>NC_091984.1:223851517-224165892 GCF_044704955.1 Pristiophorus japonicus | reverse complement strand
CTTCTGGAATTTTTTGAGGATGTAACTAGCAGAGTGGACAAGGGAGAACCAGTGGATGTGGTGTATCTGGACTTTCAAAAGGCTTTTGACAAGGTCCCACACAAGAGATTGGTGTGCAAAATCAAAGCGCATGGTATTGGGGGTAATGTACTAACGTGGATAGAGAACTGGTTGGCAGACAGGAAGCAGAGAGTCGGGATAAACGGGTCCTTTTCAGAATGGCAGGCAGTGCCTAGTGGAGTGCCGCAGGGCTCAGTGCTGGGACCCCAGGTCTTTACAATATATATTAACGATTTGGATGAAGGAATTGAGTGTAATATCTCCAAGTTTGCAGATGACACTAAACTGGGTGATGGTGTGAGCTGTGAGGAGGACGCTAAGAGGCTGCAGGGTGACTTCGACAGGTTAGGTGAGTGGGCAAAGGCATGGCAGATGCAGTATAATGTGGATAAATGTGAGGTTATCTATTTTGGGGGTAAAAACACGAAGGCAGAATATTATCTGAATGGCGGCAGATTAGGAAAAGGGGAGGTGCAACGAGACCTGGGTGTTATGGTTCATCAGTCATTGAAGGTTGCCATCAGGTACAGCAGGCGGTGAAGAAGGCAAATGGTATGTTGGCCATCATAGCTAGGGGATTTGAGTATAGGAGCAGGGAGGTCTTACTGCAGTTGTACAGGGCCTTAGTGAGGCCTCACCTGGAATATTGTGTTCAATTTTGGTCTCCTAATCTGAGGAAGGATGTTCTTGCTATTGAGGGAGTGCAGTGAAGGTTCACCAGGCTAATTCCAGGGATGGCTGGACTATCATATGAGGAGAGACTGGATCAACTGGGCTTTTATTCACTATAGTTTAGAAGGATGAGAGGGAATCTCATAGAAAAGTATAAGATTCTGACGGGACTGGACAGGTTAGATGCGGGAAGAATGTTCCCGATGTTGGGGAAGTCCAGAACCAGGAGACATAGTCTTAGGATAAGAGATAGGTCATTTAGGACTGAGATAAGGAGAAACTTCTTCACTGTGAGAGTTGTTAACCTGTGGAATTCCCTGCCGCAGAGAATTGTTGATGCCAGTCCATTGGATATATTCACGAGAGAGTTAGATATGGCCCTTACGGCTAAGGGGATCAAGGGGTATGGAGAGAAAGCAGGAAAGGGGTACTGAGGGAATGATCAGTCATGATCTTATTGAATGGCGGTGCAGGCTCGAAGGGCCGAATAGCCTACTCCTGCACCTATTTTCTATGTTTCTATGTTTCTACCTCCAGCTTAACCCTGCGGGTTTAAGAGCGGCCGACTAACCCGCTCAAGAGGCGGGTCGCCAATTATAATAGTTAAATAAGGTTCCGTGCCTCAGATTTTGTCAGCGATTTGGAGTTAACGCCTCCAGCAAAGGTTTACCGGAAACCCAGCAGCTAAAGGGAGGCAGTCGCCGCCAGAAGCAGCAGGATTGTGCTTTTTCACCACTGCTTGTGGGCCAGGAGGAGCAGGAGTGCTTCCCCCCAGCCCCTCAAACAAACCTGACACGATCTGCCCCCACCCCACGATCGATCCCTTTTTCCTCTCCGCCACGATCCGAACACCAGCCCCGAACGCCACCACCCTGATTTTCGCGGTTGCCGGGTTCCGTTTCCGGCGGACCTTGGCCGCTGCCTTATGCCATAGGCTTTCTCGCCCAGCAGCCAGCCTTCACTCTGACTGGCTGCCGAGCGATAAACAAGTGTAAAAAAATTCTAATGAGGTCCTGTCGTTAAATTCAGCAGGACCTCAGCGGTCCCGCAATTTCTGGGATTCCAGCTACTGACAATGAGATTATCCACTTTGGTGGTTAAAACAGGAAGGCAGATTATTATCTGAATGGTGACAGATTAGTAAAAGGGAGGTGCAACGAGACCTGGGTGTCATGGTACATCAGTCATTGAAAGTTGTCATGCAGGTACAGCAGGCGGTGAAGAAGGCAAATGGCATGTTGGCCTTCATAGCGAGAGGATTTGAGTATCGGAGCAGGGAGGTCTTACTGCAGTTGTACAGAGCCTTGGTGAGGCCACACTTTGAATATTGTGTACAGTTTTGGTCTCCTAATCTGAGGAAGGACATTCTTACTATTGAGGGAGTGCAGCTAAGGTTCACCAGACTGATGCCCAGGATGACAAGACTGACATGTGAAGAAAGACTGGATCGACTAGGCTTATATTCAATGGAATTTAGAAGAATGAGAGGGGATCTCATAGAAACATATAAAGTTCTGACGGGATTGGACAGGTTAGATACAGGAAGAATGTTCCTGATGTTGGGCAAGTCCAGAACCAGCGGTCACAGTCTAAGGATAAGTGCTGAGCCATTTAGGACCGAGATGAGGAGAAACTTCTTCACTCAGAGAGTTGTGAGCATGTGGAATTCTCTACCCAGAATTCCACAGGTTAACAACTCTCTGAGTGAAGAAGTTTCTCCTCATTTCGGTCCTAAATGGCTTACCCCTTATCCTTAGACTGTGTCCTCTGGTTCTGGACTTCCCCAACATCGGAAACATTCTTCCTGCATCTAACTTGTCCAGTCCCATCAGAATTTTATATGTTTCTATGAGATCCCCTCTCAATCCTTCTAAACTCCAGTGAATACAGACCCAGTCTATCCAGTCTCTCCTCATATGTCAGTCCTGCCATCCCGGGAATGAGTCTGGTGAACCTTCGCTGCACTCCCTCAAAAGCAAGAACGTCCTTCCTCAGATTAGGAGACCAAAACTGAACACAATATTCCAGGTGAGGCCTCACTAAGGCCCTGTACAAGTGCAGTAAGACCTCCCTGCTCCTATACTCAAATCCCCTAGCTATGAAGGCCAACATGCCATTTGCCTTCTTCACCGCCTGCTGTACCTGCATGACAACTTTCAATGACTGATGTACCATGACACCCAGGTCTTGTTGCACCTCCCCTTTTCCTAATCTGTCACCATTCAGATAATATTCTGCCTTCGTGTTTTTGCCCCCAAAGTGGATAATCTCACATTTATCCACATTATACTGCATCTGGCATGCATTTGCCCACTCACCTAACCTGTCCAAGTCACCCTGCAGCCTCTTAGCGTCCTCCTCACAGCTCACACCGGCACCCAGTTTAGTGTCATCTGCCAACTTGGAGATATTACACTCAATTCCTTTGTCTAAATCATTAATGTATATTGTAAAGAGCTAGGGTCCCAGCACTGAGCCCTGCGGCACCCCACTAGTCACTGCCTGACATTCTGAAAAGGACCCATTTATCCCGACTCTCTGCTTCCTGTCTGCCAACCAGTTCTCTATCCACGTCAGTACATTACCCCCAATACCAAGCGCTTTAATTTTGCACACCAATCTCTTGTGTGGCACCTTGTCAAAAGCCTTTTGAAAGTACAAATACACCACATCCACTGGTTCTCCCTTGTCCACTCTACTAGTTATATCCTCAAAAAATTCCAGAAGATTTATCAAGCATGATTTCCCTTTCATAAATCCATGCTAACTTGGACCGATTCTGTCACTGCTTTCCAATTGTGCTGCTATTTCATCTTTAATAATTGATTCCAACATTTTCCCCATTACTGATGTCAGGCTAACCGGTCTATAATTACCCGTTTTCTCTCTCCCTCCCTTTTTAAAAAATGGTGTTAAGAAGTGCATGATCAGCCATGATCTTATTGATTGGTGGTGCAGGCTCGAAGGGCTGAATGGCCTACTCCTGCACCTATTTTCTATGTTTCTATGTTCCCTCCCTGCCTTTCCGTAAATATCAGGGCCAACAATTTTTAAAGATCTGGTGAGAGGAGAGTAAACAACTAACAAGCAGGTTATCCGTGTGAAGAACCAACCACTTATGGTCCTAATCTTATAAATTTCAAAGGGCACTGGCTCACTTTTAGAGAAAAGGAGCTGTGTTTAGCAGTTGTTTACATCATATGGCGAGAGAGGTTCCAGTACCAGAGCGCCCCTCCCCGGACACACATTCACCATAGTTTGAGGGAGCGCTGTCTCCAACAGGTGACAGTGGAGTCAAGCACTGAATGCTTTTCACGAGCCTACCTGGCAGGCACACAGTCATTGTGGTCAGCTGCTTTTGACTGTAAGTACATGCAGCTGAAAACCTAAAGGGTATCTTGACATAGAAATGTTGTTGAATGAAAAAAAACACAATGAAGAAGCTGACTTCCATTATTAGCTGGATTATGCTTCTTTCCACCCCATTTCCTATAAATAGAACTCGGCCTATAAATTGGAGGTGCTGCATTTATTGCACAAGTGTACAACGGGTTTGTCAGGATTCTGTCCAATATGCCGCCCACTCATTCCATGCCGGAGGTGCGCTGCCCACCATGTTAGGATGGGCTCCTCCACAAGCGTCCAGGGTGTGTGTCGGAGGTAATAAAAACGCTCGTTATAATATTGAAATAAAAGCCCTATGCTTGTTGTAGGATTCCTTTTGTGAAATTGGTCTGCCCCAGTACCCGACTTGCTATACAATAAACCCGCTCAGTAAATCATTGCACTCCCACGCAGCAAAGTCCCTGCAGCAGCGCTATGTAAATCACTCATCCACTTCATGCCGGTTAGTTGCTAGTTTGTCCTTTTAAATTGCTGATTAACTTCTGGGGGAGGGATGGAGGGGAGCGGTGGTTGTTGCTTATTTTCTGCATTCTATAATTGATTTGTGACTTCTGTTAATAAATTATGTTTGTCTTGAAAACAGTTTTATTGCAATCATGGGTAGTCTGGTAGGTCTGCCTTTGGGACTGAAGGAGCAGCAAGAAGATAAGAGAGAGCAGGAGCAGTTAAGAGAAGAGGGAGAAGGAGGACACTGCACAGAAGACCATACCCACAGTGGGTCTTCAGGGAACACCTCTCACACCTCAAACTTCACCGAAGAGCAATGCATGCAGTGCCATCACTTCACCAAGGAGGCTATCACTGAGTTATGTCACCTGCTGCAGGCACAACTGGAGACTCAAACGAGGGCATAGATAGCACTACCTCTGGCTGTCAAGGTCACCGTGGCCTTTACGTTTTATGCAACGGCATCCTTCCAGGCTGCAGCAGGTGACATCAGTGGCATCTCCCAGTTTGCTGTGCACCGCTGTATTCGGGAGGTCACCGAGACTCTCTACAGTAGGAGGATTACCTACCTCACTTTCCCAATGGACAGAGCGGAGCAGGACGAGAGAGCACTAGGCTTCTCCAGCAGTGCAGGTTTCCCCAAGGTGCCTTGGACTGCACCTGCATTGCTTTGCGTGCTCCCCGTCACCAACCTGGCATCTTTCTCAATAGAAAGGGATTCCACTCCCTCAACGTCTAGCTTGTTTGTGACCACAGGCAGCGCATCATGCAGGTATGTGCCTTGTTTCCCGGTAGTAGTCATGATTCATTCAACCTGCATCAAACTTCTGTGCCACCTTTATTACAACCAATCCGTCAGGTCACAGGCTGGCTACTAGAGGTATCCTTTTCAGACATGGCTTGTGATTCAGCGTTCCACACTGGAGCAGTGGATGACAAAACCCGTAACTACATCTGCCACATTTCCCGTACCACTGGTACCCTTACCCCTTTTTTCAGACAGGGTTCCCTTTCCACCCCACAAGATTCCATATTCACCGGATCATTCTCCACCATTTCCACCACCACCAACATGAACCCACCACCAAATACACTTTCCTCTCCCTTCTCCTCTCTGTTCCTTCCGAGATACCCTGGATCACTCTTCCACCACCCCACTTCCAACTGCTCCTTCTCTGGCACCTACTGTACAACCTCAATTATGCAACAACAGTTCATTCACATCATTGAACCAAGAGCCAAACACTTGATAGCAATGTATGTGTATCTCCTCCAATCTAATATCCCAGATTCGCTGCTCATGTTGCAACCTCCTCTACAATGGGAAGACCAAACAGATTTGGTGAGCATGATTGCTTTGCTAAACACTTGTGTTCTGTCTGCAAGTGTGACTCCGATTTCCCTGTGCCACTTTTTAATTCCCCCAACCAATCCCACTCTTACCTCACTGTCTTTGGTCTCCTATGTTGTTCCAACCAGGCTCAACACAAACTTCAGGAACAGTATCTCATCTTTCCCCTGGGCCCTTGGTCTGAGCGTTGAATTTATTAACTTCAGATCTTAGCTATTTCCTGTACAGTAGGGGATGTGATGACGTAGGGTGGGTTGGTTGATGCCCAGGAAGAGGGAAGGCAGGCTGACGTTTCAGGTGTTCAACATGGTTCTGGCTTGGGTGATCTGTGCCCATGGTATTGGCCTGCTTTATTCATGTCTTTGGGCTTGACAAACCTGTGCGCTTCCAGCATTTCGCTGTTTTCGTTTCAGAACCGAGAAGCTATTGTGGTCAGCAGGTTGTGGTACTTTCACTGGCGGCTGGGGAAGAGGGGCTGCAGCGTGCCTTTGATGTCGAGCAGTTTCTGATGTTACACCTCCACGACCCACTAATCAACGTGTCAGTCTCAGGTTACTTTACATTTATTCGGACAGTCAGAGCGATTACAGAAAACAAGCCAGCAGCATCAGTTATCCCTCCTCTTCTTGTGAAGGTGGTGATTCACGCTGGGGGTGTGACACACATCACCCATCACATCGAGATACATGATAACTGTTTAGTGTGGAGCCAACTTGAAGCAAAATCTATGGATGCAGCCAAAGAAAGCGTCTGTGGTTCTCAAATGTGAGTTCCTTCCTGTTTTTTCTCAAGCAGGATTTATTTTTTCTGCATCTTCTTTCATCGCTGTTTGACACGTCCGTCATAATCTATTGAAGCAGAGGCATCAGAGCTATTGGAAAAGCAGACACATAATCAATAGCCAGGATTCGACTCTCGAGGCCCGGGAGTCTGCGATTTCAGGCCTTTTATCGAATTTGCGATCCTGTTCATCGGTATTTTTTGATAAGAAATTAGATTTTTCTTTCTCTTGAAGTCAGCCTGTACTTACAATACATGTGGAGAGTTTGACATATCTGACCTCTGAGATTTTTTTTTAAGTTGTTCTTCAACAAAATAGTTTTTCTGATAGAAACATAGAAACATAGAAAATAGGTGCAGGAGTAGGCCATTCGGCCCTTCTAGCCTGCACCGCCATTCAATGAGTTCATGGCTGAACATTCAACTTCAGTACCCCATTCCTGCTTTCTCGCCATACCCCTTGATCCCCCTAGCAGTAAGGACCTCATCTAACTCCTTTTTGAATATATTTAGTGAATTGGCCTCAACAACTTTCTGTGGTAGAGAATTCCACAGGTTCACCACTCTCTGGGTGAAGAAGTTCCTCCGCATCTCGGTCCTAAATGGCTTACCCCTTATCCTTAGACTGTGACCCCTGGTTCTGGACTTCCCCAACATTGGGAACATTCTTCCTGCATCTAACCTGTCTAACCCCGTCAGAATTTTATATGTTTCTATGAGGTCCCCTCTCATTCTTCTGAACTCCAGTGAATACAAGCCCAGTTGATCCAGTCTTTCTTGATAGGTCAGTCCCGCCATCCCGGGAATCAGTCTGGTGAACCTTCGCTGCACTCCCTCAATAGCAAGAATGTCCTTCCTCAGGTTAGGAGACCAAAACTGTACACAATACTCCAGGTGTGGCCTCACCAATGCCCTGTACAATTGTAGCAACACCTCCCTGCCCCTGTACTCAAATCCCCTTGCTATGAAGGCCAACATGCCATTTGCTTTCTTAACCGCCTGCTGCACCTGCATGCCAACCTTCAATGACTGATGTACCATGACACCCAGGTCTCTTTGCACCTCCCCTTTTCCTAATCTGTCACCATTCAGATAATAGTCTGTCTCTCTGTTTTTACCACCAAAGTGGATAACCTCACATTTATCCACATTATACTTCATCTGCCATGCATTTGCCCACTCACCTAACCTATCCAAGTCGCTCTGCAGCCTCACAGCATCCTCCTCGCAGCTCACACTGCCACCCAACTTAGTGTCATCCGCAAATTTGGAGATACTACATTTAATCCCCTCGTCTAAATCATTAATGTACAGTGTAAACAGCTGGGGCCCCAGCACAGAACCTTGCGGTACCCCACTAGTCACTGCCTGCCATTCTGAAAAGTACCCATTTACTCCTACTCTTTGCTTCCTGTCTGACAACCAGTTCTCAATCCATGTCAGTACACTACCCCCAATCCCATGTGCTCTAACTTTGCACATCAATCTCTTGTGTGGGACCTTGTCGAACGCCTTCTGAAAGTCCAAATATACCACATCAACTGGTTCTCCCTTATCCACTCTACTGGAAACATCCTCAAAAAATTCCAGAAGATTTGTCAAGCATGATTTCCCTTTCACAAATCCATGCTGACTTGGACCTATCATGTCACCTCTTTCCAAATGCACTGCTATGACATCCTTAATAATTGATTCCATCATTTTACCCACTACCGATGTCAGGCTGACCGGTCTATAATTCCCTGTTTTCTCTCTCCCTCCTTTTTTTAAAAGTGGGGTTACATTGGCTACCCTCCACTCCATAGGAACTGATCCAGAGTCAATGGAATGTTGGAAAATGACTGTCAACGCATCCACTATTTCCAAGGCCACCTCCTTAAGTACTCTGGGATGCAGTCCATCAGGCCCTGGGGATTTATCGGCCTTCAATCCCATCAATTTCCCCAACACAATTTCCCGGCTAATAAGGATTTCCCTCAGTTCCTCCTCCTTACTAGACCCCCCGACCCCTTTTATAACCGGAAGGTTGTTCGTGTCCTCCTTCGTGAATACCGAACCAAAGTACTTGTTCAATTGGTCCGCCATTTCTTTGTTCCCCGTTATGACTTCCCCTGATTCTGACTGCAGGGGACCTACATTTGTCTTTACTAACCTTTTTCTCTTTACATATCTATAGAAACTTTTGCAATCCGTCTTAATGTTCCCTGCAAGCTTCTTCTCATACTCCATTTTCCCTGCCCTAATCAAACCCTTTGTCCTCCTCTGCTGAGTTCTAAATTTCTCCCAGTCCCCAGGTTCGCTGCTATTTCTGGCCAATTTGTATGCCACTTCCTTGGCTTTAATACTATCCCTGATTTCCCTTGATAGCCACGGTTGAGCCACCTTCCCTTTTTTATTTCTATGCCAGACAGGAATGTACAATTGTTGTAGTTCATCCATGCGGTCTCTAAATGTCTGCCATTGCCCATCCACAGTCAACCCCTTAAGTATCATTCGCCAATCCATCTCAGCCAATTCACGCCTCATACCTTCAAAGTTAGCCTTCTTTAAGTTCTGGACCATGGTCTCTGAATTAACTGTTTCATTCTCCATCCTAATGCAGAATTCCACCATATTATGGTCACTCTTCCCCAAGGGGCCTCGCACAACGAGATTGCTAATTAATCCTTTCTCATTACATAACACCCAGTCTAAGATGGCCTCCCCCCTAGTTGGTTCCTCGACATATTGGTCTAAAAAACCATCCCTTATGCACTCCAGAAAATCCTCCTCCACCGTATTGCTTCCAGTTTGGTTAGCCCAATCTATGTGCATATTAAAGTCACCCATTATAACTGCTGCACCTTTATTGCACGCACCCCTAATTTCCTGTTTGATGCCCTCCCCAACATCACTACTACTGTTTGGAGGTCTGTACACAACTCCCACTAACGTTTTTTGCCCTTTGGTGTTCTGCAGCTCTACCCATATAGATTCCACATCATCCAAGCTAATGTCCTTCCTAACTATTGCCTTAATCTCCTCCTTAACCAGCAATGCTACCCCACCTCCTTTTCCTTTTATTCTATCCTTCCTGAATGTTGAATACCCCTGGATGTTGAGTTCCCAGCCCTGCTCATCCTGGAGCCACGTCTCCGTAATCCCAATCACATCATATTTGTTAACATCTATTTGCACAGTTAATTCATCCACCTTATTGCGGATACTCCTTGCATTAAGACACAAAGCCTTTAGGCTTGTTTTTTTAACACCCTCTGTCCTTTTAGAATTTTGCTGTACAATGGCCCTTTTTGTTCTTTGCCTTGGGTTTCTCTGCCCTCCACTTTTCCTCATCTCCTTTCTGTCTTTTGTTTTTGCCTCCTTTTTGTTTCCCTCTATCTCCCTGCATTGGTTCCCATCCCCCTGCCATATTAGTTTAACTCCTCCCCAACAGCACTAGCAAACACTCCCCCGAGGACATTGGTTCCGATTCTGCCCAGGTGCAGACCGTCCGGATTGTACTGGTCCCACCTCCCCCAGAACCGGTTCCAATGCCCCAGGAATTTGAATCCCTCCCTGCTGCACCATTGCTCAAGCCACGTATTCATCTGAGCTATCCTGCGATTCCTACTCTGACTAGCACGTGGCACTGGTAGCAATCCCGAGATTACTACTTTTGAGGTCCTACTTTTTAATTTAGCTCCTAGCTCCTTAAATTCATTTCGTAGGAACTCATCCCTTTTTTTACCTATGTCATGAAATTCACCCCGTGGGGAGTGTTTGGCCAGTTCCTTAATGTTTGATCAGAACACAGGTTCGAGCTATGTGGGTTCGCATGTATGATTCGGTTTTCATTGTGATCGGCAACAATTGTGAGATGCAAACTGATCAGTGTGGGACATAGGAAACTGCTTTCTTTTTAAAAAAGCTTCTTATTTAAAGATTTTCATAATGGTCAAAATACAGTTAACCCCTGTCGTGTATCCTACATGGCTACTGTTGGTACTATCAGAAGGTGTGCCACCAGAGGGCACAGCAGTGGGAGACTTGTAGGTTACCTGTACAGGTGTGCCTGGCTTAGTATAAAAGGCAGGCCACCAGATGTGATCCTCACTCTGGAGTTAACAAATAAAGGACTAAGGTCACTACAGTTCAAGTAGAACACATTGCCTCGGGGAATCATTATTAGAGCATCTAAGGACTCAACAATTGGCAACGAGATTACGAACTTTCACGCAAAAATGGCTACCCTTGGTACGTTGCAGCAGTTCGGCGATGGTGATGATTGGGACGCCTTTGTGGAGAGGCTAGAACATTTCTTCACAGCAAACGACCTGGCAGGAGACAACCTGGTCACATTGGCTGATAAGCGCCGAGTTATCTTGCTAACCAGTTGTGGGCCCACCGTCTATGGCCTCGTCAGGGACTTGCTGGCACCAGCGAAGACAACGACCAAGACGTACAAGGAGCTCGTAGCCCTGATCCATGAGCAACTCAAGCCCAAGGAGAGCATCCTCACAGGCAGACACCGGTTCTATACCCACCGACGGCCCGAAGGCCAGGAAGTCGCGAAGTATGCCGCAGACCTCAGCAGGCTGGCGGCATCATGCGAGTTCGGCAACCACCTCAACGAAGCACTGCAGGACATTTTTGTCATTGGAATTGGCCATGAGGGCCTTCTTCACAAGCTACTGTCGGTGGATACCACAGTCACACTGCAGAAGGCCATCTCTGTGAGCCAGGCATTCATGACCTCGACCTGCGGCTCTAGGCAGATGTCTCACCCTCAGGACACAAACCCGGCAGGTACTGTGCACAGAGTGGCACCGTTTAGAGGCTGGACTGTAGAGCGCGAACCCGCTCAGGGAAGAAAGAACAGGCCCCCGAGTCCCTTAACTCAGAGTCCGCCAAGGGAGTCTAACTGAGTAGCACCATGCTGGTGTTGCAGAGGGAATCAAGGGCTTACCAGTGCCGCTTTAAAGACTATGTATGCAAAGGCTGCAGCACAAAGGCTCAACTCCAGCGAATGTGTAAGAGAAATATGACTCACTGTGTCGATGAAGAGTCTGCAGATGGCCAGGAATCCAGCGCGGATTATGAATCGATAAGCAGCGAGGCAACCCAGTCCTGCGGGGAGGTACAGAGCATGTTTACCTGCACCACCAAGTATTCCCCGCTGAAGATGGAAGTCGAGATAGAGGGCGTTCCAGTCTTCATGGAAATGGACACGGGGGCGAGCCAGTCAGTGATGAATCAAGAAGCTTTTGAAAGGCTATGGGACAATCAAGCTGAACGACCCGAGTTGGTCCCGGTTCAGACAAAAATGCACACCTACACCGATGAAATCATCCCAGTCGTTGGTAGCGCGAATGTAAAGGTACTCCATGATGGCGCGGTGCAAAAGTTACCTCTGTGGATTGTTGCAGGTGTTGGACCAAAGCTGCTCGGCAGAATGTGGATGGAGAAGATCCATTGGAAATGGGAAGACTTCACCCCTCCAGCGATCGACGCTCAGAGGCACCGGAGAGCAGACCAGCACGGCACCCGAGACACAGACCGCTCAGCACGACTACGTAGAGATGATCCAACTGAGAGGACCCGAACGCACCTTCCAGGATCTAGCGGCAGGACTCCGGAGAAGAAAATCGGATCCAAAAGAGACATCCCAGCTTCAGAGGCAGAACCGGGGGAGAAGAGGATCAGCGCAGTCGACATCGTGGATGGAGGAAAGATGGCGCCCAAACCACGAGGTGAGACGCTGAAGGCAAAGATGGCCACGGCCAGACCACGAGGTGCAGCGCTGATGGAGCAACACGTGGCACCAAACGGAGAAGAGGACTGGGGTAAAGCAAGCAAGGCTCTCTTAAAGGAGGCCGGCAACCCACCACAATTAAAGGGACAGTTCCACACACTTAAGCAATGTAATAGTAACTGTAAGTCAGAGGAAAAAAGTGTAATTGATCATGTAAAATGTGCAACTGATAATCTGAATTGTATATACGCAACCAGCGATGAAAAGTCGCGTGATTATGTAAAATGTGTAATTGATGATCTGAACTGTGCACATACAACCAGCGAGAAAAAGTCGCGCAATCGCAATCGGATCCCCAGTGTGTCCAGCATAAGTAATGAAAAGTTGTGCAATGCAGGATTTCAACTGCACGCAGCCAATACAGTGGGCAGACACCCATCGGGAGCACACAGGTCCAGCGAGCTACCCAGTGCTGTAGCCGGTGTCCCGGGGACCAGAGTCATGCACCATGGAGTGTGGCCACAAGCAGCCGACACACACGAGCTGCAGAGCAAGTGACCTCAGCAGGGCAACGGCACCGGTATCGATACCCTGCCCCTGATCGGCTCCACCTCTCAGGCACCTGATAGCACCAACTGCCACGAGCTTGAAGGAGCAGACTGCACTAAGGCGCAGTCCCCAGACCCCATCGCCACCAAGGCCATATCCCTAGATGTAGGGTCACCCACCACAGTCCCCCAAAGGAAACCGGCACCAGCCAGGATCGCAAACCAAAGGACGCCCAGGCCAGCGAGTCAGCAGTTCCCTGTGCACTGCTAGATGACAGCTCCCCAGGGTGCAAAGAAAAGACAGGGAGGTCACAGGCATCTGTGAACCGGCCTGACGCTAGGGACCACGGCAACAGCCCCGAGAGCTACGCGAGCCAACCGGGTTCCCACTGCCAGCACTGGTCACTGAGCCGCTACCAGACTGCAGGGACACAACCCAGCAGCTCCGGAACTAGTTCGTACTCACGCACCGGTCATGCATCGATAAGGCATCTAACGTACTTGACGCACTACGGAACCACAAATATAATGCAAAACCCATTTTCCTGAACTTGAATGTACATGAATGCTCGGAGCCCCCGCCATAATCAATGTGGGGTGGGGGGGAGAATGGAGTGGTCAGGGACACACACACACACAAACAGCAACCACCAGCATGCTACTGCACCAACCACTCACCAAGATTGAAATGACCTGCCATGGGTCAACCAGACAGAGCCCACGTAGAGCTAAGCCCAGAGCACAGTCAATGCAGAGGCGATTTGCCTAATGGCTACTGTTGGTACTATCACAAGATGTGCCACCAGAGGGCACAGCAATGGGAGACTTGTAGGTTACCTGTACAGGTGTGCCTGGCCTAGTATAAAAGACAGGCCACCAGGTGTGATCCTCACTCTGGAGTTAACAAATAAAGGACTAAGGTCACTACAGTTCAAGTACAACACATTGCATTGTGGAATCATTACTAGAGCATTTAAGGACACAACAAAGCCTGAGTTAGGGAGGTGACAAATCAGCCAGGCATTCTATCCAGTAACCCCTGCTGCAAAGTCCTTGTGTGTAGATACTGAGAACAGGGTTGGGCTAAGCTTTGATGAATAACCTTAGGCCAATTGGGTGAAGCCCAGTACTCCTAGAACTGTACCACAGGGTGAGTTAGTGGGGGTGAAACTGCTTTTTGGCGGTACGCAAATCGGGCAATAACAAATTGCCAGCGCATTTTATAGCATGTTGGATTTTCGTTTCCATTGAAGTTAGTGGAAAATAAAATGGGTCCGGTTGTAAATCGCGCCGCGATTCATTGTTCCTGTTTCGTTATACTGCCCAAGATCACTTTCACTCCTAGTGTCTTCATGAGAAAAGCACGACAAAAAAATGAAATTGAACTAGAATAAAGGAAAAGGAACAGACGATACAGCAACAATTGCCAAATGGTAATGACAGCTGGGCTTGCCAAACCTCTAGCGTTGGCCACATCAAAGAGAAAGAATGAAATTTGATAAAAGGACACAAAACCCGAGATTTTCCATGCACCTCCTGCCAATTGTGTGGTGCTAATCAGACAGCTGGCAGCACGAAATGGAGCGTAGATCTATTACATCACATCTCCGCTCACTTTAGCTGCTGCCCCATTTTCTGCTGTCATTCCCGAGGACCGACAGAAGCATCCAGCTGAAACAGGTGAGAGTTAAACTCAAGTGTTTGTTTTGGGTGGTGAGCGGTTCCCCACTGTCCTGGGTTACTGGACGCTGGCTGTAAGTAATGCCCACGGTAGGTAGGGGGCAGTCATCATCATAGCCAGTCCCTCGGAATCGAGGACGACTTGCTTCCAATCTTAAAATTAGTTCTTAGGTGGCTGAACAGTCCAATACAAGAACCACAGTCCCTGTCACAGGTGGGACAGATAGTCGTTGAGGGAAGGGTGGGACAGGTTTTTTTTTTAATTTTTCGTTGCCAATCTTTCCAATTCTTTGTCAAATCACAAACGCCAGAGGTCACTTTGCACACATCAAGGATCACTCTGCGCCAATGCTCTTAGCCAAAAGGCCGAGAGCCACTGCACCGTTCCTGGAAGTACTGCAATACCAGGTTCGTGCCATGGAGGTGGATGGGTCAGGCCCCCCACACACCTCCGTGGAGGTGGATGGATCAAGCCACCCCACCCACCCCAAGAGTGGGACAGGTTTGCCGCACGCTCTTTCCATTGCCTAAGCTTGATTTCTGCATGCTCTCAGCGATGAGACTCGAGGTGCTCAGCACTTCCTCCACTTAGGGTGGTCTTTGGCCAGGGACTCCCAGGTGTCAGTGGGAATGTTGCACTAAGTGGGGCAGTAAGCAAATTCAAGGCCACGGGAAAGGGCACAATGATGTTAAGGTAAATATATTTCAGGCCACTTCTAAACTGTTTTTCTTCTTTTTTTTTTCCTGCTGTCTATTTTTTGTCCTCAGCACCAGTACTGGCATCAATGGATTTCCAAGTGAGAATCTCCTACCTGAAGTATTTGGAAGAAGAGAAGGACCACGACTGGGATGCCAGGTAGGTCAGATAGTGTAAAAGGAGCCCTGTGATCAATTGGTGGTACCCATACTTCTGAATTTTCCCATCCTGAAAGACAGCACATCATCTGTACTTGAGCACAAAAAAAGACTAGGCTGACACTCCAGTGCACTGATGAGGGAGTGCTGCACTGTCGGAGGTGCCAACTTTCGGATGAATCGTTAAACCGAGGCCCCGTCTGCCCTTTCAGGTGGACGTAAAAGATCCCATGACACTATTTAGAAGAAAAGCAGGGGAGTTACCCCCGGTGTCCTGGCCAATATTTATCCCTCAATCAACATAACAAAAAAACAGATTTATCTGATCATTATCACATTGCTGTTTATGGCAGCTTGCTTGTGCACAAATTGGCTGCCGCATTTCCTACATTACAATAGTGACTACACGCCAAAAAGTACTTCATTGGATGTAAAGTGCTTTGAGATGTCCGGTGGTCGTGAAAGGCACTATATAAATCTAAGTCTTTCTTTCTTTCATTCCTTCCATTCCATTAGCATTGGTCACTGACTGTGAGAAAGCAGACCCAACAATACTAGTGAGATCACAACCCAGCCCCGATTATTTATAGGCTGGAATAGTCAACCCTTCCAATGAAATAGTGCCAGGCACGGAGCCCTATGATTTCTTGGTGGTACCCATACTTCCAAATCTGCCCATCTTGAGAGACAGCACATCGTCTGTACTTGAGCATAAAAGAACTGGGCTGATACTCAGTGCACTGCTGAGGGAGCACTGCACTGCCGGAGGTGCCGTCTATGCTTCTAATGCATCAATCCGGTGTATGCATGGAAGAAGTATAGACTATCCTCGGGCCTCTGTTATGATGGCCTGCACAGTAGATGTCCCTGGAGCTGCCACATGCTTCAGGCTGGATGGCAATACTGTAAAAGCCATCCACCATGGCACTGCAAATGCAAATAGATGACCCCACTCAATCTGCTATCTGCAGCCTGTACAGAGCTTGATGCCCTGCAAGCATTCTTCCTTTAAAAACAAGACCTGTGAGATTCAAGGCTCTTCAACCAACTGAAAACTGGGTCATCGCTTCAATTCACTGCTTGTCCTGAGCTGATTTCATAGATGAGGGATGTTTACTTTAAAGTGCCAGTGCCTTTTTTCTGGACCTGTTTCCGTGGTGATATTGACTGCTGTATTTAAGTAGTCTGTATCAGTGGATTAAGCCAGGAGAGCCTGGACCATATGAGACTACCTCCACCGATCATTTGTACACTCGTGTCAGGTAATTGTAGCAATTATAGACAATTGTGCAATTTTCTCTAGCATCCTTGCAGAGCACTGATACTGTGGAAAAAAGCCTGTACCTCCTCTCCAATTTACTGCTGAAGGGTTTGACTGACACTTACCATGAGCACATGTTGAAACATTCAAGATCCAGTGATGTCTTATTGAAGACGAGGTTGGATTTACTGCAAAGGTGGGTAGTCTGGGCCACAAGCACTGTAATGTGGCAAATATGCAATGGCACAGATTGGTAGCTTGTACATTTACTTGCACGATCTACGATTTATTTCTACGTAAAGAACGATTTACTTCTACGTAAACCCCCCTAAGATGTCTGCCCTCCTCTGATTCTGCCCTCTTGAGCATCCCTGATTATAATCACTCAACCATTGGTGGCCGTGCCTTCTGTTGCCTCGGCCCCAAGCTCTGGTAAATGATTTACTTCTACGTAAACTCGGCTGCCTGTGTTGCAACGCTCACCCATCACCCCTGTGCTCGCTGACCTACATTGGCTCCCGGTTAAGCAACGTCTCAATTTCCAAAATTCTCATCCTTATTTTCAAATCCCTCTATGGCCTTGCCACTCCCTATCTCCAGCCCCACAACCCCCTGAGATGTCTGCACTCCTCTGATTCTGCCCTCTTGAGCATCCCTGATTATAATCACTCAACCATTGGTGGCCGTGCCTTCTGTTGCCTAAAGCCAAGCTCTGGAACTCCCTGCTGAAACCTCTCTGCCTCTCTCCTCCTTCAAGACCCTCCTTAAAACCTACCACGTTGACCAAGCTTTTGGTCACCAGCGCTAATTTCTACTTATGTGGCTTGGTGTCAAATTTTGATCTCATAATACACCTTGGGACGTTAAAGGCGCTATATAAATGCAAGTTGTTGTTGTTTCCTCACACAATGAGGTTACAATCTCAGTCAGGAGTATCTCGGGTAAGGAGAAGAGGTGAGAGGTGAGGTCACACACCGACTATTGATTAAAGTGTTTGTAATGTTACCATCAAGCAATAATTTTTGCACAAAGGCGCAGTGGAACAATTACATCCCTTATGTTCTCTCTCACCCTCAATACTTTTCTTTCTCCCCATTTGTTAAAAAAAGATTTTGGTAATTTTCGCTCAGCACCACAAACAGAGATGCCGCTTGTCCTCTTTTCGACTGGACAGTCAGGTTTCTGAGTGGGCAATCTGGAAAGTTCTAAGCTGTAAATCAGACGTCAGATGTTTGAAAGACTTGCATTTATATAGCGCCTTTCACGACTACTGGACATCTCAAAGCGCTTTACAGCCAACGAAGTAAAAAGAGAAGTCCGTTTTCCCACTTACTGCTGTGTCTTATGATATTGAGGCATTAGTTATTTTCAATGACATATCTTCAGCATGAAAGCGGACCTTAGAACTCAAGCTATGAACAGATCCTACACTCTGCCCTATCCCTGTATATCCCTGTCCAGTTTTAGACTTGATAAAATGTGGTAATCCAAAGTAATGAGAGGAAAGGCACAAGGCCTGTTTGCAGGCCTCTGGCAGAGTAACTCTATCGCCAGCTGCTCGCATCAACAGGCAGAAATTCACGGGCTGGCGAAAGCAGATGCAGAAAACCCCGGCACCTATGCATCAGCAATTTGCTGCAGAAGGCGATGATATCATTCTGCAAAAATAATGAATTACTGCATGTGCCGGAAGACTGGAGGACTGCTAATGTTGTACCTTTGTTTAAAAAGAGAGAAAGGGATAGACCGAGTAATTACAGGCTAGTCAGCCTAACCTCGGTGGTGGGAAAATTATTGGAAAAAATTCTGAGGAAAAGGATAAATCTTCATTTAGAAAGACACGGATTAATCAAGGACAGTCAACATGGATTTGTTAAGGAAGGCCGTGTCTGACTAACTTGATTGAATTTTTGAGGAGGTGACAAGGAGGGTCGATGAGGGTCGTACGTTTGATGGATTTTAGCAAGGCTTTTTATAAGGTTCCATATGGTGGAGTGATCATGAAAATAAAAACCCATGGGATCCAAGTGGCAAGTGGGATCCAAATTTGGCTCAGAGGCAGGAAGCAAAGGGTAATGGTTAATAGGTGTTTTTGTGATTGGAAGGCTGATCCAGTGGAGTTCTGCAGGGCTCAGAACTAGGTTCCTTGCTTTTTGTGGTATACATCAATGATTTAGACTTGAATGTTGGGGCTATGATTAAGAAGTTTGCAGATGATACAAAAATTGGCCGTGTGGTTGATAATGAAAAAGAAAGCTGCAGACTGCAGAAAGGTATCAATGGATTAGTCAGGTGGGCATAACCGAGGCAAATGGGATTCAATCTGGAGAAGTGTGAGGTAATGCATTTGGGGAGGGCTAACAAGGCAAGGGAATATAAAATAAATGGCAGGACACTGAGAAGTGTAGAGGAACAGAAGGGCCTTGGAGTGCATGTCCACAGATCCCTGAAGGTAGAAGGCCAGGTAGATAAGGTGGTTAAGAAGGCATACAGGATACTTGCCTTTATTAGCTGAGGCATAGAATATAAGAGCAGGGAGGTTATGGCTGAACAGTATAAAACACTAGTTAGGCCACAGCTAGAGTACTGCATGCAGTTCTGGTCACCACATTACAGGAAAGATGTGATTGCACTAGAGAGGGTACAGAAGAGATTTACGAGGATATTGCCTGGACTGGAGATCTTCAGCTATGAGGAAAGATTGGATAGGCTGGGGTTGTTTTCTTTGGAACAGAGGGCGCTGATGGGAGACGTAATTGAGGTGTATAAAATTATGAGGGACCTAGATAGAGTGGATAGGAATAATCCAAGCAGAGGGGTCAATAACCAGGGGGTATAGATTTAAAGTAATTGGTAGGAGGTTTAGAGGGGATTTGAGGAGAATTTTTTTCACGCAGAGGATGGTGGGGTCTGGAACTCACTGCCTGAAAGGTTGGTAGAGGCAGAAACCCTCATAGCGTTTGAAAAGTACTTGGATATGCACTTGAAGTGCCGTAACCTACTAGGCTATGGACCAAGAGCTATAAAGTGGGATTAGGCTGGCTAGCTCTTTGTCGGCTGGCTTGAACACAATGGGCCGAATGGCTTCCTTCTGTGCTGTAAATTTCTATGATTCTAAGCTTTGCTTATGCCTTTGTGTAGGCATGTCCTGTAGTCCTACCATTCCTATGAACCTCAAATAATCTATCTAATCAGATTATATCCAATCCCTTCATTATATTCACCACTTAAGGTTGCATTTCTGCAAAAACAGGATTCCTGGAGCAAATCATCATAAGGAAGGACTCTTAAGATTTGGTATCAGCCTGTTCACATTCCTCTGCACCTTTTCCAGAGCACCTGATGTCCTTCACCATCTGCAAGGATCATACTAGAGAGATCGTGGGGGGGGGGGGGCGGGGGCTGAGATATTGGCTGGGGCTAGTGAAACACTCCAAACTGAAAAGAAATCTTCAACTGAATTTATAGTAGCAAAATAAATTTTGTGTAGATTCAATTTCATATACGAGTAACAGCATTTCAGTAACATTATTGATGCATAATATGAATCACCCTATCTGTATCATATCATATCGGAATCGAGGAAGACTTGCTTCCACTCTTAAAATGAGTCCTTAGGTGGCTGAACATTCCAATATGAGAACCACAGTCCCTGTCACAGGTTGGACAGATAGTCGTTGAGAGAAGGGGTGGGTGGGACTGGTTTGCCGCACACTCTTTCCGCTGCCTGCGCTTGATTTCTGCATGCTCTCGACGATGAGACTCGAGGTGCTCAGCGCCCTCCCGGATGCACTTCCTCCACTTAGGGCAGTCTTTGGCCAGGGACTCCCAGGTGTCGGTGGGGATGTTGCACTTTATCAGGGAGGCTTTGAGGATGACCCTGTAACGTTTCCTCTGCCCACCTTTGGTTCGTTTGCCGTGAAGGAGTTCCGATCTGTGTGGCTGAACTTGAAATATCCATTCATAGACGAACAACGTTTTTTTATTACAAACAGAAGTTGTATTTATAAAGCAGCTTTCACGACCTTAGCACATCCTAAAGCACCACAGAAACATAGTTATACATTCCTGTGCAAATTCCTGACAACAACTTACATTTATGTAGCCCTTTTAATATAATGAAACATCCCAAGACACATCACAAAAGGGGAGAATGACCAGACACCGAACAAAGTTTAAAAGATTCAGGGAAGATGATTGAAAGAATGATAAAAAAAGAAATAGGTTCGAGGGGGCTCTTGAAAGGGGGGTGAGGGGGGGCAGAAAGATGTAATGAAGCGAAGGGGTTGATGAAGAGAGTTGCTGAGTGCATAGCCATGATGGCTGAAGGGTGGAGCAGAGGGAGGGCCTGAGTCGGAACACCACAGGGTGCAGGCTGGGATGTCGGGCTGGGAGAAGTTTGTACAGAGAGGTGGAGCCAAGTGATAAGTCAAGGAGAACAGAACGACAGGTGAGATGTTAAGGGGAGGTATTCAAAATTCTGAAGGGTACTGATAAAGTAAATAAGGAGAAACTGTTTCCACTGGCAGGAAGGTTAGCAACCAGAGGAAACATATTCAAGATAATTGGCAAAAAGAACCAGAGGGGCGATGAGGGAAATATTTTCTATGCAGTGAGTTATGATCTGGAATTCAATGCCTGAAAGGGTAGTGGAAGCAGATTCAATAGTAACTTTCACAAAAATTGGTTATATACTTGAAAAAGAAAGATTTGCTGAGCAATGGGGAAAGAACGGGAGTAAAATTAATTGGATAGCTCTTTCAAGGAGCCGGTACAGGCAAGATGGGCCGAATGGCCTCCTTCTATGATTCTAAAAGACAAGACGTGGGCCAGTGGAGATTTGAATAAGTTGGTGTTTAGGTTGGGTGGAGCTCCAGAGGCCAGCAAGAAAGCGTTCTGGAGAAAGTAAATCTGGAGGTGACAGCAGTTTCAACAGTGGTAGGGTTCATCAAGAAGTGGAGGCAGGCAGTGCTGTGAACAAAATAATTTACCTTGCCTGTTAAATTGCTGTATTTCCAATTGTCAGCTTTTCAGTCCTGCACTCATGACAAGCTGCATTTTGCTACATTCTGAATTGTGTGTGTGTGTTTAAGCAATATGCTTTCTGGGGCTAATTTTGGGAGGATACAATTAATTGAGAAAAAAAAGACTTAACTTTAGCTGTGGGTGGGAAGGAGTATGAGTGATTATGGCAATAACCAGTCGTAAATAGCCTCGAGACATCAGTAGGATTTTAAAATTCTGATCGGTACAATAAGCAAGGACAAGGGAGCTCATGATTCACCCTGAAGTGACCGAATAACCTCCGTTTGTACTGCTACCATAAAAATACCTGTATTGGAGCAGCTATAATTATGCCACAAATAAGGAATGTGCAAATACAAGCTGCAAAAATGAAAACTGTTACAAACACCAAATGTGCATCTCTTCCTGTAGGTATGTCACCACCTTCATACAGTCAACAACAGGGTTAAGGTGACCAAGTCCCAGTGCTGCTAGCACTAGGGGCTATCATGCACAGTAAGCTGGTTGGGTTAATTGTGGGGGTGTGTAATAAAAGGTTGAAGCTTATAAATTAATATGGTGCAGCTGTGGATTAAAATCCCAAACGGAAGGATATGAGAACATAAGAATTAGGAGCAAGAGTAGGCCATTCGGCCCTTGAGCCTGCTCCACCATTCAATGAGATCATGGCTGATCTTCTACCTCAACTCCACCTTCCTGCACTATCCCCATATCCTTTGATTTCCTTAATATCCAAAATCTAACGATCTCTGTCTTGAATATACTCAAAGACTGAGCCTCCACAGCCCTCTGGTAGAGAATTCCAAAGATTCACCACCCTCTGAGTGAAGAAGTTTCTCCTCATCTCAGTCCTAAATGGCCAATCCCTTATTCTGAGATGGTGACCCCTGGTTCTAGACTCCTCAGCCGGAGGAAACATCCTTCCTGCATCTAGCCTGTCAAGCCCTGTAAGAATTTTGCATGTTTCAATGAGATCACCTCTCATTCTTCTAAACTCTAGAGAATATAGGCCTTGTCTACTCAATCTTTCCTCATAGGACAATCCCTCCATCCCAGGTATCAGTCTGGTGAACCTTCATTGCACTCCCTCTATGGCAAGTAGGTAAGGAGACCAAAACTGTACACAATACTCCATGTGCCGTCTCAGCAGGGCCCCGACCTGCGAGAGACCATCAGCGGCAGGTCGGGGCCATAAAAGGAATGGCGAGCAGCGGCCATGGGCAGCGTGGCAGTGTACCACTGCAAGGTACAGCGCGAGCTGTTGCAGGGGGGCAACGGCAGTGAAGAGTGACGTCATCAAGGTCCAGGCTGGTGATTGGAGTGTGGGCAGGTACACAGGAGAGGCGAGGTCGGGGCAAAGGAGCGGCGAGAGAATGTAGAGGGACGTGATCGGGGCCCAGGAGAGGCGTGAGTTCAGGGTCAGAAGAGGCGAGTGCCCAGGGGCATCACGGGCCAGCCCACACTGCGATTGTGTGTGCACGAGGTCCGTGCAGCAGAGCAGGTCTCCAGTCGTCTTGGGTAATCCTTGCCACTGGACCAAGACCTAGCTCTGTCAAGTCCGTGTGGTGGCTGGTGTGCAACGGCCACCACACGTTAAAAAAATCCACGCGCAGACATCTTCCACCGTTCAAGATGTAGTTCGGGATCTGGAATATTAGGCCCTTCATTGAAACACCTGTGAACTCATCCCTTTTTAGCGTGGATGCATGTCATCATCGTTTCGGGGGACTGCCTATGATGATGATGGAAACTGCAGGAAGCCGTCCTTACTCATACTCAAATCCTCTTGTAATAAAGCCCATATCATTTGCTTTCTTAATTGCTTGCTGTACCCGCATGTTAACTTTCAGTGATTCATGTACAAGGACACCCAGGTCCCACTGAACACTAACATTTCCCAATCTTTCACAATGACCCAATCACTGAAATCTGTCCAAATTCTCTATTTTCTCTAAATATTTATTAAAATATTTGTAATCCCCGGGGTAAAGGTATTTTTGGCTTGAAACATAATGCCAGGAAATCCCTTAGAGCTGCACTCGCTCCACTGGCGTTAATTTGCCGGATGTTTACACACGTAAATGCGGTTTTCGACATATCTCAGTGAAGTAACCGCGGCAGAGCCGAAGCAGTACCGAGGAATCTCGCAGCCAAAATTACGAGGCTTAAGATGATGAAAGGTGCACCAAATTGAGTGTAAACAGACTTTCTCATCCTCCTAGAAAATAAGGCCAAGAAATTTGATCCGTTTGGGGCTGGTAACACTCAGGAGGCGCGAGACTTTGTGGCTGGCGCAGAATCTCGCCCCTCACGATAAATTCAGGTTACCGCCCCGGAAGGAAGTGAGGCACTAAATCAAGCGCTCTACTTCCTTCCTGGAGCAGTGACGGGGCGAACGCCTTAACAGCGTTACATACTGGGCCACGTGGCCCTGCCGCGAACGAGGGGCTCTTCCCTCAATTAAAGGGAAGGGCCCATGCTGCCCACTCTGCAGAAGAAGAACCCACCTATCTCAACTACCGGGGAGCAGGGTTTGCTGCACGATCAGCCCGGCACTCCAGCAGAGTTCGCGGTAGTGACCCCGCGGCCAAAGCACAACCGGAGCGGCAACGAAGATGGCACTTTTTTTTTCTATGCAGCCGGCCACCTCCCCGTCAGCTGCCCGTATGCATAGCCTGAAGCTGTCGTGGGCAGATGGAAGAATTTCTAAAGGGGAATGGCAGAGCTAAAGATTTAGGGGGAAAAATTTGGTGCATTTGCGCCTCCAGTAAATGCCTGACCATTTCCTTATATCGCTCTCCACCCACATCACCCTTCTCCCACACATAGAAACATAGAAAATAGGTGCAGGAGTAGGCCATTCGGCCCTTCAAGCCTGCACCGCCACCATTCAATATGATCAAGGCTGATCATTCAACTTCAGTACCCCATTCCTGCTTTCTCTCCCTTGATCCCTTTAGCCATAAGGGCTACATCTAACTCCCTTTTGAATATATCTAACGAACTGGCCTCAACAACTTTCTGTGGTAGAGAATTCCACAGGTTCACCACTCTCTGGGTGAAGAAGTTTCTCCTCATCTCCTCATCTAAATGGCTTACCCCTTATCCTTAGACTGTGACCCCTGGTTCTGGACTTCCCAACATCGGGAACATTCTTCCTGCATCTAACCTGTCCAATCCTGTCAGAATTTTATATGTTTCCATGAGATCTCCTCTCAATCTTCTAAATTCCAGTGACTATAAGCCTAGTCGATCCAGTCTTTCTCCATATGTCAGTCCTGCCATCCCGGGAATCAGTCTGGTGAACCTTCGCTGCACTCCCTCAATAGCAAGAATGTCCTTCCTCAGGTTACATAGGAACATAGAAAATAGGTGCAGGAGTAGGCCATCGGCCCTTCGAGCCTGCACCGCCATTCAATGAGTTCATGGCTGAACATGCAACTTCAGTACCCCATTCCTGCTTTCTCACCATGCCCCTTGATCCCCTAGTAGTAAGCACTACATCTAACTCCTTTTTGAATATATTTAGTGAATTGGCCTCAACAACTTTCTGTGGTAGAGAATTCCACAGGTTCACCACTCTCTGGGTGAAGAAGTTTCTCCTCATCTCGGTCCTAAATGGCTTACCCCTTATCCTTAGACTGTGACCCCTGGTTCTGGACTTCCCCAACATTGGGAACATTCTTCCTGCATCTAACCTGTCTAAACCCGTCAGAATTTTAAACGTTTCTATGAGATCCCCTCTCATTCTTCTGAACTCCAGTGACTACAAGCTTAGTTGATCCAGTCTTTCTTGATATGTCAGTCCCGCTATCCCGGGAATCAGTCTGGTGAACCTTCGCTGCACTCCCTCAATATCAAGAATGTCCTTCCTCAAGTTAGGAGACCAAAACTGTACACAATACTCCAGGTGTGGCTTCACCAAGGCCCTGTACAACTATAGTAACACCTCCCTGCCCCTGTACTCAAATCCCCTCGCTATGAAGGCCAACATGCCATTTGCTTTCTTAACCGCCTGCTGTACCTGCATGCCAACCTTCAACGACTGATGTACCATGACACCCAGGTCTCGTTGCACCTCCCCTTTTCCTAATCTGTCACCATTCAGATAATAGTCTGTCTCTCTGTTTTTACCACCAAAGTGGATAACCTCACATTTATCCACATTATACTTCATCTGCCATGCATTTGCCCACTCACCTAACCTATCCAAGTCGCTCTGCAGCCTCATAGCATCCTCCTCGCAGCTCACACTGCCACCCAACTTAGTGTCATCCGCAAATTTGGAGATACTACATTTAATCTCCTTGTCTAAATCATTAATGTACAATGTAAACAGCTGGGGCCCCAGCACAGAACCTTGCGGTACCCCACTAGTCACTGCCTGCCATTCTGAAAAGTACCCATTTACTCCTATTCTTTGCTTCCTGTCTGACAACCAGTTCTCAATCCATGTCAGCACACTACCCCCAATCCCATGTGCTTTAACTTTTCACATTAATCTCTTGTGTGGGACCTTGTCGAAAGCCTTCTGAAAGTCATAATACACCATATCAACTGGTTCTCCCTTGTCCACTCTACTGGAAACATCTTCAAAAAATTCCAGAAGATTTGTCAAGCATGATTTCCCTTTCACAAATCCATGCTGACTTGGACCTATCATGTCACCTCTTTCCAAATGCGCTGTTATGACATCCTTAATAATTGATTCCATCATTTTACCCATTACCCGATGTCAGGCTGACCGGTTTATTACTCTTTGTTTTCTCTCTCCCTCCTTTTTTTAAAAGTGGGGTTACATTGGCTAACATCCACTCCATAGGAATGATCCAGAGTCTATGGAATGTTGGAAAATGACTGTCAATGCATCCGCTATTTCCAAGGCCACTTCCTTAATTAATCTGGGATGCAGACCATCAGGCCCTGGGGATTTATCGGCCTTTAATCCCATCAATTTCCCCAACACAATTTCCCGACTAATAAGGATTTCCCTCAGTTCCTCCTTCTTACTAGACCCTCTGACCCCTTTTATATCCGAAAGGTTTTTTGTGTCCTCCTTAGTGAATACCGAACCAAAGTACTTGTTCAATTGGTTTGCCATTTCCTTGTTCCCAGTTATGACTTCCCCTGATTCTGACTGTAGGGGACCTACGTTTGTCTTTACTAACCTTTTTCTCTTTACATATCTATCGAAGCTTTTGCAGTTCATTTTAATGTTCCCTGCAAGCTTGCTCTCGTACTCCATTTTCCCTGCCCTCATCAAACCCTTTGTCCTCCTCTGCTGAGTTCTAAATTTCTCCACCAGGTTTGCTGCTATTTCTGGCCAATTTGTATGCCACTTCCTTGGCTTTAATACTATCCCTGATTTCCCTTGATAGCCATGGTTGAGCCACCTTCCCTTTTTTTTTTACGCCTGACAGGGATGTACAATTGTTGTAGTTCATCCATGCGGTCTCTAAATGTCTGCCATTGCCCATCCACTGTCAACCCCTTAAGTATCATTTGCCAATCTACCCTAGCCAATTCACGTCTTCAAAGTTACCCTTCTTTAAGTTCTGGACCATGGTCTCTCAATTAACTGTTTCATTCTCCATCCTAATGTAGAATTCCACCATATTATGGTCACTCTTCCCCAAGGGGCCTCGCACAACGAGATTGCTAATTAATCCTCTCTCATTACACAAAACCCAGTCTAAGATGGCCTCCCCCCTAGTTGGTTCCTCGACATATTGGTCTGGAAAACCATCCCTTATGCACTCTACGAAATCCTCCACCACCGTATTGTTTCCAGTTTGGTTAGCCCAATCTATATGCATATTAAAGTCACCCATGATAACTGCTGCACCTTTATTGCATGCACCCTTAATTTCCTGTTTGATGCCCTCCCCAACATCACTACTATTGTTTGGAGGTCTGTACACAACTCCCACTAGCGTTTTCTGCCCCTTGGTATTCCGTAGCTCCACCCATACCAATTCCACATCATCCAAGCTAATGTCTTTCCTTACAATTGCATTAATTTCCTCTTTAACCAGCAACGCCACCTGCCTCCTTTTTCTTTCTGTCTATCCTTCCTAAATGTTGAATACCCCGGATGTTGAGTTCCCAGCCTTGGTCACCCTGGAGCCACGTCTCCGTGATGCCAACCACATCGTATCCGTTAACTGCTATCTGCCCAGTTAATTCGTCCACCCTATTCCGAATACTCCTCGCATTGAGGCACAGAGCCTTCAGGCTTGCCTTTTTAACAAACTTAGATCTTTTAGAATTTTGCTGCAAAGTGGCCCTTTTTGTTTTTTGCCTTGGGTTTCTCTGCCCTCCACTTTTACTCATCTCCTTTCTGTCTTTTGCTTCTGTCTCCATTTTGTTTCCCTCTGACTCCCTGCATTGGTTCCCATCCCCCTGCCATATTAGTTTAACTCCTCCCCAACAGCACTAGCAAACACTCCTCCTAGGACATTGGTTCCGGTCCTGCCTAGGTGCAGACCGTCCGGTTTGTACTGGTTCCACCTCCCCCAGAACCAGTTCCAATGTCCCAGAAATTTGAATCCCTCCCTGCTGCCCCCCTGCTCAAGCCACGTATTCATCTGAGCTATCCTATGATTCCTACTCTGACTAGCACTGGCACTGGTAGCAATCCCAAGATTACTACTTTTGAGGTCCTACTTTTTAAATTTAGCTCCTAGCTCCCTAAATTCGTCTCGTAGGCCCACATCCCATTTTTTTACCTATATCATTGGTACCAATGTGCATCACGACAACTGGCTGTTCTCCCTCCCTTTTCAGAATGTCCTGCACCCGCTCCGAGACATCCTTGACCCTTGCACCAGGGAGGCAACATACCATCCTGGAGTCTCGGTTGCGGCCGCAGTAACGCCTATCTATTCCCCTTACAATTGAATCCCCTATCATTATCGCTCTCCCACTCTTTTTCCTGCCCTCCTGTGCAACAGAGCCAGCCACGGTGCCATGAACTTGGCTGCTGCTGCCCGCCCCTGATGAGTCATCCCCCTCAACAGTACTCAAAGCGGTGTATCTGTTTTGCAGGGGGATGACCGCAGGGGATCCCTGCATTACCTTCCTTGCACTGCTCTTCCTGTTGGTCTTCCATTCCCTATCTGGCTGTGGACCCTTTACCTGCGGTACGACCAACTCACTAAACGTGCTATTCACGTCATTCTCAGCATTGTGGATGCTCCAGAGTGAATCCACCTTCAGCTCCAATTCCGCAACGCGGTCCGTCAGGAGCTGGAGGCGGATACACTTCCCGCACACGTAGTCGTCAGGGACACCGGAGGCATCCCTGATTTCCCACATGGTACAGGAGGAGCCTATCACGCGTCCGAGCTCTCCTGCCATGACTTAACCCTTAGATTAACTTAAATTGGCAACAACAGTGCTACAAATTACTCACTGATATAGAAGAGAAAAAAGAAAAACCAGTTACCAGTCACCAGCCAATCACTTACCCCCTTGGCTGTGATGTCACCTTTCTATTTCTTTCTACTTCTTTTTTGCCTTCTCCCTGTAGCTGCACAAGCCACGCCTTTTGTAGGCCTCTCTGACTCACGGACTCCTGACTCAGCGACGCACCTCCCGACCTCGCGGCCTTTTGTAGGCCTCTCTGACTCACGGACTCCCGACTCAGCGACGCACCTCCCAACCTCGCGGCCTTTTGTAGATTAGGAGACCAAAACAGAACACAATACTCAAGGTGTGGTCTCACCAACCCGACTTCCTTCTGCAACCGCCCCTGGAAAGAACTCTCTCCAAACTCTCTTACATCTACACTTATCAACTCCAAACTGTCCAGCCTTTGGCCTTCCTTTCACCAGGACATTTTTGCAGTCGATCTGCTCAACAACATCCTCACCACCACCTTTGATGTCCTAGACCCTATTAAAACCATTACTCTCACCCTGGTACAACCCTCATCTTCGCTCCCTCAAGTCCAAAGGGCGCAGACTTGAATGGATGTGGCGGACAACTGGTTTAACCATTCACCGCTAGATCTGGCTGGACCACATAAAGCATATTCGGGTCCTACTCTTGTCTGCCAAAACTGCTCACTATTCCAGGATCTTTCTGGAATGCAAATATAGGCCCCAGCTACAATTCTATACTACTAACCGTCTTCTTAAACCCCTCTCCCCTGACTCCACCATGCTCACCTCCAACCACAAGTGTGAGGAGCTCATGGACTTCTTTGTCTCAAAGACCATCTGATCATCTGCCTTTTCCAGTTCCCTTCCTTCCCCTAGCCCACAGAGGCAAAGTTCCTCTGAGGTTCCCCCTTGCCCTAGTTCTAAACTCACATCTTTCTCCAATTTCTCTCTGATCTCTCCTCTTGACCTCTCCACGCTCATCTTGCCCATGAGACCCATTTCCTGCTCCCTTGAGCTTATTTCCACTAAACTGCTGACCACCAACTTCCTTTTCTGGCTCCCATCTTAGCCAACATTGTCAACAATTCTCTCTCCTCAGGTACTGTCTCCCTCTCCTTCAAATCTGCGGTCATCGCCCTTCTCCTCAAAAAAACAAGCCTTGACCCACTGTGCTTGCTAGCTACCGCCCCATCTTCAACCTCCCATTCCTCTCCAAATCCCTTGAACGTGTTGTCGCTTCCCAAATTCTTGCCCATCTTTCCCAAAACTCCATTTTTGAATCCCTTCAATCTGGTTTCCGCCCCTGCCACAGTACTGAAATGGCTCTCATCAAAGTCACAAATGACATCCTTTATGACTGTGACAAAGGTAAACTATCCCTCCTCGCCCTGTCTGCAGCCTTTGACACAGTTAACCACTCTATCCTCCTCCAACGCCTCTCCACCATCGTCCAGCTGGGTGGGACTGTACTCGCCTGCTTGCATTCTTATCTATCTAATCATAGGCAGAAAATCTCCTGCAATGGCTTCTCTTCCCACTCCCACATCGTTACCTCTGGTGTCCCGCAAGGATCTATCCTTAGCCCCCTATTTATCATCTATATGCTGCCCCTTGGCAATATCATCCAAAAACACCGGGTCAGTTTCCACATGTACACTGACGATACCCAGCTCTACCTCTCCACCACCTCTCTCGACGCCACCGTGGTCTCTAAATTGTCAGACTGCTTGTCCGACATCCAGTACTGGACGAGCAGAAATTTTCTCCAGTTAAATATTGGGAAGACCAAAGCCATTGGAGTAGAAATTCACCCCCGCCGGAAACCTGGCGCACCGACCATTTTCTAAGTGTTTTTACCGTTGCATCAGAGCGGGTGCCAGGCTGCCTGTTGGCGGGCCGGATTAAACCGGGGCCATAATTGTCCGGCCGATCAGGAAGTCGGCCGGCAAAAAAAAAAACATGGCGGCCACGGCAGTGCTTTCTGACGGTAAGTGGCCTTTTTGGGGAGCTGAATTTCGGCCCCATCGTCTTTGGTCCCTGCCACAAACTGCGTTCCCTAGCCACTGACTCCATCCATCTCCCTAGCAGCCATCTGAGGCTAAACGAGATTGTTCGCAACCTACACGAGACGTCATATTTGACCCTGAAATGAGCTTCCTGCCACATATCTGCAGCATAACTAAAACCACCTATTTCCACCTCCGTAACATTGCCCGCCTCCGCCCCTGCCTCAGCTCATCCATGCCTTTGTTACCTCGAGGCTCGACTACTCCAACGCACTCCTGGCTGGCCTCCCACATTCTACCCTACGTAAACTTGAGGTCATCCAAAACTCGGCAGCCCGCGTCCTAACTCGCACCAAGTCCCGATCACCCATCACCGCTGTGCTCGCTGACCTACATTGGTTCCCGGTTAAGCAACGCCTCGATTTCAAAATTCTCATCCTGTTTACAAATCCCTCCGTAGCCTCGCCCCTCCCTATCTCTGTAATCTCCTCCAGCCTCATAACCCCCCGAGATGTTTGCGTTCCTCAAATTCTGCCCTCTTGAGCATCCCTGATTATAACTGCTCAACCATCGGTGGCCGTGCCTTCAGCTGCCTGGGCCCTAAGCTCTGGAACTCCCTCCCTAAACCTGTCTGCCTCTCTACTTTTCTTTCCTCCTTTAAGACGCTCCTTAAAACCTACCTCTTTGACCAAGCTTTTGGTCACCTGCCGTAATTTCCTCTTCTGTGGCTCGGTGTCAAATTTATTTGTTTCGTTTTACATCACTTCTGTGAAGCACATTAGGACATTTTATTAGGTTAAAGGCGCTATATAAATAAAAGTTGTTGTTGTTGATTCCATTGCATGTCATTAGGGGATTCTGTTCCTAAATGACTGCAATAGAATCCTCCTTTCTCATTAGAGGACCAGGCCCACGTGATCCCAGGGACACTGCTGAACCGCCTGTGTCCCTGGGATCTGAGGGCCTTTACACTGCCGTCCGCCTGGAGGCCCAAGAAAAGAACTCTCCTGGATGACAGCAGGTAGTTGCAGAAATGTCTCGCAGGTTGGAGGCATGCTCTGGAGGTATACCTCCGAACGCAATTCCAGGGCCATTATTGACCAATGGATTTTCAATGCGTGTTCCACGCTGCTAGAGTATATTCTGTATAGCTTTATAAAGTATAGGACTTTCAAATCCTGTGCTTCCTTGTTGTAAAGATATCTTGAACTGAGAAATATGTCAGTATAAAAGTAACAGCTCACTTATCTCTATCCTCTAAAATTTCCATTGCAACTTTTCTTGTTTCTACTTTATTGATGTTTAATCACCAGTGTTGCTCTGAACTTTTCTCACATGTTTATTCTGATCTCTTTGTTCTGATTCAGGCGCTCTCCCAGACTGCTGCCAAATCTTAGACTTCTTTGTTATGATGATATAGCTGAATCCGTGTCCCCTGCGAACAGAGACTTGCAATTTAAAGCACGCTATGAATGGAAGTAGTGCACTATAGGATTAAAAGTTATCCTCATAGACTGAAAGTCATACGGGGGGGGGGGGGGGGGAGATTGCGGTCAGAGGCTTCCTGCAGGCGAACGGCTCCGACCAAACTATTTTTAACGAAAATACCTGGTGGCCCCGGAGGAATGTAGGATTGCGCTCCGGGGCCTAGTTTCACAGTGCAGCGTACGGGAACATGTCTTCCAGTCTCGTATGCGCATCCTCAGATCACATGGGCCTGGACCACCAATCACAATGTAATATTTTCATTCATAGTAATGGGAGATCCTAGCCCTAAAATCAAATAAAACACAAACCTTAAAAAAACTTCACTTTTTTAAAATTAATAGAAATTGTATTAAATTAAATGTTTTAGAGTAATTTTTTAAAATGTTTTAATAGTGGTAAAAATAAACCTACCTTCATAGACAGGGTTTTTAATATAAAAATAAGTAGTAACATTTAATTTTTCTTTGTTTTAAAACTTTTACGCTGGTAAAAATAGGCTATATGCCTGCTTTTACCAGGCGTAAGAGTTTGAAGGACATTCGCTGGGCAAAAGGCAAATAGCCCAACTCTCCGCCCGCGAATGTCCTTTTCCTGTGGATGCGTGCGGAGATCGCAAAAGCCGGATCTCGCCGCATGCGCATTGCGCGCCGAAAACCGGCATTTGCGAGGCCTCTTCGAGTGCGTGCGCACATCGTACATCCGGAGTGGCCGCAGTTTTCGGGCTATGGTTTCTTCATGCTCTCCTGTTCTCTTCGATAAGTGGAAAAACCTGTGCGGGGGTAAATCAGCCTTGGGCGGTCATGCAAAATGGGTGATAACGATTTTATTTCCATTGTACAAGACGAATTGCACCCCCTATTTCTCAGACCCTATAGCTGAATTCACAAGAAAGAAATTCACTCGGAAGCAAAATGAATACTGCAGAACAACATGCAGTACTAAATTTAGTATTTTATCCTGGTTTGAACACAGCATGTTCTGAAGTCTTAGAATTCTTGCAACTGAGTCTCTGAATCTTTACATGGCGCACACAACAGCGTTGTGGAAATAAACTGTAAATTAGTGAGCTGCAGAATACAGAGAGTAAATGCAAATACACCTCTCCACAAAAGTTTTTGACACACAGATCAAAGCAGACCTCTCATATCATATGTGTAAATTGAGACATCAACTACCTTACTTTCAGGATATCCCCTGATGAATCAACCATTACAAATTATGATTTTCTTTCCTCCCTCAGTGGCAAACTCGCATAGATTATGATTTCGAGGTACTAACCAAACAACCTTGATCTGATGAGGATCTGCTTACAGGGAATAACATAAACAAAGGCAGACCACCCTCTTTTGATGCTCATAGCTGACTTTTTGGTGTATCGCATATATATATAGGCCCTCAAGACAAAGACAACAAAGACGAAATAATTCTTTTCAGAAGCAGCTAACAGAATTTCATTTTATGTTCATAGCACTTGGTCTAGCAATATGAAGCAGAACAGAGATCTGCTTGTGTTACAGTACAAATATTCTGTCTCGACTTTAACTCCCGGACGGGAGCGCGGCAAAGGTGAGCGACCAGCCTGACCAGGAGCAGTAGTGATGGTTTTAACCGTCGGGCCTCATCAGCATGCAGCTTCCTGACCAAATCAACCGGGTAGTCAGTGGGAAGTGGCTGCTTAGCCGTTACAAGTCTGGTGGCATGACTCCCCAGCCGGGGACAGAAGGCAACGTTTCCCGGCACAAAGTAAATGCTCCAGGAGAGGAATCCCGGTTGAGGGGACAGGGGAATCCTGGGGAGGGGAAACACAAGGTTTTCTTCTGGGGCTCGGAGGAAACTGGATTATTTACTTTGCTGGGCCCTTTCTGGCTCTGGCTTTCTGGCCCCTTCAAGAGCGGTTTGGCCTGACAGGGAATCCAGCAATGCTGTCCCACTCAGGCCCCAGGTTTAAAATAACACACCGGGCCCCAATACATCAGCGGATCCCAATGTGCAGACATAAAGAAGAGCTCACAGGCTTAGGCCGAGTGTCCTTGCCATCTGCAATTAAAAATTCCACTCAGCCAGAGCGGGGTGGGAAAGAAGTGGGTAAATCCCCTGCTCCATCTTAACCGCCACACTCCCCGCCGCCCCCCCCCCCGGCTCACGCTCCCGCCCCACCCACCGCGGACCTAGTTTCCGCCAGCCAGGGGGAGTTAAAATCGCCCTCAATGTGTCACTGCATTAAATCCAGAATCAGTGAACTGTTTCCCAAAATCCAAGCACAGCGTCACCTAACCATATTTCCTCATGTAGCTCATTTTCCCTTCTGCTCTAATCAACTTTGGTTAGTGCAATAATGGCCTTGGCCCTTCAGCTGCATTTCTCAATAAAATAAACTGTATACATATTTACTCCGTGCCTCTGGGGATATTTTTTAGTACAGAGTATGAGTGCTCTCCGAGAACTGAAGCAGATAAGAATCAGTGCCAGCCAATACACACATCCCTAGTAAGCCATGCAATGGCCCATATCTCTTCAACTCTTTCACTCGCAAAGGCCTTCGTTTACAGACAGCTCTTTACAATTTATTTTGCCTAGTGTGGAGATTGTACCAGGTTCATTAACGAGCCTTTCTCTGCTGTTGGTTTCACAGCGAGTATTTTTTTGTCTTGTGGTACTTTTCATGATGCAAATGATGCAAAATTGGACGCTTAGGGAGGGCTGCTGCCCTCAGGATATTGCCCAAGTGCTCACCTTTATCAGTGCGCTCTGACAGTAAGTGAAGTTATTTGATTGTGTGTTGAGGTTGGGATAAATCACAGCCAATAATAATGGATAATGATCAGGGGCAAAAACCTTGGCTGATTTCCCCCCACCCTGCTCAATGTAGACCTGGAAACCAAGATGCCCCAGCCTTTGTCAATCCTGGGCAATTCACTCTTCATACAGAGCCACAAATCAACAACTCCAAACTTTGATGCTTGTGGTGTATGTGGGAAGGGATGTGGGATGGGGGAAGAGAAAGAAGGGTTATATTCCCGTTAAACCAGAATCTCTTAACACTAGTGCACCAAGGGGGGAACTGGGTCAGTTGAAAGGGGGCTATTGCCTTAAAATCTAATCAGTAACGAGAGGAAGGTTGTTTTTCTCCCTTGGTCTTTTTCACATTGGTTGGAAACCAGCTGATGCACACATTTCTGAATCTGCTACTACTGGTAGCTGGCTTGACAGGAAACTTTATCCTTGGCTCAGGATGAATTTAAAGTCCAGGATTTGAAATCTTTCGTCTCACAGTCATTTAATTATTCAACAACTCAATCAAAAGCAAAACTGGAACTCTGACCAAAGATATTTGACACCCATGTGCTGCTGTCTCCAACCAGAATTCGGCAGAAGGCTCCACATCTTCAGGGCACTAATATTACAAAAGGATGCCTGAGAAGTACTTAATGCTTGGATCAGAGATTCTATAAAATAGGAGTGATCCAAACGGGTTTTAGCCATTGGGATTCTGTACAACAGGAATGAAAGAAAAGCTGTTTAGTTAATCAGAGCTCCACACTTCATAATCCAACTATCTTTAAAAGTCTGACAGCTGCACAGTTTGCTTCTGGTCAACTTTTCCATTATAAATTTTTGTGCCCTCACTTAAAATGGAAACTGCCAACGTAAACTTGTCCCACTGCAATGACATTCTCCTGCAAGTGGAAGTGCTTGTGACATCACTGGCGGGAAGCTGTAATTACAGAGGGACAAGTTTACATATGCAGTCTCCATTATAAATGTGGGCAGGGAATTTATAACGGAAGTATAAAAATAAGTGCAGTGTGTATGTCTTTATAATGTGGACTGAATTATGACTGTAAGCCCTGGCCCAAATATTACCCCATCTCTAACCCTGCTTCATCTGAAGACTGCACTTGGTTTGAGTTCCCGGGAGTAATTTTAACTTTTGGTGAGAGGGTGAAATGTGCAATAACAGCTCGGCCACCCGTTAAACTCCTCTCCCTATTTTCGCTTCCACGGACGAATATAGATAATATATGATTATCTATGCTTCATTGTCTGGAGCTGACTGTAGATCATTAACACTCAGCAACAATCAACAAATATCATGCTTTCCAGAGGGATATGGTAACATAGTGGTTATGTTACTAGACTAGTAATCCAATGATCTGGAGACGTGAGTTCAAATCCCATCACGGCAGTTGGGGAATTTCAATTTAGTTAATTAAATAAATCTAGAATATAAATGCTAATGAAACTACCGGATTGTCGTACAAACTCATCTGGTTCACTGATGTCCTTTACCTCGCCTAGTATATATGTGACTCCAGACCCACACCAATGTGGTTGACTCTTAACTGCCCTCTGAAATGGCCTAGCAAGCTACTCAGTTGTTTAGGGATGGGCAATAAATGCTGGTCTTGCTAGTAGTGCCTACATCCAATGAATTAAAGAAAAAAGGTCAGATTGATGGTGTGAATGAGCTAGGCTGTGGCCTTTAAGGTGTGTGGACGGGGAGAAGAGGAAGAGAGTAGTTTCTGTCTGACCTAGCTCAGTGCTGACAACAATAATGAAATCACAGGCTAAACATTTACAAAATGGCTGCTTCCAGCATGAATTGGGAGATTGCTTATATGATAGATTACTGGTGATCCGTATCTACTGAAATACACCTCAGGGTACTTGCAGTATTAGTGATGTAAATGCACAAGGGTATCAGTGACACATTATTCTGATGCTTTAATATCCCGTAACATGGAGTGATAGGACAGTGGGTCACCTCCAAATATTCCCCACACAGTAACCTCCCAATCTTCTTGTGGAGGCACTGCTTACTGGGAGAGAGGAAGTAACTCAGAAGGCCAGTCTTTGCAGGATGCTGTTGCATACTTCTTGGTGACTTGCTATCGAGTGGCACTGATAGAGGTCTGACAACAGATCTCAAGTTTGTGCTAGTGTTGCCCCTTGGTAATGATCATTTTACCCCTTGCTGTTCAGACTCTCTCTGCACCACACATCATCATTTGCCCCTGATGACAAGACTCCCTCTTTAAAAAAGGATCCTGATGGTGAAACTGCCTCTTGAAAATGGTTCCTGAAGGTGACACTTCCTCTCTCAAGTGAGTCCTGATTGTGACACTCTTCCTTTAAAATGGGGTCATGATGGTGAGATCACCTCTTTAAAATTGGCTCCTGACAGTGAGACTCTCTCTCATTAAAAGGAGATTCTGATGCAGAGATTGTCTCTAAAATCTTTAATGAAAATGACTAAAAATGCAGTTTCTCTTGCATCTGAAGAGACAGCTGCCTCCTTGCCCCCTGGTGATGTGCCTGACCTCTCTGAATGGACACGCAGCTAACATTCAACAACGACTTCAGCTAAAGATATTGTGCACTTTGTCAAGTCATCCTTCCAGTTGCCATTGATTCACGTTCCAATAATGCCTCTGTGCTCAGGGATACTTGCTGTCCTCGCTGTGTGGGGAAATAATCACTCTCCTGAAGTGTGTGTGTCCGCTCCACGTCCTCTCCTCTACCCATATAATTTTATCTATGTCTCCATCTTATCTCTGCAGGGACTTTCAGACCCAGTGCACAGGAACGAATGCTTTGAGATCTGTATCACCATCAGGGTCAAACTGAATTGAGTAAGATCAGAATTAATGCACTACTTTTCCAAACTTCAAATAAAAAACTTCAAGCTGAGACTTGTATATGATGTTGCTATGACCCGTTTCTGTGATCAGGCACATACTTATACTGTAAGTGGATTTCCCACTTCTGGATTCAGTGTTTAACACCAGCTTTAGTTTCTGTTTCTCATCCAACTTTCTCTCTGCCTTTTCTTTCCTGTAGGTGCTGACTCATCATGGAGTATAGTTCCAACAGCAGCAAACACCCAGTGGGACCTCCATCAAGCAGCCATTCTTCATGTGTGAGTAACCAACTGCCTCCAACCATACCATCACACGCTGCAACTAGTGTGAGAAGGTCATTGGTGACCAGCGGGCCCACCAAAGGCTCTGATTTCGGCTAAAGATATTGGGGTTGGAATTTCCACGAGAGTTGTTGGTGCCAGTTCATTGGATATATTCAAGAAGGAGTTAGATGTGGCCCTTACGGCTAAAGGAATCAAGGGGTATGGAGAGAAAGCAGGAAAGGGGTACTGAGGTGAATGATCATAGCAGCGCATTTGGAAAGAGGTGACATGATAGGTCCAAGTCAGCATGGATTTGTGAAAGGGAAATCATGCTTGACAAATCTTCTGGAATTTTTTGAGGATGTTTCCAGTAGAGTGGATAAGGGAGAACCAGTTGATGTGGTATATTTGGACTTTCAGAAGGCTTTCGACAAGGTCCCACACAAGAGATTAATGTGCAAAGTTAAAGCACATGGGATTGGGAGTAGTGTGCTGACGTGGATTGAGAACTGGTTGGCAGACAGGAAACAAAGAGTAGGAGTAAATGGGTACTTTTCAGAATGGCAGGCAGTGACTAGTGAGGTACCGCAAGGTTCTGTGCTGGGGCCCCAGCTGCTTACATTGTACATTAATGATTTAGACGAGGGGATTAAATGTAGTATCTCCAAATTTGTGGATGACACTAAGTTGGGTGGCAGTGTGAGCTGCAAGGAGGATGCTATGAGGCTGCAGAATGACTTGGATAGGTTAGGTGAGTGGGCAAATGAATAGCAGATGAAGTATAATGTGGATAAATGTGAGGTTATCCACTTTGGTGGTAAAAACAGAGAGACGGACTATTTTCTGAATGGTGACAAATTAGGAAAAGGGGAGGTGCAACGAGACCTGGGTGTCATGGTACATCAGTCATTGAAGGTTGGCATGCAGGTACAGCAGGCGGTTAAGAAAGCAAATGGCATGTTGGCCTTCATAGCGAGGGGATTTGAGTACAGGGGCAGGGAAGTGTTACTACAGTTATACAGGGCCTTGGTGAAGCCACACCTGTATACAGTTTTGGTCTCCTAACTTGAGGAAGGACATTCTTGATATTGAGGGAGTGCAGCGAAGGTTCACCAGACTGATTCCCGGGATGGCGGGACTAACATATCAAGAAAGACTGGATCAACTGGGCTTGTATTCACTGGAGTTCAGTAGAATGAGAGGGGATCTCATAGAAACGTTTAAAATTCTGATGAGTTTAGACAGGTTAGATACAGGAAGAATGTTCCCAATGTTGGGGAAGTCCAGAACCAGGGGTCATAAGGGGTAAGCCATTTAGGACCGAAATGAGGAGAAACGTCTTCACCCAGAGAGTGGTGAACCTGTGGAATTCTTTACCACAGAAAGTTGTTGAGGCCAATTCACTAAATATATTCAAAAAGGAGTTAGATGTAGTCCTTACTACTAGGGGGATCAAGGGGTATGGCGAGAAAGCAGGAATGGGGTACTGAAGTTGCATGTTCAGCCATGAACTCATTGAATGGCGGTGCAGGCTCGAAGGGTCGAATGGTCTACTCCTGCACCTATTTTCTATGTTTCTATGAGAGTTCTCCCGATACTTCTGTGGTACTCCTGATGTATATCGTCTCAGCTAGGGACATCACAGTTGCCCTCAGCACCTCTGGGTTAGGATTGGGTACATCAGCCAGGATTCCTGCTTCTGTTCACAACGCACAACTCTACTGGAAGTGTGCGTGTGGTGTGTGCTTTGTGTGTGTCTGCTCAGGGCAATGCTGGGCTCAGCTGTGATGCCCTCTGTGGTTGAATAACCAGCTGATATTCACCATCTAGACTCACATATGAAGATTGGGCAAACTACCAGAGGCTGCTGGTTCCCAAGCAAGTGTTAGCATCTTCACGGGGAAAGGGGAACATCACTTTTTGTTCTGTGCTTGAAATGTCCTGCCTTTCAGTGGCAAGCCATGACTCATTCACAGCTCAAACCGCACTAACTACAATGTTGGCCGAAATGGCCTCCTTCTGCGCTGTAAATTTCTATGTTTCTCTTGTATTGTTCGGCCGAAGAGGTGCTAACTAACCTTCCACAATTAATAGGCGATGTGCTGGCAGGAGTGCCAGCCTCTGCCACTATCAAATGGCACAACAGGCAGGCTTCACGCAGAGAGTTTAAGTGGGAGGTGCCTCCTCGGAGCTCTGGGTTTGATTTATTCTTTGTCTTTGTGATGTTCTCTCCATCTGTCATACAATCTGCCTCTGTTCGTTTTATCTCCTGCGTCAGATATCCTTAACCTGAAGAAAAATCCCAGTAGACAGTTTCCAAAGCTGCAATCTCTGTTCCCCCACCCCCATCTCATGCCAAATCTCATGAGATCCCTCAATTTTATGTTAAAAAGCGACGAATTTTAATCTCCCCATTTGTTTTCAGCTGTTCAGTTTGAGTCCCACCCCCCACCGGACAGCACTGACTCATGCTGGGGTACGATTCCACAGGCACTGACTGCCCTCCATTCTTTACAATGTGAGCCGAGACACTGAGTTGTCCAATTGGCATTATATTAAGGCTGGTGTAAACCCAGTTAAAATAAATAGGTTGATGCAGGCGTTACAATAACTGCCGATTGGAAAATCGAGACACAAGTGACAGCCGGCAGTTCAAGTACAATTTTTGAGCAGGGATCACGAAATAGCAAGCAGAAGCGGAAATCCGAGTGGGGTGTCTCGACTGCTTTCCCAGCAGAGGTCAGTCAGCTCAGCACAAGTCAGGGACTGATTGTGGAGCTTTCTCAATCTGTATGTCTCGTATTCGCAGTGCAAACAGTGCATTTCCCCACTGGGCCATTTAAACAATCAAAACAGAAAATGCTGGGACACTCAGCGGGTCAGGCAGCACCTGTGGAGAGAGAGAAACAGAGCTCACGTTTCAGGTCAGTGACCAATTCTAACAAAAAACTTGAAACACTAACTCTGCTTCTCTCTCCACAGTTGCTGCCTGACCTGCTGAGCATTTCCTGTCTTTATTCCAGATTTTCAGCCTCCGCAGTGTTTTAGTGAGCCCCTTAGGAAGCAGGACCATGCCCTTTTAACTAATGTTGGCTCTCTATACAAATCCGGAATGAATGGCACATGTGATAGACTCTCTGTGTTCCAGCAGAGATATTCAGGCGAAGGATACACTGACCTTCTTCACACCGAATCGATAATGTCAGTTTCTTTGTCGACTCGTTTGATCCGGTAGACAAGTGGAAGAGGTTCCCTACTGATATTTTCCTATAACTGGTTTCTGTTTGCTCGTCTCAGAAAACCAACCTGATATATCCTTGCTATACTGTATAAATGCACACGAGGCCCATACTTGAGAGAAGGTCACTCTGTGACCAGTTACCTTTATTACCAAGACCTCAAGTGATGAAGGTGGGTGGAGCTTCCCCTTTTACACCTGAAAGTCCAGGTTAGGAGTGTCTCCTGCAAGTTCACCCCTTGTGGTCAATGTTCTCAAGATTTACAACTTAGATCAGCTTATACATGGGTTACAATGATCGTTGAATACATGACATCATCTCCCCCCCAAAGTCTTATTGGGATCACAGGTTAAGGCTCTTTGGTGGTTTATGCTCCCTTGTAGAGCGCCTGAGTTGGGGCTCCGGTTGTTGGGCGCTGGCCTGAGTGTCTGCTGTTTGCAGTGCCTCAGGCCTGTCCGGACTGCCCACAGTGACTGGGCTCTCCTCCACTTGGTTCCGGTGTTCGGTCACCTGTGGTGGAGTGAACTCTAAATCGTTCTCTTCCTCTGCTTCTTCTATGGGGTTGCTGAACCTCCTTTTAGTTTGATCCACGTGTTTGCGGCAGATTTGTCTATTGGTAAGTTTAACTACCAGAATCCTATTCCCCTCTTTGGCAACCACAGTGCCTGCAAGCCATTTGGACCCTGCAGCATAATTAAGGACAAAAACAGGGTCATTGACATCAATACATCACGCCCTCGCATTCCTGTCATGGTAGTCACATTGTGACTGACGCCTGCTCTCAACAATTTCTTTCATAGTAGGGTGTACAAGGGATAACCTTGTTTTGAGCATCCTTTTCGTTAGCAGCTCTGCGGGTGGAACCCCTGTGAGCGAGTGTGGTCGGGATCTATTGGCCAACAGGAGGTGTGAGAAGCGGCTTTGTAGGGAACCCCCTTGGAATCTGAGCATCCCCTGTTTGATTATCTGCACTGCTCGTTCCGCCTGTCCGTTTGAGGCCGGCTTGAACGGTGCCGTTCTGACATGGTTGATTCCATTGCCTGCCATGAAGTCCTAAAATTCAGTGCTTGTGAAGCACGGGCCATTGTCGCTGACCAAGACATCCGGTAGACCATGGGCGGCGAACATTGCCCATAGACTTTCTACCGTGGCAGAGGATGTGCTTGAATTTAAAATGACACACTCAATCCATTTGGAGTAGGCGTCTACTACAACCAAAAACATTTTTCCCGTGAAAGGACCTGCGTAGTCCACATGGATGCGTGACCATGGCTTGGCGGGCCAGGACTAGGGGCTAAGGGGGGCTTCCCTGGGTGCGTTGCCCAGCTGAGCACACGTGTTGTACCTGTGAATACAAAGTTCCAGGTCTGCATCTATCCCTGGCCACCAAACATGTGACCTGGCAATTGCCTTCATCATGACAATGCCCGGGTGCTCATTGTGAAGTTCTCTGATAAACACCTCTCTGCTCATCTGGGGCACGATTACTCGGTTTCCCCACAGTAGGCAATCGGCCTGAATCGAGAGTTCATCCTTGCGCCTATAAAACAGTTTAAATTCCTCAGGGCATGCCCCGTACGTGGCTGCCCAGTCCTCATTCAGGACACATTTCTTAACTAAAGACAGTAGCGGGTCTTTATTTGTCCAGACTTTAATCTGATTGGCTGTCACAGGTGAGCCTTCGCTTTCGAAAGCTTCAACAGCCATGACCATCTCAGCATCATGCTCAGTTGCCCCCTCAGTGGTGGCTAGTGGGAGCCTGCTGAGTGCATCAGCGCAGTTTTCAGTGCCCGGTCTGTGCCGAATTGTGTAGTCATAGGCGGCTAACGTAAGTGCCCACCTCTGTATGCAGGCCGATGCATTCGCATTTATGTTGGCCAAAAGGGACGTTAGGGGTTTGTGATCTGTCTCCAGCTCAAATTTCCTGCCAAACAGGTACTGGTGCATTTTTTTTTACTGCATATACACATGCTAGCGCTTCCTTTTCTACCATCCCGTAGCCCCTTTCTGCCTGGGACAGATTTCTGGAGGCATAAGCTACCGGCTGTAACTGACCATTGGCATTCACATGCTGCAACACACGACCCCATAGGACGATGCATCGCACGTTAAAACAAGTTTCTTACACGGGTCATATAACGTTAACTGTTTGTTGGAGCATAACAAATTGCGTGTTTTATTAAAAGCCCTTTCCTGGCTGTCCCCCCAGACCCAATCGCGACCTTTGCTTAGGAGCACATGCAGCGGCTCTAACAGCATGCTCAATTTGGGAAGAAAGTTACCAAAATAGTTCAGGAGCCCCAGGAACGAATGCAGCTCCATCGTGTTCCGGGGTCTGGGTGCTCTCTGGATCGCTTCCGTTTTGAACTCAGTAGGTCTGATCCCGTCTGCTGCTACCCTCCTCCCCAGGAATTCTACCTCTGGAACTAAGAAGTCGCACTTCGCCTTTTTCAGTCGCAGCCCTACCCAGTTCAGTCTGCATAGCACCTGCTCCAAGTTGTGGAGGTGTTCTTCAGTATCGCGACCCGTGATGAGGATGTCGTCTTGAAAAACCACCGTCCTCGGAATCGACTTGAGGAGGCTTTCCATACTTCGCTGAAAGATCGCGGTGGTCGAACGAATCCCGAACGGACATCTGTTATACTCAAACAACCTCTTGTGTGTCGTGATGGTGGTCAGTTTCTTCGACTCACTTGCCAGCTCCTGGGTCATGTAAGCTGAGGTCAGGTCCAATTTTGAAAAAAGTTTGCCACCAGATAGCGTCGCAAAGAGGTCCTCCGCTCTCGGTAACGGGTACTGGTCTTGGAGTGACACCCGATTGATGGTGGCCTTGTAATCGCCACATATCCTGACCGACCCATCCGCCTTGAGCACTGGCACAATCGGGCTCGCCCAGTCACTGAATTCGACTGGCGAGGTGATGCCTTCCCTCAGCAGGCGGTCCAATTCGCATTCTATCTTTTCCCGCATCACGTACGGCACCGCTCTGGCCTTGTGGTGTACTGGCCTTGCGTCTGGGTTTATGTGAATCACTACCTTGGCCCCCATGAAAGTGCCAATGCCGGGTTGAAATAATGAGTCAAATTTGTCCAGGACCTGTGAGCATGATGCTCGCTCCACAGAAGAAATTGCATTGACATCGCCCCATTTCCAGTTCATGACAGCAAGCCAACTCCTCCCCAGTAGTGCGGGACCGTCCCCCGGGACAATCCAGAGTGGCAACCTGTTCTCCGAATCTTTGTGGGTCACGACTACCGTGGCGCTGCCCAGCACCGGAATGATCTGCTTTGTATATGTCCGTAGCTGTGCGTCAATCGGCAATAATTTTGGCCTCCTAGCTTTGGACGCCCACAACCTTTCGAACTGTTTGATACTCATTAAGGACTGGCTGGCCCCCGTGTCTAGCTCCATTGGGATGCCATTGAGGAGCACTTTCATCATTATCGGTGGCGTCCTGGTATATGAACTGTATATGTGCTCCGCATGAACTCGCTGAACTTCAGCTTCCAGCGATTTCCCCCAGTATTCATTTGGCCTCGTAGGGCTTACATCGGGCCCGTCCTCCTCGTACATCAACCTGACTGCAGGTTTCCTGCACATACCCGCCAAGTGACCGCTGACGTTGCAGTTTCTGCAGGTATATTGTTGATACCTGCAAGCTCTGGCTGGGTTTTTGCCTCCACACCTCCAGCATGAGCTGGAGGCCCTGTTGTTGGAAACAAAAGGTTCATTACCAGTCGATCGTCTCTGACTGTCTCTGTAACTGTCCTTAAGCGCACCATTAACAGGTGTTGATGGCCCCATTACTGGCCACATTGTCCATTGCGATGGCATGAATCGCCTTTCAGCTAGCCATTGTCTCTGTTGAATTCCCCCTTTGGGTTCGACTACATGCTGGGGCATGTCCGATTGCCCTTGTCTGCCTAGAGAACTGTGTGCCACATTAATAATGTTGACTCAATGGTCATTTGCCGAATTTGAGCCAAGATTTTTGTCATACATCATGCTGGTCTCTTCCTCCCCTGAAATAAATGTCTGGGCTATCAGAGCCACCGCTTCCAAGGTCAAGTCTTTGATCTCAATCAGTTTCCTGAAAACCCCAGCGTGCCCGATGCCCTCAATAAAAAAGTCTTGCAGCATCTCCGCTCTGCATGCATCTGGGAACTTACATAGGCTCGCCAGTCGCCGGAGATCTGCCACGAAGTCAGGAACGCTTTGCCCTTCTTGCCGCCGGTGCGTGTAAAACCGGTGTCTCACCATGTGCATGCTGCTCGCTGGTTTAAGGTGTTCCCCGATCAACTTACTGAGCTCTTCGAACGTCTTGTCTGCCGGCTTCTCTGGCGCTAGAAAGTCCTTCATCAGGGAGTACGTTCTGGATCCACAAACCGTCAGGAGATGAGCCCTGCGTTTGTCGGCCGAATCCTGTCCCAACCATTCTTTAGTGACAAAACTTTGCTGTAGTCTCTCAATAAAGTCGTCCCAATCATCACCAACACAATACCTCTCTTCTGTGCTGCTAGTGACCATGCTCGCGTAGTTTAAATCCCAGTTTCTCACCGCCAATGATATATCCTTGCTATACAGTATAAATGCACACGAGGCCCATACTTGAGAGAAGGTCACTCTGTGACCAGTTACCTTTATTACCAAGACCTCAAGTGATGAAGTTGAGTGGAGCTTCCCCTTTTATACCTGAAAGTCCAGGTTAGGAGTGTGTCCCACAAGTTCGCCCCCTGTGGTCAATGTTCTCAAGGTGTACAACTTAGGTCAGCTTATACATGGGTTGCAATGATAGTTGAATACATGACATCAACCAACTCTCGAACTTGATATTGTCCAAAGTAGCTATAATACCAGAAGCCTAACAGCTGAAGTCTGGCATAAACAGAGTCTGCCAGTTTTATTTGTCAGCTCGTTCCCACCTTGTGTCAACACCGAGTAAATGCAAGTGACTGTCTCAGCTGAATGAATAGGTCAAGGGGGCACTGACTCCCATCCCGAGCCGCGGACATCACATCAAGTTATGCTGGCTCCCTCTACCCCACCCGCCTTCACCATTTGCACTGCCCAATTTGAACTTCAGGATTTGGCCTACCTGCCTCTCGTCAGCCTGCTTTCCTCTCCTCAGTCGTATCATGATCAAGCCTCAAGGCCAGTTCATTTAAACCACCCATATGGTGCTGCCATTTCATCGTGCATCCTTGACATCGCGAGCACCTCCAGTATCACCATTTCCCAACATTGGGATCTCACTGACAGCGAATAAAGCCTAAATGCTTTACAAAACTAAAAAGTTTTTTTTCCCAATTCAGTGCTCGGAAGGAAGATGGCGGTGGGGGGGGGGGAAGAGTTCAGGGATTAAGGTAAAAGGGATGGGAGTGAGGGAGTAAAGGTGATGAGGGAGTGTGTAAATGTGGTGTCAGCAATGGTGGGGTGTTCAGGTCAGACAAAGTCGCCTTGGGCCATTGCTGGCCTCCCTTGAATCTTCCCTGTCTTGCCAATGTTAATTTTTCTTTTTCAGTCCCACTTTTTATTTATCTCCTGCCTCAATATTTGCATTACTAGTTCCACTACTAGTCTTTGTCTTTCATTTAGTTCTGTTCCCATTGTGGGTAGTTTTTTAATCCCCCTCCCCAGTGTTTATTGGTCCCACTTCCAGGGCCGGAAATTGATGAAGGTCTCCACCCGCCCAAGTGCTGCCCAAAGGACCGCCGATGGCCGCTGAGGTACCTGATGGTACTTTGCGCAGGATTTTCATCACCAAGGTCCCTTGCTAGTCGGCGGGCGGCAAATGAGGGACTTACGCCGCCAGTCTGGGCGGGAGCCGACGGGAGGTCTCATTCGCGGCAGCAGAGGCGCTTGCCGCCCAAGTGCCACCGAGGAGGGAGTCGGGCCCACGGAGGGTGGATGACCTAAAAATAAAAATCATTAACAAAAAATGTAAAAACTATCGGAAGACCTTCAGGGGACCCCAGCAAGGCAAGTAAAAAATGTTTACTAACCTTTTTTCCACGATTTTCCCACTTACTATCAGGGACAGACCAGCCTCCAGCCAGCGGTCCACCCCCGTTCTGGCGCCAACTCCCGCCCGCATAAATATCGCATCTCGGCGGGCGGGAATCCACTTATGCTACTCGGCCGTCCGCTGACGTCAGCGGGCACTTCCCGGCAGCTCTCCCCTCCCGCCCACTGCAGGTCACGACGGCAGTCGGCGGTAAGTTCACCAATTTCAGGCCCCCACTGTCTATGTTTCTTGTAGTCGGTGGCACTATTGGCATATGCAGCAGAGCCTGGTCTCCAATCATCTTGGATATCCTTGCCATTGGACCAAGACCGTGCTCTGTTAAGCCTGTGTGGTAGCTGGTGTGCAAAGGCCACCCCACGATAAAATAATACACGCACAGGCATCTTCCACCCTTATCAAGTCATCCTCGACTCCAAGGGACTGCCTAAGAGAGAGAGTGCTGCTCCTGCATTGTATTTTTTATTGACTACCAGTCATGGTGTTTCTATTTTTTTTATATCGGCACACCCTGAAACCCACATAGTTCCAAACTCTAAAAATCCCCTCCCCAATATGTTTTTTGTAAACTTTCCTGCATAACCTTTGCCTCACTATTCTCTTCACTCATCATCATCATAGGCAGTCCCTCGAAATCGAGGAAGACTTGCTTCCACTCTAAAAGTGAGTTTTTAGGTGACTGAACAGTCCAATATGGGAATTACAGTCTCTGTCACAGATGGGACAGTCGTTGAGGGAAAGGGTGGGTGGGGAGCCTGGTTTGCTGCACGCTCCTTCCGCTGTCTGCGCTTGGTTTCTGCATGCTCTCGGTGATGAGACTCAAGGTGCTCAGCTCCCACCTGGGTGCTCTTCCTTCACTTTGGGCGGACGACACTTGCATCTGCACACTCAGAGGTCAAACTCCAAGCCATCGTCAATGTCATGTATTCAACTGTCATTGCAACCCATGTATAAGCTGACCTAAGTTGTACACCGTGAGAACATTGACCACGAGGTGGTGAACTTGTGGGAGACACTCCTAACCTGGACTTTCAGGTATAAAAGGGGAAGCTCCACCCACCTTCATCACTTCAGTGCTGGCTAATAAAGGTAACTGGTCACAGAGTGACCTTCTCTCAAGTATGGGCCTCGTGTGCATTTATACTGTATAGTAAGGACATATTAGTCAACACCTTCACCGAGGCATACGAAAGCATGGGCCTTACGCTATACATCCATAAGACAAAGGTCCTCCACCAACCTGACCCCGCCACACAGCACTGCCCCCTGGTCATCAATATCCACGGCTTAGCCTTGGACAATGCGGACCATTTTCCATACCTCGGAAGTCTACTATCAGCAAGGGCAGACATCGATGATAAGGTCCAACACTGCCTCCAGTGCACCAGCACAGCCTTCGGTCGTCTGAGGAAGGGAGTGTTTGAAGATCATGACCTCAAATCTGGCAGCAAGCTTATGGTTTACAAGGCAGTAGTGATACCTCTCTTCACTCGAATTGCCCTAACTCCCTCTTTTGAACTTATATCTCACCTAACTAACCTCTTCTATGGTTATCACTTGCCAGCACCAAACTCTGTGAAATTCCTAACTTTCCTCATCCTTCTTGCCTTCCCAAATCCTTCACAAATGCTTCTTTCCCTAATGTTTCATGCATGCCCACCATTCAATACAAACTCTCCATTTACTACCATATTCCATACAATTAAATTGAATACACACATTAAATGGAATTATTTCATTTCCACAGAGTTTATATAACTATATTAAAAGTTCTATACAAGCATGCACTTCATTTAAATGTCACAAATACTTCCTGTAACACTTCCCCATCACGTTTTGTTGATAACATAAGAACCTAAGAATTAGGAGCAGGACTAGGCCATTTGGCCCTTTGAGCCTGCTCCGGTATTCTACAAGATCATGGCTGATCTTCTATGTCAACTCCACTTTCCCGCCCAATCCCATATCCCTTGATTCCCCTAGAGTCCAAAAATCTATCGCTCTGAGCCTTAAATATAATCAACGACTAAGCATCTGCAGCTCTCTGTGATAAAGAATTCCAAAGATTCACAACCCTCTGAGTGAAGAAATTTCTCCTCATCTCAGTCCTAAATGGCTGACCCCTTATTCTGAGACTGTGACCCCGTGTTCTACATTCCCCAGCCAAGGGAAACATTTTCTCAGTATTAATCCTGTCAAGCCCCTTAAGAATTTTATCATCATCATAGGTGGTCCCTCGAATTGTGGATGACTTGCTCCCATGCCAAAAAGGGATGAGTTCACAGGTTTTTCAATGAAGGACCTAATATTCCAGGTCCTGAACTACAGATGCCTGTGCATGGAATTTTTAACATGTGGTAGCCGATGTACACCAACCACCACACGGGCTTGACACAGTTAGGTCTTGATCTAGTGGCAGGGATTAACAAAGACGACTGGAGACCAGCTCTGCTGCACAGACCTAGTGCGCACACATGTTGCAGTGTGGGCTGGCCCATGCTGCCCCTGGGCCCTCACCTCTTCTGGGCCCCGAACTCACGCCTTTCCTGGGCCCCGATCACATCGCTCTATGAACTCTCACCGCTCCTTCGCCCCGACCTCGCCACTCCTGCTGTACCTGCCCTGCGCTCCAATCAGCGACCTGGATTTGGATGACAACAAATCCGGTCACCCTTTTCACAGCCATCGCCCTCCTGCAGCAGCACACGCTGTACTTGCAGTGGCACACCTCCACGCTCTTTTTAAGGCCCCGACCGGCCTCTGGTGTTCCTCACAGGTCGGGGTCGCACCAAATGCTGGGTCCACTGCCTCCATGCTCTTTGTAAGGCCCTGATCTGTGAGGAACACCAGAGGAAGGTCGGGGCCTTAAAAAGAGCGTGGAGGTGGCGGCCCCGACCTGTGAAAATGTTATATGTTTCACCTAGATCACCTCTCATTCTTCTAAACTCTAGGGAATATAGGTCTAGTCTACTCAATCCCTTCACCCCAGGAACCAGTCTAGTGAACCTTTGTTGCATTCCTTCTAAGGCAAGTATATCGTACACAGTGCTCCAGGTGTAGCCTCACGAGAAGGTGCACGATGTTGATTCCTGAGATGGAAGGGTTAACTTATGAAGAAAGGTTGAGCAGGTTGAGTCTATACTCATTGGAGTTCAGAAGAATAAAACATATAAGATTCTGAAGGGGCTTAACAAGGTAGATGCAGAGAGGATGTTTCCCCTCATGGGGAAATCTAGAACTAGGGGGCATAGTTTCAGAATAAGGGGTCGCCCATTTAAAATGGAGATGAAAGGAAGTTCTTCTCTCAGAGGGTTGTGAATCTTTGAAATTCTCTGCCCCAGAGAGCTGTGGGAGCTGGGTCATTGAATATATTTAAGGTGGAGATAGAATGATTTTTGAATTATAAGGGAGTCAAGGGTTTTGGGGAGCGGGCAGGGAAGTGGAGTTGAGGCCAAGATCAGATCAGCCATGATCTTATTGAATGGCGGAGCAGGCTCGAGGGGTCAAATGGCTTACTCCTGCTCCTATTTCTTATGTTCTCCAATGCCCTGTATAATTGTAGTAAGACTTCTTTACTCTTATACTCTAATCCCTTTGTAAGAAAAGCTAACATACCATTTGCTTTCCTAATTGCTTGTCCCAATATTATATGCCAGTCTATCTATCAACTCATCACGAGTGATACCACAAGAGATCCATTAATAAGATATTAAGAGTAGTACACTAATGCCACAATGTGACACGTCATATGCCATATTTGCTACAAGTGCAAAATAAAATGTTGGCTGCTTCTGATCTGCAGCCTGAAACTGACAAACACGTTCCAATCTGCAAAGTCACCAGGCCAAACAACAATTAAATCCAGAGTGATCTCAGGCTGTGTTCACTTGTTGCAATTAGACTTTCTGGCCTTAAAAGGATGGACATGCTTGACACACCTCCAACACAGCAGCAGAATAATACCTTGTGCATTATGTGATATATCATCTGATTTACAGTCAGCTATGTTGTGGCGATCAATATACATCAATGGAAATCCAGGTGGATATAAAACAGGCTGCTGACTCGCTATCTAGTGCCTGTTTTTTTTTATTGGTTCATGGGATGTGGGCGTCACTGGCAAGGCCAGCATTTATTGCCCATCACTGATTGCCCTTGAGAAGGTGGTGGTGAGCAGCCTTCGTGAACCGCTGCAGTCCGTGTGGTGAAGGTGCTCCCACAGTGCTGTTAGGGAGGGAGTTCCAGGATTTTGACCCAGTGACAAAGAAAAAAACAGCGATATATTTCCAAGTCAGAATGGTTTGTAACTTGGAGGGGAACATGGAGCTGGTGGTGTTCCCATACGCCTGCTGCCCTTGTCCTTAGAGGTGACAGAGATCGCTGGTTTGGGAGGTGCTGCCGAAGAAGCTGTGGCGAGTTGCTGCAGTGCATCTTGTAGATGGTACACACTGCAGCCACGGTGGTGGAGGGAGTGAATGTTTAAGGTTGTGGATTGGCTGCTAATCAAGCGGGTTGCTTTGTCCTGGATGGTGTCGAGCTTCTTGAGTGTTGTTGGAGCTGCAGTCATCCAGGCAAGTGGAGAGTATTCCATCACACTCCTGACTTGTCCTTGTAGATGGTGGAAAGGCTTTGGGGAGTTTATGCTACAGTCCAACAGCAATTTCACCCCTCTGTCTCTGTTGACATTTTTGCCCTCCACGTTCCACAACTGTGTCTCAAGCCATCCACTGCACACCACCCATGATTGATAAACAGGCAACACATTGCCAAGTCTTCAAAATGCTGCTCCTAAATCACCAGTAGGAATAGCCAAGAATGATTCTCCCTCCAAAACTTTATTTTCATCTCCCTCTGGGTAAATGCCTAACCTTAACTTGGTGCTTCCCCCCGCCCCAAACTAATACCGCTAACACAAATGCATCGCCACAGCCATGCCCTCCTTTACTTATTAATCCTTATCTCTGTTTTCTTTTCCTTTGAATTATCTGTCTCTCTCCCCTTCCCCCCACCTCCTCATCCACGATGATGAAATCTAATAGTGGCCACACTGGCCGCAACCGAGATAAGCAAGTTCAAGCCAACCCTTAGGACTTGAACTTTCTGACCTCCTGAGCTGTAATTCCACTCACCAAGATAAGCTATGTGGCTGCCTCAGTCCCAAGATCTCATTAATATTTAGTAAACAATACAAGGTGTTCACTGCTGCAAAAAAACACACACAATCAGTGTTTCAATCTGCCCTTACTAGGACGGTATTCAGCATCACATGACTGCCCCGTCCTTCATCCCACTAATCTGTGCGATGTTTTTAATCATAATAGAATTTCAAATCCTTTTCCCCACTGGAAAACAAGCTTTTTTAATCCCTCTTTAATTAGATGTCAGGACAGCCCAATAGGACACGGAATAACCTGACTACGAGCCTGGGCCTGTACATTTTGAACAAAAGCAACTCTCCTAAATTATTGATTTTAATATTAAACACTAACCTACTAATTCTACTCGGGTCTGAACAAGCCTGTTTCTAATTATTTCTATATAAATCAGACAAACTACAAAGACAATGAGCATGGACAGGATGGTTTGGGTACAAGCTGTTCAGCATTTGCTACGTGGAATCCACTATCGGGGTTAATGAGAGCGACAGTGATATATTGTGTTATTATATCCTCAGGCTAGATTGTTCCAGACGGTTGAAAAATTTCCCTCATGTGGTTTTAATAATTCTTGTTACAGCACACCTGTGGCACAGCTCCCATTGTTGGAGTTCAGGGTTATTTTGCCCAATCCTCAGCCCTACTGAAGGCACTCTATTTTCCTGGGGTGCAGTTCTGCAGATGCTGGCCACTCTCTGGTACCATGCCTAAGTGGTCATTCTTCACGCATTCGCCTAAACAGTGATGTCAGCAGGTAATTCAACCACGGAGAGGCAGCAGAGCCAAGCCTAGTCCTCACCCAACTTCCACACGTGTACAGTCTGTTTCCAAGGCTCAAACATGAAGAGTGGCCACTGGACGAGTTGCCAGTGGGCTACCGGCAGTCAAAAAACTGTACATGCCAGATTGGCTCAGCAGTAGCATTCTTAACTCTGAGTCAGAAGTACTTTGGGATGTCCTGGTGTGATAAGGCACTATATAAATGCAAGCGTGATCTTTCTCACTACCCATCACAGCTGAAATCTATTAAGATGCACCGACAAGACACAAAACCTAGGTCAATCCTGATTGAATGCCTCAGTATCACACTGGAAAATAGATATATACTCTCAGCCATTGGGCAGCTCTACCATTTTGGTATACTTTTGTGTTCTTTACAAAGTAGTAGATCCGCTCCCACTTGGCAGTGTCGCCCAATATAACTACTGAACACTTCCTATATTCATATTCTCCCATTGTGCAGTGGGCCCTGCCACCATTAACATAGTGCAGCATCTGGCTTGGATGATGTAATTTCACCAATATAAACATTATTTTTCACACATAAATTTTCATATTGCATTTTTCTAATTTACCCTTATTCCGAGTAATGCAGTGATGTAATAGTACTGACAAGATTTAAGTTATGAAAGTTCAGCACTCAGTCCATGAAAGAGTCAATGCTGTATCGTAATTATTCATAACGCAGTAAATTCTAAATCAAACATTACATATCATAGGGCAGTTTTCTAGGCTAGCATATTGTGTTGACTCGGCAGGGGTTATGGTTCCGCGGGTGCTGTGCACCCTGTGTTACATAAGAATATAAGAAATAGGGACAGGAGTAGACCATTCGGCCCCTCGAGCCTGCTCCGCCATTCAATAAGATCATGGCTGATCTGATCATGGACTCAGCTCTACTTCCCGCCCGCTCCCCATAACCCCTTATCCCCTTATCGTTTAAGAAACTGTCTATTTCTGTCTTAAATTTATTCAATGTCCCAGCTTCCACAGCTCTCTGAGGCAGCGAATTTCACAGATTTACAAGAAAATAAATTTCTCCTCATCTCTGTTTTAAATGGGCGGCCCCTTTTTCTAAGATCATGCCCTCTAGTTCTAGTCTCCCCCATCAGTGGAAACATCCTCTCCGCATCCACCTTGTCAAGTCCCCTCGTAATCTTATACGTTTCGATAAGATGACCTCTCATTCTTCTGAATTCCAATGAGTAGAGGCCCAACCTACTCAACCTTTACTCATAAGTCAACCCCCTCATCCCCGGAATCAACCAGTGAACCTTCTCTGAACTGCCTCCAAAGCAAGTATATCCTTTTGTAAATATGGAAACCAAAACTGCATGCAGTATTCCAGGTGTGGCCTCACCAATACCTTATATAGCTGCAGTAAGACTTCGCTGCTTTTATACTCCATCCCCTTTGCAACAAAGGCCAAGATACCATTGGCCTGCCTGATCACTTGCTATACCTGCATACTATCCTTTTGTGTTTCTCACTCAAGTGGCTATTCACCACCTGTGAACCTACACAGCATGCACTGACTGTTTATGTTGGTCTTGGGGAGTTGCAGAATAATGCCTCCACTGGCAAATGCAATGCCTGTTGTGATACTGCTCCACCCAGAACAGGATGGTCCCTGATTCAGTTCCTGATTCAATCCTTGCTCTGTGCTGAACTAGTTGATCTCACGTGGGGTAGCAAATAGGGGCACTACGATTGGGTTCCTGCTCCTGATTACTATCCAATGACCCCGGCTAGAGAGTGCACATGTATGGATGTTAGGTGTGAACAGGATGAGGCTTGGCTTTTATGCCCTCCGCTGTCAATTCACCATCTAGACTCACACACGAAGAATGCCTAGGTACCAGGGCCCTGCAATTGTACCCAGCTTGTGTCAACTCCTTAAGGAAAGAAGAGAAAATTGAGAATAGTAGAAAACATTGGATCGTTGATTATTATCCCATTAAATGCAAGGCATTACATAATGCCCAAATATGGTTTGGAGCCTGGTTTTACAGAGCACTCGCCTCTTTCAAACTTTCGAGCTCATCCAACAACTCTTTTGGGGGGACAAAATTAACAGTTAGATCAAGCGCCCCCAGATCTGGGGGACACTCCAAACATTTTTCAACTGCCCCTTTTTAGCTCATCCAACAACTCTTTTGGGGAGTACAAAATAAACATTAGATCGAGTGCTCCCCGATCTGGGGGACACTCCAGACACTTATACCTGCCCTCTTTTTTTTTTTGTTTTAGCTCATCTAACAACTTTTTTTTAGAGTAAACAAAATAAACATTAGATCGAGTGCCCCCCCCGATCCAACAGCTCCACAACTCTTTTGGAGTAAACAAATAAACATTAAATCGTGCCTCCCGATCTGGGGGAAGCTCATCTAACAATCACCATAGACGCCAATGCAGGTGAGACTCATTACAGTTAATCCACTAATTACTGCCCCCCCTCATCCCCTCCAACGCCTCTGATTGACAATAATTACTTCAGAGGCATCGTTAGCCTCTCATTAGGTGCACACAGCCACTTTTACCTAATGGATAAACAGTGACACGGCTGGTAATTTGCAGTGAATACACTTAAGGCAGCTCCTTTTGTCTTTTACTTACGGGCATTTCATCGTTGCCATTAAAAGAAAGAATGGTTACCATGGTGATTAATCATTCAAACTCTAAGTCAGCAACTTTTGCCAAAATGTCACTATGCTGTACATCAAACGACAAAAGAAAATTAAATGAATCCATTTTTTTTTCTGTTGGAACATTTTTGGCAATAATTTATCGTTACCCTCGACTCTGCTCCTTATTGAGTTGTCGTCTCATTAACGCCGGATGCTTTCGGCTTACTTTTCTCAATTCTAGACTATGGTCAATAGAAATGAGAGAATTGTAATTTATCAGCAATTGCATTTAATATTATTCTTTTCTTTCCCTAGCTGTCAATTCTGGTTTGATTAAAGCATACTGTGACAATCCACCTTAACATTCCTGCTCTAGGACTTCAGAATGATTCGAGGAATGATTAACTCTTTCAAGACTGCAGTGTCAGCTGTGGCTCAGTGGGTAGCATTCTCACTTCTGAGTCAGAATTCCCACTCCAGAGACTTGAGCACATAAATCTAGGCTGAGGGAGTGCTGCACTGTTGGAGGTGAGACGTTAAATCGAGGTCCCGTCTACTCTCTCAGATGGACGGAAAAGATCCCATGGCACTATTTCAAAGAAGGGCAAAGGAGTTATCCCAGGAGTCCTGGCCAATATTTATCCCTCAATCAACATAACAAAAACAGATGATCCGGTCATTATCACACTGCTGTTTGTGGGAGCTTGCTGATCGGAAATTAGTTGCCGCGTTTCCTATATTACAACAGTGACTACACCGAACAAACACATCTGCAGGAGATATCTCCATCCCGGCTCAGAGTCATTGAGCTGGAGTGCGAGTTGGAGACACTCCAACACGTAAGGGAGGGGGAGGAATTTCTGGACAGTTTTATCCAGAGTACAGTCACACCCCAGGAGGAAAACACAGGTTCAGAAAAGGGAGGGTGTGACTGTTAGGGAGCCGGGTAGCGGCGATTTAGGAGAGGTTGAGAAAGAGGTCCCACAGACACAGGTCCTGTCCAACAGGTACGATGTACTTGCTACCTGTGAGGACAAGGAGAAAGACTGCAGGGAGGACAGCTACGATGCAGATCAAGGCACTGTGGCTCAGAAGGCTGTCCAACGGGGCGGCGAGGGGGAGAGAAGAATAGAAATGTGGTAGTGATAGGAGACTCTATAATTAGCAGAACAGATAGCATCCTCTGCAGCCAAGAATCCCGAAGGGTGTGTTGCTTTCTCGGTGCCAGGGTAAGGGATATCTCACGACGGCTGGAGAGGAACTTGGAAAGGGAGGGGGTAAATCCAGTTGTTGTGGTCTATGCTGGAACAAACGACATAGGTAGGAACAGGGAGAAGGTCTTGCTGAAACAGTATCAGGAGTTAGGCTGTAAATATAAAAGCAGGACTTCGAGGGTAATAATCTCTGGATTATTGCCCAAGCCACGTGCAAATTGGCATAGAAGCAGACAAATCAGGAAAATTAACAGGTGGCTAAAGAGCTGGTGTGGGAAAGAGGGGTTCCTTCTCATGGGACACAGGCACCAGTTCTGCGACAGTAAGGAGCTGTACCGATGACATGGGCTCCACCTGAACTGGGATGGGACCCGTGTCCTAGCGGAAAGGGTATATAGGGATTTGGAAAAGGCTTTAAACTAGTAAGATGGGAGGAGGGAGCTACAAGAAATGTAACCAGCCTAATATAAACAAAACAGGAAAAGAGAGCAGAGGAAAGAATAAAGTAAGGGAGGACATTAATGGTAAGGGAATAAATAGAATTATAGAACAGGAGTCTAAAAAGATGGTTAAACATAAACTGAGAGGAAATCCTATTAAAAATGAGAAACTGTCAGTACAGCAATGCACACAGAGTCCATAATAAAACAGGAGAGCTGGAGGCCATCCTGCATTGCGAGGAACCAGACATAGTAGGGATTACTGAGACATGGCTACAGAAATATCAGGACTGGGATTTAACATTGTAGGGTATAATACATTTAGAAAAGATATAAAGGGAAAAAGGGGAGGTGGAGGAGCTGCACTTATTAGGGATAACATAATGGCAGTAGAAAAAAGTAACGCAGCTATCAGCAAGACAAAAATAGAATCCATATAAGAACGTAAGAAATAGGAGCAGGCGTAGGCCATACGGCCCCTCGAGCCTGCTCTGCCATTCAATAAGATCATGGCTGATCTGATCCTGGACTCAGCTCCACTTCCCCGCCCGCTCCCCATAACCCCTTATCCCCTTATCATTTAAGAAACTGTCTATTTCTGTCTTAAATTTATTCAATGTCCCAGCTTCCACAGCTCTCTGAGGCAGCGAATTCCACAGATTTATAACCCTCTGAGAGAAGAAATTTCTCCTCATCTCTGTTTTAAATGGGCGGCCCTTTATTCTAAGATCATGGCCTCTAGTTCTAGTCTGCCCCGTCAGTGGGAACATCCTCTCTGCATCCACTTTGTCAAGACCCCTCATAATCTTTTACGTTTCGATAAGATGACCTCTCATTCTTCTTATTTCCAATGAGTAGAGGAATCAACCTAGTGAACCTTCTCTGAACTGCCTCCAAAGCAAGTATATCCTTTTGTAAATATGGAAACCAAAACTGCACGCAGTATTCCAGGTGTGGCCTCACCAATACCTTACATAGCTGAAGCAAGACTTCCCTACTTTTATACTCCATCCCCTTTGCAATAAAGGCCAAGATGCCATTGGCCTTCCTGATCACTTGCTGTACCTGCATACTATCCTTTTGCGTTTCATGTACAAGTACCCCCAGGTCCCACTGAACTGCGGCGGATAGAGATAAAAGATAATAAAGGAACAATCACACGACTAGTTATAGTCTGCAGATCACCTAATAGTGGAAGGGAGGTGGAGGAATAAATATGCAGACAAATTAGCGAAATGAGCAAAAAACATAGAATAATAATCATGGGGAATTTCAACTACCTTGATATTAATTGGACAGATAAGGGAATGGAATTCCTACAATGTGCACAGGACTCCTTTCTAACTTAATATGTAAAAAGCCCAACAAGGGGATTTGCTATTGGATATAGTAATGGGGAATGAACCAAAGCAGATAAGAGAAGTAAAAGTAGGGGAACATCTAGGCAATAATGACCATAATAAAAGACGCTTTAAGATGATAATTGAGAAGGACATAAGTATAACGAAAACTAGGGTGATAGATTATAGAAAAGCTGATTATGAGGGACTGAGAATAGAACTTGGGAAAATAAAATGGGCAACAATATTGGCAAAAACAATATAGATTACCAATGGGAAACATTTAAAACAGTGTTTAACAGAGTGCAGGAACAATATATTCCGCTAAAAGGAATGAACACACTAAACACTAATGAGATGTCATGGATGAATAAAGGCATAAGGGAACAATTCAGGGTAACGAAAAGGGCATACATTAAATACATAGACAGCAGGGGAGTGTACGATAAGGGAGAATACGAAACGATTAGGAGAGAAGTAAAAAAAAAACAATTAGGAAGGCAAAGAGGAACTACGAAATTAAATTATCAAGGAACATAATATGAATTGTAAAATATTTTACAGGCACATCAACAAAAAAAGGAAGGTCAGGATGGAATAGGACCATTAAGGGATAGACAGGATAATGCCACAGGTAACAATAGAGAGATGGCAGAAATATTAAATAATTATTTTGCTTCAGTGTTTACCAGGGAGATAGGACTGGAACATTGGGTTCTTCATCGAAACACCTGTGAACTCGTGGAACCAAGTCATCCTCGTTCGAGGGACCGCCTATGATGATGAGGAGGTGGTACTCAGGAGGTATTACTCAGTAAGATAATGGGAATAAAGGCAGATTAAACCCCTGGACCTGATGGCTTGCATCCTAGGGTCTTAAGAGAAGTAGCAGCAAGGATTGTGGATGCATTGGTTGTAATTTACCAAAATTCTCTGGATTGGAAAACTGCAAATGTAACGTCCCTATTTAAAAAAGGAGGCAGACAAAAAGCAGGAAACTATAGATCAGTTAGCCTAACATCTGTGGTTGGGAAAATGTTGGGAAAATGAATTAAAGAAGCAGTAGCCAGACAATTGGAAAAGCAAAATTTGTTCAGGCAGAGTCAGCATGGATTTATGAAGGGGAAGTCATGTTTGACAAATTTGCTGGAATTCTTTGAGGATGTAACGAACAGGGTGGATAAAGGGAAACCAGTGGATGTGGTGTATTTGGACTTCCAGAAGGCATTTGACAAGGTGCCACGTAAAAGGTTACTGCACAAGATAAAAGTTTACGGGGTTGCGGGTAATATATTAGCATGGATAAAGGATTGGCTAACTAACAGAAAACAGAGAGTCGGGATAAATGGTTCATTCTCTGGTTGGCAACCAGTAACTAGTGGGGTGCCGCAGAGATCAGTGCTGGGACCCCAACTATTTACAATCTATATTTACGACTTGGAAGAAGGGATCGAGTGTAACGTAGCCAAGTTTGCTGACGATATAAAGATGGGAGGAAAAGCAATGTGTGAGGAGCACACAAAAAATCTGCAAAAGGACATAGACAGGCTAAGTGAGTGGGCAAAAATTTGGCAAATGGAGTATAATGTTGGAAAGTGTGAAATCATGAACTTTGGCAGAAAAAAAATCAAAGAGCAAGTTATTATTTAAATGGAGAAAGATTGCAAAGTGCTGCAGTACAGCGGGACCTGGGGTTACTTGTGCATGAAACACAAAAGGATAGTATGTAGGTACAGCAAGTGATCAGGAAGGCCAATGGAATCTTGGCCTTTATTGCAAAGGGGATGGAGTATAAAAGCAGGAAAGTCTTGCTACAGCTATACAGGGTATTGATGAGGCCACACCTGGAATACTGCGTGCAGTTTTGGTTTCCATATTTACAAAAGGATATACTTGCTTTGGAGGCAGTTCAGAGAAGGTTCACTAGGTTGGATTCTGGAGATGAGGGGGTTGGCTTATGAGGAAAGGTTGAGTAGGTTGGGCCTCTACTCAATAGAATTCAGAAGAATGAGAGGTCATCTTATCGAAACGTATAAGATTATGAGGGGACTTGACAAGGTGGATGCAGAGAGGATGTTTCCACTGATGGGGGAGACGAGAACTAGAGGGCATGATCTTAGAAAAAGGGGCCCCCATTTAAAACAGAGATGAGGAGAAATTTCTTATCTCAGAGGGTTGTAAATCTGTTGGAATTCGCTGCCTCAGAGAGCTGTGGAAGCTGGAACATTGAATAAATTTAAGACAGAAATAGACAGTTTCTTAAACGATAAGGGGATAAGGGGTTATGGGAAGTGGGTGGGGAAGTGGAACTGAGTCCATGATCGAATCAGCCATGATCTTATTGAATGGTGGAGCAAGCTCGAGGGGCCGTATGGCCTACTCCTGCTCCTATTTCTTATGTTCTTATGATGAGAACAGGTGGGCATGACATTGGACGATGAGATTAGTAATGAAATAAGTACATTTAAAATAAAAGAGGGGATATATTAAATAAACTAATTAAACTCAAAGAGGATAAAACCCCTGGTCCGGATGGATTGCATCGACGCATTTTAAAATAATCTAGGGAAGAGATAGCAGAGGCATTACTACACATATTTAATAATACATTAGAAAAAGGTGTAGAACGGAGGACTGGCGATAACTAACGTAATACCTATTTTTAATAAGGGGGATAGAACATGTCCAGGGAATTCTAGACCAGTCAACTTAACATCGGTGGTAGGAAAAATAATGGAATCCCTACTAAAGGTGAAAATAGAAGAACATCTAGAAACCAAAAATATAATAATGAATAATCAGCATGGAATTCAAAAGGGAAAGTCTTGCTTGACCAACCTCATTGAATTTTTTGAAGAGGTAACAGAGAGAGTAGACAATGGTAATACAGTAGGTGTAATTTATCTAGATTTTCAAAAGGCCTTTGATAAGGTACTGATGAACAAGGTCAGAAAATACGGAGTCAGGAAACAAGTAGCAGAATGGATAGTTAGCAGGCTGCAAAACAGAAAACAGAGAGTAGTGGTAAAAGGTAGTTATTCACAGTGGCAGTGGTGTTCCACAAGGATGGGACCATTGTTGTTCACAATTTATATTAACGATTTAGACTTTGGAATCAAAAACACAATTTCTAAATTTGTAGATGACACCAAATTGGAATTTGGATTGTCAATACTAAGGAGGACTGCAACAAATTACAGGAGGGCATTAATATACTTGCAGAATGGGCATTTAATTGGCAAATTAAGTTCAACATGGATGATTGTGAGATACAGGTTGAGCGTCCAAAATCCAGAGTTCCGGAATTCGGAATGTTCCGAAATCTAGACACTGGGCCGATCTGTGGCGAGGTCATCTGGAATCCGGAAAATGTTCCGAATCCGGACCCACCCCACCCACACTCCGCCGGACCTACTCCCGCTCGCACCCCCCCTCCCCCCCCCGCCCCCCCCCCCCCACCCTTACCCTGCCCAGGCATTTCCAGATTCAGGATGTCTGAAAGACGTTCCGAAATCTGGAAATACCCGACCCTTAGCCCAGGTGTTTCCGGATTCGGAACCTTGGAAAGATGTTCTGAAATCCGGAAATACCCAAAATTCGGAATGGCCTCGGTCCCGAGGTTTCCGAATTTTGGGCGCTCTGCCTGTATTACATTTTGGTAGGAAGGAGGGGTAGAGGAACAAAGGGATCTCGGAGTACAAATACACAAATCCTTAAAAGTTGCGACACAGGTTAGCAAGGCCATAAAAAAAGCAAACCAAGCACCAGGGTTTATTTCCAGAGGTATAGAATTGAAAAGTTGGGACATTATGCTCATCATCATAGGCAGTCCCTCGAAACGAGGATGACTTGCTTCCACACCGAAAAGGGATAAATTCACGGGTGTTTCAATGAAGGACCTAATATTCCGGATCCTGAACTACATCTTGAAGGGTGGAAGATGCCTGTGCGTGGATTTTTTAACGTGTGGTTGCCGTTGCACACCAGCCACCACACGGGCTTGAAAGAGCTAGGTCTTGGTCCAGTGGCAACGATTAACCAAGACGACTGGAGACCAGCTCTGCTGCATGGACCTAGTGCACAGTGTTGGCTGGCCCGCCCCTGGGACCTCGTCTCTTATGCTAAACCTGTATCAAACCTTGGTTATACCACAGTTAAGAGTACTGCGTACAGTTCTGGTGCCATATTATAAAAAGGATATAGAAGTACTGGAGAGGGTGCAGAGATTTACAAGGATGATACCAGAAATGCGAGGGTATACATATCAGGAAAGGATGAACAAGCTGGGTCTCTTTTCTCTTGAAAAAAGAAGGCTGAGAGGTGACCTAATAGAGGTCTTTAAAATTATGAAAGGTTTTGATAGAGCTGACACAGAGAGAATGTTTCCACTTGTGGGGAAAAGCATAACCGGAGGCCATCAATATATGATAGTAACCAAGGAATCCAACAGGGAATTCAGAAGAAACTTTTTTACCCAAAGAGTGGTGAGAATGTGGAACTCGCTACCACAGGGAGTGGTTGAAGCGAATACTATCGATGCATTTAAGAGGAGGCTAGACAAGCATATGAGGGAGAGGGGAATAGAGGGTTATGCTGATAGATTTGAGGAAAGGCAGGAGGAGGCTCGAGTGGAGCATAAACAGTGGCATGGACTGGTTGGGATGAATGGCCTCTTTCTGTGTCGCATACCCTATGTAATCCTATGAATGACCACTTCGGCAAGAATTGTTTTCATTCATGGGATATGGCCATCCTTAATTGCCCATGAGAAGGTGGAGGGTAGTCAAGAGTCAATCACATTGCTGTGGGTCTGGAGTCACATATAAGTCAGCCTAAGTAAGGGCGGCAGATTTCCTTCCCTGAAGGACATTAGTGAACCAGATGGGTTTTTACGACAATCCGACAGTTTCATGGTCACCATTACTGATACTAGCATTTATATTCCAGATTTATTTAATTCAAAGTCCTGAAAATGGATCTACTCACCGCACCAAGAGTTCCAGCTAAAAAAATCATAGGTGTGCCTGCTTTCTGGTGCACCTGAATTTCGGCCCCCATGCTTCCTGTGTAAGCAGGCTATTCCACCGTGCAGAACAGCACAGATGAGGCCAATCCTGTTCTTACTGAATTTCAGTGATCAAGAGCAAGAACCCTGGCTGATTATTGCACCTCCCAAGCCCAGTGACACTAAGGCTAGCAATAGTTCCCTTACTCCTCGTGGAGATAACATAACTAAGGACAGACCTGGATTAAACCTTGGACTTTGCTGGTCTGTATGGCTCAGTAGCACAATGAACAGTGTATATAACTAAGCGTTCGAGAAAAGGATTGACAGAAAGTTCCTCTTGAACTGCTTCAGGAGAGATACAGCTGCCTTTCAAAACACTTCCACTTTTCCTAAGTATGAAAACATAATTTTATGGTGGCAAGTATAAATTATATGTTAATCAACGTGAGGTTCTTGTTGCATTGAAGATTAATAGAGCTCCATGCCTCGTCCCTTGCTAATGGGTGCTCTTGGGGACACAGTTTATTTTTGACAATTATGACTCATAATTGATTAGGCTTCAGTGATTAAGATTTATGGCATGTCCTGTGGTCAGAGCACAAGCAAGGAACAGGAAAAGAGAGTGTACTCAACTGGCTTTCTGTCTTTCTTATTCAAGCCAAACTACAAATTTGAGCACATAGACTATGCTCAGTGCAGTATTGAGGGAGTGCTGAATTGTCAGAGGTGCCATCTTCCTGATAAAATGTTAAATTATTGCCCGTTCTGTCTGCTCCACTTCTGCACCTCCCTCTGCAAAATTCTTCCATTGTGGCCGCGGCAGTGGGCCCTCCCCTTTAAGGGCCGCCACGCTGCCAGGCCGCACACAGTCTTCAGAGGGTGCACCGGCAGAAAAACCTGCAGGGGGCACCGCGCGGTGGGGGATTGTCGGATCGAGCTGAAAATGGATAGGTAAATATTTCTTTGATTTTAATTGGGTGGGATGGGGTCCAGGCCGAAAAATCCCCGACTTGAATTTTGATTGGGGTGGCCTTGTTGACCCCAAAGCGGCAGCCATTCAATTTTTAGGAATGGCCGCAGCAAATAGGCATTAACGGGTCTCTTTGAGACCCTGAATTTCGGCCCCATGGTCTCTTAGGTGAGGTACAGGAGGATGAGTGTAGCTTGGTGAACCATACCACAGCATGAGTCAGTGCCTTGAGGAGAGGAAGGAGGGGAAACTGTGTCTACTCATGAAACACTAGGGTTAAAATGTTCATAATACTTCACAGAATGTAATCCGCATTATCATCAAAATTATTTACAGTGAGAATGCTTCATTAAAAGAATTGGTACATTTTACCACCGCCCCCCAAATTCAAACTGTGCTTCAAGTGTTGACAAGCTATTCAACCATTAGTGGGTGGGAGGGTGAATATCACAACTGAGCCAGACCTGTCCTCAACCAATCTAGATAGGGTCACTAGATAGGGAACACTGGCTAATTATTTTCCCCTCCCTCGCCCAGTTATAACAATCCTGCAGAGAGGTGGAACTTGGGATGGGAAAGGGGAACGGAATGAGTGACAGAGAGATGAGCAAAACCCAACTCTCTGCAGCTTTGTAGTTGATTTTACTTTTTGATCTATCGTTTTTCTTGCCAAAACTCGAGTATCAAGCAGAGCAGGAGCCCGGCTGTGTCTCGTCAGTAACCAAGCTCAGTCATTTCCAGTTGCAGTCGAGGTGTTAATAGCTGAGTTTGTAACATATGGAAACAACAGTTCTACAAAGCAACCCCCAGGGCCGAGGCTTACCATCAGTGCAATGTCATAGCAATCAGTCAGAGACAACTGCTGCTTGATGAAGGACAAGGAGAAAAGATGATGAGTCACCAGTAGCAGTGGAGTCACACCATATATTTCTTTATATTGCCGTTAATACATGCTTTGCTGGTTTTACAGCATCTTGCTGCTGTTTAATAGATCGTAAAAGTGGCTCTGCCTGCTGTCCTCAGCTCTTTGCCTCTGCTTCTTTGTCACGCACGGCTATCACATTAGGAAGAGTAAATAGTTTGGATTTGGCAAATGATGTCCCTTTAAGGGAATTTAATTGTAATTGTTTTCCCACTTTCACTTCTTTAACTTTTTTTTACCTCAATATTTAACTCTCCTCTTGTAAAGATTTTGACTCATGCTGGGGTATAGTTCCACAGGCCTTCTAATACGCCTCTACGTTGCCATTCTACACATGAGCTGAGACGGTGTTGTCAGCGGGTTATTTGATTACAGCGTGCATCACAGCGAGCTACAGTACACGGACGATGCTTACGTCTGCGCACATTCAGAGACTGAACTCCACGTTATAGTCAACATCTTTACTGAGGTGTACGAAAGCATGGGCTTTACACTAAACATCCGTAAGACAAAGGTCCTCCACCAACCTGACCCTGCTACACAGCACTGACCCCCCCAGTCATCAAGATCCACAACGCGACCCTGGAAAATGTGGACCACTTTCCATACCTTGGGAGCCTATTAACAGCAAGGGCAGACATCAATGACGAGATTCAACACCGCCTCCAGTGTGCCAGCACAGCTTTCGGCCGCCTGAGGAAGAGAGTTTTCAAAGATTAGGCCCTCAAATCTGGCACCAAGCTCATGGTCTACAGGGCTGCAGTGATACCCGCCCTCCTATATGGCTCAGAGACATGGACCATATACAATAGACACCTCAAATCACTGGAGGAATACCACCAACGATGTCTCCGCAAGATCCTGCAAATCCCCTGGGAGGACAGACACACCAACGTCAGTGTTCTCGATCAGGCCAACATCCCCAGCATCGAAGAACTGACCACACTCGACCAGCTCCGTTGGGCGGGTCACATTGTTCGCATGCCTGATACAAGACTCTCAAAGCAAGTGCTCTACTCGGAACTCCTACACGGCAAGCGAGCCCTAGGTGGGCAAAAGAAACGTTTCAAGGACACCCTCAAAGCCTCTTTGCTAAAATGCAACATCCCCACTGACACCTGGGAGTCCCTGGCCAAAGACTGCCCTAAATGGAGAAAGAGCGTCCGGGAGGGTGCTGAGCACCTCAAGTCTCGTCGCCGAGAACATGCAGAAAACAAGCACAGGCAGCGGAAGGAGCATGCGGCAAACCAGACTCCCCACCCACCCTTTCCTTTAACGCCTGTCGGTCCCACCTTTGACAGAGACTGTAATTCCCGTATTGGACTCACTTTTAGAGTGGAAGCAAGTCTTCCTTGATTTTGAGGGACTGCCTATGATGATGATGATAATGGCATCACAGCCAACTCAATCCTGTTCTCACCTGACACCCCGGGATAGCAATCAGGAATGAGAACCCTGAATAAAAGACGGGCTACATTGGAAACAGTCAGCAGGACAGGCAGAATCTGTGGTGACAACAGGCAACTTAATGTTTTAAATGTAGCCCCTTTATCATAAGCCTGCCCAATATTAACCTCTCTATAGCCTAGACTGGAGATTGAACCTACAACCTAGGTCCTGAAAATGTGCAGGTCTTTGACCCTGGCTTAAATGCCGAGATCTGCTCGCTAGGAACTTCTGTTACTGGCATTGAACCACCAAAATATCTGGTGTAAAGGAGAGATTCCCTCATTCCAGTAAAACGGGTGGGCACCAGCGCCACAGTGGAATACCTCGGGCAAGCGCCAGAGCAGGGATCGGTGCCAGTGGCCAGCTCCTTCTTAGATCAGCAGCAGTCTCAGCCATAAATGTCCTTTTTGAAAAACCAATTGGCCTCCTAATGAGTCTTCAAGGGGTCCAGGCCAAGACCCAAGTGCCAGCTGAGAGGCCAATATGCCTGCTTTCGCCTGGCATACCACAAACCAACAGAACCCAGTCTGAGGCCAAATAAATTCCTGGTCTGGGAGTTCCTGGTCACATCCCCTCTGCATAGGGGGTAGGGGTGTGGGTGACAGATGTTCCACCCCAAACAGGCCCCTCAGAAATCTCTGGGAAAGGCCAAAAAAGAGAACCCCCCCCCACCCCCCCCCCACCGCCGAGACCAATTTAGGAAAAACTCTGGGAAATTCCTCTCCACCCCCCAAATGCAGTCAAGCAAGCTCTAGGAGGCCACAGTAGCATATCAAAAATCTTTGCTACCCCTCCTCTACCTACTAAACTCAAGGTGTGCCAATTAGTTCCACAAATAAACCACCGTGTGGGAGATTGGGATAGGACACACGATGGGATCATGGATTGTGTTCTTTGCTGCTGATAAAAATTAATTGAACACCTTAATAACTAATGTCCCCACATCCTAGGCAGGGCAGGTGATTGGGTAAAGCACAAAATTCTGCAACAGATCCTGCAGACTGCTACACTGTGTATGTGGCACAATTTGCTACCCAAGTACCACAGTTTTGCATAAATAGTCCCAGAGGCCATGAAAATGGCAGTGACGGAGCAGATTTGAATGATAACAAGTCATGTTGTCCCTATCATAATTCACAGAAATATGTTGGTAACAGGCTTTTCCAATTACAGTGTATAATTTCCAGACAGCTTGCTCAAAAACCAAGCTCCAAGATTGAACAAGAAGCGACGCTAAGCAGCACTGTTGTAGCTATCCCCAGGACAACAATGGTGTGAAAGAAATCACAAACCTAACAGCATACCATTCACATTCCCTTGTTAAAACTCAGTGTTCAAGTACCGTTTGATGAGACACCTGTGGGACTGGACCAGTGTAAATTGCTCTCACTAGTTTTGCAGCTCTGTAGAAAATTGGCCATATGGGGTTGGAAATCTAAGGCTCCTCTGAGAATTAAATAGTGGGTGAACTGGATAGTAAATGTGAAACAGATGATTTTCAAGTATTAGGGTCAACTAGAGCGCATGCAGTCAGATCTGGCTAGCTGTGCCTCTCTTTCTGTACATGTGCTGTCTCTGCGCTGGAGGTGGGTGCTGAGCTGACTCCATACTTTCCTGTCTCTGCACAAGTGGATTGTGTTAGTCTATACCCATTCCATCATCTAGCCCAGTTCTTCTTTGCCTGCCTCTTAATTTTTTATCAGCAACTTTTCCAGATTGTAACAACCAAACAGTTTTCATACAATTCCTGAATAATGTGCCCACAGTTTTCTCATGGTCAGCTTCAACACATCTCTAAGTTTGTGTTACTTCAAGGAGTCTCTCAGTAGTCATTCTTCTTGTCCAAAGAATTTTAAACATATATCTACAGAACCATAACATAAAGTCTCCAGTCTCCTTTGATGTTCAAGTTACAATGTTCATACCGTGCAAGCTGTTGATTACATATAACACTTAACCATTCTACTTGATTTTATAGTTTACAGAAACTCCTTCATGGCTTTTTTGCAATTGCTGTCTTCCACTTAACTTCTTTATTACCTTAGCCATCTAGTGATAATGAGTTGAGGGAGTAGAAGAAGATAATAAGTAATGTGGGAAAGCGGGGAGGAAAGGGATGTGATAAGGCAGCCCAATTTTGAGCAACTGCCATATTGGTTGGAATTATTTAGGTCTGAACTTGTACCAATGAACAATGAGTCAGAGTTTTGCGCTTGCAATTCCCAACACACTTAGTTCCCAATCTCAGCCATATCAAACAGAAGCTAGGTGCTTCCCCACAGAGAAGGAACTGAAATAAGTGGGAATTTGATCCTCAAGGCTGTAGAACTATTACCAATCAATATGAAGCAAGTTGCCCCTCTGCCTACCCTCAGTCAGGGACTGCTGAGACAAAGTCAATGAGGGAAGAAGATGTTACAATTCTTTTTCAAATCACATTCATCACTCAGAGAGCCCACGTCTATCCTGATGAGGCGATATTGAAGTTAAACAACCATTGTCCAAACATTAAGTACAGGTACAACATCATTGAAGTCTACTTACAAGCATGTGACAGTCCTTGCAAGAATACTACAGCTATCATCCTCAAAAAGCTTTTCAAAACTTAAAGGGCATTGTCTTCATGAAAAAGTGTTTGTCATTTTTAGTCTTGCTTGGGAGAAATGTCTCAGAAACATAGCAATTTACAGCGCAGAAGGAGGCCATTTCGGCCATTGTGTCCGCGCCGGCCGACAAGAGCCGCACGGCCCTCGGTCAGCAGCCCTGAAGGTTACATATAAACCTATGAACAATGACGGAAAGGCAAAGAGCACCCAGCCCAACCAGTCCGCCTCACACAACTGCGACACCTCTTATACTGAAACCTTCTACACTCCACCCCAACTGGAGCCATATGATCTCCTGGGAGAGGCAAAAACCGATAAAAACCCAGGCCAATTTAGGGAGAAAAGATCTGGGAAAATTCCTCTCCGACCCATCCAGGCAATCGACACTCGTCCAGGAGATCACCCTGGCCGCATTCTATTCCCTGCAGTACTTACCATTATATCTGCGCCGTCCAATAAAAGGTCATCCAGTCTAATCCCAATTACCAGCTCTAGGTCCGTAACCCTGCAGGTTACTGCACTTGAAGTGCCCATCCAACCATCTCTTAAAAGTGGTGAGGGTTCCTGCATCCACCACTCTTCCAGGCAGCGAGTTCCAGATCCCCACAACCCTCTGCGTAAAGAAGCCGCCCCTTAAATCCCCTCTAAACCTTTCAATAACCACCTTAAAACTATGCCCCTTCATAATAGCCCCCTCCACCAATGGAAATAGACCCTTACTATCCACTATGTCCAGGCCCCTCAATATTTTGTACACCTCAGTGAGGTCTCCTCTCAAACTCCTCTGTTCCAATGAGAACAAACCCAGCCTATCCAATCTGTCCTCATAACTAAGATTCTTCATTCCTAGGCAGCATCCTAGTAAATCTCCTATGCACCCTCTCTAGTGCAATCACGTCCTTCCTATAATACGGCGACCAGAACTGCATGCAGTACTCCAGCTGTGGCCTAACCAAAGTATTATACAATTTAAGTATAACCTCCCTGCTCTTATATTCTATGGCTCGGCCAATAAAGGCAAGCATTCCGTATGCCTTCTTAACCACCTTATCCACCTGGCCTGCTACTTTCAGGGATCTGTGGACAAGCACTCCAAGGTCCCTTTGTTCATCTACACTATTAAGTGGCCTACCGCTTAATGTGTATACTCTTTCCTTATTAGCCCTCCCAAAGTGCATCACTTCACACTTCTCTGAATTAAATTCCATTTGCCACTGCTCTGCCCACCTGACCAGTAGATTGATATCCTCCTGCAGCCCATGACTTTCCTCTTCATTATCAACCACACAGCCAATTTTAGTGTGTCTGCAAACTTCTTAATCATACTCACCATATTCAAATCTAAATCCTATTCAAAAAGCAAGGGACCCAGTACTGAGCCCTGCGGAACCCCATTGGAAACATCCTTCCAATCACAAAAACATCCATCAATCATTACCCTTTGCTTCCTACCTCCAAGCCAATTTTGGATCCAACTTGCCACTTTGCCCTGTATGCCATGGGCTTTAACCTTCATGACCAGTCTACCATGTGGGACCTTATCAAAAGCCTTGTTAAAGTCCATATACACTACATCGTACCTCATCGTATCCTCATCGACCCTCTTACTTACCTCCTCAAAAAATTAAATCAGGTTAGTCAAACACGATCTTCCCTTAACAAATCCATGCTGACTGTCCCTAATTAATCCTTGCCTTTCCAAATGCAGATTTATCCTGTCTTTCAGGAGTTTTTCCAATAATTTTCCCACCATTGAGGTTAGGCTGACTGGCCTGTAATTACTCGGCCTATCCCTTTTTCCCTTCTCAAACAAGGGTACTACATTAGCAGTCCTCCAATCCTCCAGCAGATCCAAAGAGGACTGGAAAATGATGGTCAAGGCCTCTGCCAATTCCTGCTTTATTTCGCTCAACAGCCTGGGATGCATTTCGTCTGGGCCTGAGGACTAATCTACTTTCAAAGCTGCTAAACCCCTTAATACTTCCTCTCTCACCATATTTATTTCATCCAGAATATCACACTCCTCCTCGATAGCAGTATCTGCATTGCCCCTTTTCTTTGTGAAAACAGATGCAAAGTATTTGTTAAGAACCCTACCAACATCTTCTGCTTCCACACAAAGATTGCCCTCATTTCTCTAATGGGCCCTAACCTTTCTTTAGTTACCTTCTTACTCTTAATATATTTATGGAACATCTTGGGGTTTTCCTTAATTTTACTGGCCAAGAATTTCTCGTGCTCTCTCTTAGCATTCCTAATATCCTTTTTAATTTTGCCTCTTAACTTTCTATACTCCTCTAAAGCTTCTAAAGTATTTAGCTGCTGGTATATGACATTAGGGTCCCTTTTTTTCTTAATCCTCCCCTGTAAGTCTCTAGACATCCAGGGGCTCGAGAATTATTTTTCCCAGCCTTTTTCTTTAAGGGCACATGTTTAGCCTGAACCTTCTGGATCTCCTCCTTGAATGCCTTCCACTGTTCCGGCACTGATTTACCCATAAGTAACTGTTTCCAGTCCACTATGGCCAAATCACTCCTTAATTTAGCAAAATTAGCTTTTCCCCAATTTGGAACTTTTATTCCAGGCCTATTCTTGTCCTTATCTATAACCAACTTGAATTTGACTGAATTATGGTCACTGGCATCCAAGTGCTCTCCCACTAATACACCTTCAACCTGCCCAGCTTCATTCCCCAAAACTAAATCTAAGACTGCCCCGTCTCATGTTGGGCTTGCTACATACTGACTAAAAAAGTTCTCTTGAATGCATTTCAAGAATTCTGCACCCTCTATACCCTTCACACTATATTTGTCCCAATCAATATTAAAATCCCCTACTATTACTACCCTATGGTTTTTAGACTTCACAGCAATTTGCCTACATATTTGCTCCTCTATCTCCCTCCCACTGTTTGGGGGTCTATAATACATGCCCAGCAGTGTGATTGCCCCTTTTTTATTTTTCAATTCGACCCATTTGGCCTCATTTGATGATCCCGCTAACATATCATCCCTCCTCACTGCTGTAATATTTTCTTTAATCAGTACCGCAATGCCCCCCCCCCCACCCTTTTTACCCCCCTCGCTATCTTGTCTAAAAATCCTGTAACCAGAAATATTGATCTGCCAAACGTGCCCCTCTTTCACCCATGTTTCTGTAATGGCTATAATGTCATACTCATAAGTGTCTACCTGTGCTCTTAGCTCATCCGCTTTATTCGCTATACTCCTTGCATTAAAGTATATACCATTCAGCACAGGAAGACCTCCTTGCTTTCTACATACTAAGCCCTGTTTCCTCTGTCTTACAGATTCGCTTTCTAGATCTTGCTATCCAAATTCTGCTTTACTTCCTTCCCTTTTGAATTCATTCTCTGGTTCCCAACCCCCTGCCAAGCTAGTTTAAACTCTCCCCAACAGCACTAGCAAAACTCCCAGTGAGGATATTGGTCCTGACGCTGTTGAGGTGCAACCCATCCGGTTTATACAGGTCCCATCTCCCCCAGAAGAGATCCCAATGTCTCAAGAATTTAAAGTCCTCCCTCCTACACCAACTTTCCAGCCACGTGTTCATCGTCTCTATCTTTCTACTCTCATACTCATTAGCACGTGGCACCGGTAGTAACCCGGAGATTACTATCTTTGAGGTCCTACCCTTTAATTTTCTTCCTAGCTCCCTGAATTCTTCCTGTCAGACCTCATCCCTCATTTTACCCATGTCGTTGGTCCCGATATGGACCACGACCTCTCGCTGTTTAGCCTCCCCCCCCCCAGGATGCCCTGCGTCTACTCTGTGACATCCTTGACCCTGGCACCAAGGAGGAACAAAACCATTCAGGAGTCACGTCTACGGCCACAGAAACGCCCGTCTGTTCCCCTAACTATAGAATCCTCTATCACTAGGGCTCTATTTTTCTTCATCCCTCCCCCCTGTGCAGCTGAGCCACCCGTGGTGCCTTGGAATTGGCTCTGGCTGCACCCCCCAGAGGCACCATCGTCCTTGCTGATACTCAGAAGTGAATATTGGTTTGAAAGCGAGATGGACTCACGGGGGGACTCCTGCGCTACCTGCCTAGCACACTTGCTACGTCTGGTGGTCACCCACTTCCCCTCTACCTGTACGTCTTTGAGCTGTGGGGTGACCACCTCCTGATACGTGCTATTCATGGAGCTCTCAGCCTCGCGGATGCTTCGTATTGACTCCACCCGCTGCTCCAGCTCCGAAACGCGGAGCTCGAGCAGTTGAAGCTGGAGACACCTCCTGCACATGGTTGTCTAGGCCGCAAGATGTGCACTCCATGGGACTGAGCTGCACTGCTATCCCTCTAGTTAGCCTTATCTAGTTTAAAATCTACTTAAAAAGAAATAGAGAAAAGTGCAATGGCATGGTCCTTTAAAATGTGCTTTATAGGTACTGGGTAGTATTAGTGTTCTTATATTTCACCCCGAGCTCGAAATTATTTTGGCACAGTCCCATCCACTGTTGATGGGACGGGAGGGGAGGCGGTGGGGAGTTATACATTGCCCTTAATTGAGCGCAGATGGGTACTAAATTGGCAATCTTAAATCGGTGTGGGAAAATGGAAAGCAGCCACACTGATGCAGTATACCATAGAATGCTCTTCTGAGGTTACCGTTGAGGCATATTGTTGGAACAGAATAGACTGATCTTTTCTGTGTGTCACCTGTACTACACTTGTCCTGGGAATGCTCAACACTGGGTTCCAAAATGGAAGGCAAAATGTTCCATTCCTCAACTTCGACATTCCTCACAAAAATTAACTAAAGCTGTAATAGTACTTTTTTGTATCAGAAATATGTCACATTTTTTAAAAGGTTGATTAAAACAGGAAAACATTTTGAATTCACTGATCTTATTTACAATTACACTAAAACCTCGACTGTCACTTGACCTTTAAAGCCAGTTTTGTAATATTCTGCAATTTGATTATGCTCCTGCAGAAAGTCCTGATTTGTGATAGGTTCATTGATATCCAGAGAATGTTAACTGAAGGGCAAATCCTTTTAGCTTTATTTAACATTAAGCAGTTTACAGAGCATGGGGAATGTTAATGGACAGTATCCAACTATCATCTGGAACTAATGGCAGGGGAATGAAAAACCTGTATATGTTTAAGGAAGGGCTACTCTAAACAATGATTTCATCAGTGAAAGTATGGACAGAGTTTCCTGTTGGAAAGTTCATGAGTGTGAACATCAAATGAGTTGCGGGCAAGATCAGGCTTGGCTGTGATGACCTCCACAATCAGATACTCTCCGAGCCTACACTAGACAAAGGAAGTTTTGTAATATCCTATCCTAACTCGCACCAAGTCCCGTTCACTCATCACCCCTGTGCTCACTGACCTACATTGGTTCTGGGTCCAGCAACTCCTCAATTTTTAAATTTTCATCCTTGTTTTCAAATCCCTCCAAGGCCTCGCCCCTCCCTATCTCTGTAACCTCCTCCAGCCCTACAACCTTCCAAGATTTCTGCACTCCTCCAATTCTGGCCTCTTGAGAATCCTTTATTTTAATCGCTCTACCATTGGCAGCCATGCTTTCAGCTGCCTAGGCCCTAAGCTCTGGAATTTGCTCCTTAAAGCTTTCTGCCCCTTTTCCTCTCTCTCCTCCTTTAAGACGCTTCTTAAAACCTAGTTCTTTGACCAAGCTCTGCCCTAATATCTCCTTATGTGGCTTGGTGTCAAATTTTGTTTTTTAATGCTCCTGTGAAGTGTCTTGGGACATTTGACTACTTTAAAGGCACTATATAAATGCAAGTTGTTGTTGAGGCGGTCCAAGACACAACGTACAGGCCAAATGCTGTCTACAAGCTGCTTTTTACTGACCCACAGATCTCGATGGTCTCTTTATTTATGCACTTGCATACAAAATCAACTTTGGCTTCTTCTCTTTAAATTTCTCAAACCTGGGGATGGGAAAAAGCTGCTCCCTGGTTGGTGCATTTTGCCCAATAAGGAATCCGCCTTTACCAGTCATTCAAATATAAAAAGCTAAAGTTTTCCTGTTTTCAATCTTTGGGAAAGCATGAGAAGGATGGATGAGGATAATTGGGCAATGATGGGTGAGAGGAATGGCGGAAAGGCTAGAGAAAGGAATGGGGACGGGTGGAGAAAGTGGAGAATGAGGTAAAGGTGGGGAGTAGGAAGGGATGGGGAAGCAAGAGGGAGAAGGATGGAGAAAATAGTGAGACAGCATAATATTTTGTAATTGTGGCTTTGACTTTTTGTGTACGGGGTTCTCTATTACTTTTGTATGGCAGGCCTTGCATTTCTTCTGTCAGGGTCTCACTTTTTGGGGTATGAAGGACTCATTTTAGGGGGTTGTGCTTGTTGTGTATATGCAGTTCTTGTATTTTCTGTGCATGGGGTATCTCAAATTTTTAGGTATGGGGGCTCTCATTGCTCTGTAATCACATGGAGCCCACTCATCGGTTTTCAAGTATGTATCTGGCTCCCACTTTCAAAAGGTTGGACATCCTTGATTTAGCCTCACGTATGAATAGACAAAGTACCAGAGAGCTGTTAGCGACTGTGGAACCATATTCCAGCATAATCCAGAAAAGGAAGAGAGATAGTTGGAGGAAGTAAAAAGAAAATTCACAGAATCTGGGACTCAGTTGTGGATTGATACTCACACCACCCAATCAGATTTCAGTATTTTAATAGAAGTTATTAATAAAAGTTATTACATGAGATATGAAGCTTTGATATCTTTCCCATAGAAGTTAAAAAAAATAACAATTCCATTTAAAGATTAAATAAATTCCCTGAAAGAAGAATTTTTGAAGAGACTGTGATCTAATCTAGAAAATATCATTATGTTTTTTATGCCTGGTTTTGCACAGCGCTTTATCAAATCTAAGGCAAAGAAATTTAATGTTAATAAAAACTCAAAAGAAAAAATGTGGTTGGAAGAATATTGCAAGGAACTGGTTATGATTATTTTCCTCTTTCAACACACCTAATCTTCTTGTGTCTCTGGAGACGTGCCTTAACATGCTGTGCAATACGTTAGCCACTAGCCACATGTGGTTAATTGGGAATCCAGATGTGGGTAACTGCATTTTTGATTCGTAAATTAAAAATGAGTAATAAACACCATCGTTGGGCATGTGATCTCAACAATCATATTTGCAGTGTATACATGTGTACTTTAACCTTTTTGTGAATTTGTTGGTAAAATGGTAAATATGCGTGAGTGTTTTTTGATCGTTGGGTGTGCATCACTTCCTTGGTTACTGCTTATCTGCTAAAATAGTGTGTAACATGGGTGAAAACACATCATGGAAATACCAACACCATTGTATGGAAAGGGGAGCTGTAGTTATCTCAATCAATTGTAATAACCACTCTAGACCAGCATTAGAAAGTAATCCCAATCAATAATGAGCAGCTCCATCAGGGCACGGGCTCTGGATGGAGAACGGGGCGGGCGGGATGGTGAGCGGGGGCAGAGTCTAGATGGAGAGTGGGGGAGGGGGGGCGGTTTGGATGGAGAGTGGAGAGGGGGGAGGGGGGAGGGGGGAGTCTGGATGGAGAGCGGGGGGAGGGTTTGAATGAAGAGTGGGGACAGGTTTGGATGGAGAGCAGGGGGTGGGAGGGCGGATGGAGAAGGGGGGGGATCTGGATGGAGAGCAGTGGGTGGGCGCCTGGATGGAGAGCGGGGGTGGAGGGGGGTCTGGATGGGGAACGGGTCTAGGTAGAGAGCGGGGGGGGGAGGGGTCTGGATGGAGAGCGGGGGAGGGGTCTTGGTAGAAAGCAGGGGGGGTCTGGATGGAGAGTGGTGGGGGGGGTCTGGATGGAAAGTGTGGGGGTGGGGGGGGTCGGGGGGTTTGTCTGGATGGAGAGCGGGGGAGGGGGGCGGTTCTGGATGGAGAGCGTGGCCGGATTAACTTGTCTCGCTGTGCAATTCAACATTCTCAGCAATCACTGTGTGAAGTCAAAGTACTGCTTGCAACAGCTGGACAAAAACCTAGAAATTGCACTAAGTTGTGCCGTATCTGATAAGTTCATTCCAGGATTCCAAACTTTGGTGAAAGAGAAAGACTGCAAAATTTTGCACTGAATGATGGTAGATGTTTGTTAAGTAAATATATACAGGGTGAAGTATATTCACCTGCATTGTGCCCAAGGCCTTTTCTAATAAGTGCATGTGGCTAAAAAGGTGTTGCCTTGGTCACACCTGTTAGCGATTTCTATTGGACAACATTCCCTGACTGAACTGTGTACAGACTGCCTGCTACCTGGCTGATTCCATTCATTTCTCTGTATTGATGGCTGATTCAGATAATGTTGTTTCTCTTTGATGAAAATATTTGTCAACCCTTCAGGAGGGAGGGGTTCATGAAAACCTACTGCACATCAATCTGTCGAGCACTAGCACATTTGTCAAGGCATCTGTGACATGTGGTGTAATGCTCGAATGTGTTACTGCTGCGGAACATAGTGGATAGATCCCTAGTTCATCCATGTACTCTGCTCACTCACCCTTGGGGAAATCTGACTTGGATTTGAATGTCCGCAAGGTCTGGTAGCTTCTATACTACTCTGCTGTGGTCAGTTTAATTGGTGTCCAGTAGAAAAAATCTGAACCGGTATGACTTTTCTCCCCCAAGAGTGACAAAAGGGTTGGTAAGGGATTAAGTATACAGGTGAGATAAAAGTAATAAAAATGGAACAGGAATTCCCAGACATAATGGGGTCAAGATTGCCCCTTTTTTGCACCGTCAGTTCACACCTCTGGGGGTCGAAAAATATTTTGCCGGGGGGTGGGGGTGGTGCTACTGGTTTCCGAGAAATTGCCCGGAAGTTAGCAGCGGCAACTAGCGATGGCGTCGTCGCCGCGTACGGCGACCCCTTTCTGCCCCGCAGCGGATATTGCCCGCAGCTCACGAGGCTAGCGTGAGTGGGTGTCAGCGCCAGTCTCGCAGGTTGCAAACCGGGCTGACATCCACTCGCGGGGCGGAAGTTAAAGGGGAGGTCGTGAACGCCCCGCCATCTTGGCAGTTTTGCTGACTCACTGGTCAGCTCCAAATCGTCGCTCTTTGCATGATCCAGGGGACCATCGTACAGCCCGTTTTGGGTGCCGGAGTGCTGCCGTGGTGGCCTAGTGGAGTGCCATCAGAAGACATGTAGAGTGTGCAGAGGCCTCCCCTTTAAGTCAAGGGGAGAGTGTTGAAACGTATCAGCGCTACGCGGAGCGTCCACATAGCGCCGGTGGACCCAGCCCATGAGGAAGTGGAGCGCACGAGATTACGCTCTCCTCTGAGGTGCGGTAAGGCCGGGCACAGGAAGTACTGCCCCGAGCAGGTTACCGCCTCCAATCGGGGCGCATGGTAATGTCACTCCCTAAGTTCCCCCAAAGATAGTATAATGTTTGATTGCCAGTCAATGCTAAGTTACCTGACATAACAACATAAGAAATAGGAGCAGGAGTAGACCTTTTGGCCCCTCAAGCCTGCTCCGCCATTCAATAAGATCATGGCTGATCTTCTACCTCAACTCCACTTTCCTGCTCTATCACCATTTCCCTTGATTCCCTTAATATCCAAAAATCTATTGATGTCTGTCTTGAATATACTCAACGACTGAGCATCCACAGCTCTCTGTGACAGAGAATTCCAAAGATTCACCACCCACTGAATAAAGAAATTTCTCATCTCGGTCCTAAATGGCCGAACCCTTATTCTGAGACTGTGACCCCGTGTTCTACATTCCCCAGCCAGGGGAAACATTTTCTCCATATTAACCCTAAGAATTTTGTCATCATCATCATAGGCAGTCTCTCGAATCAAGGATGACTTGCTTCCATGCCAAAAAGGGATGAGTTCACAGGTGTTTCAATGAAGGACCCCTTATTCTGAAACTGTGACCCCTGGTTCTAGATTCCCCAGCTGGGGGAAATAGCCTCCCTGCATCTGGTGGATAGGCAATGGCAAACATTTAAAGATCACATGGATGGACTTCAACACTTGTACATCACTGTCTGGAGTAAAAATAAAACTGGGAAGGTGGCTCAACCATGGCTAACAAGGGAAATTAAGGATAGTGTTAAATCCAAGGAAGAGGCATATAAATTAGCCAGAAAAAGCAGCAAACCTGAGGACTGGGAGAAATTTAGAATTTAGCAGAGGAGGACAAAGGGTTTAATTAAGAGAGGGAAAATAGAGTACGAGAAGAAGCTTGCCAGGAACATAAAAACTGACTGCAAAAGCTTCTATAGATATGTGAAGAGAAAAAGATTAGTGAAGACAAATGTAGGTCCCTTGCAGTCGGATTCAGATGAATTTAAAATGGGGAACAAAGAAATGGCAGACTAATTGAACAAATACTTTGGTTCTGTCTTCACGAAGGAAAACATAAATAACCTTCCAGAAGTACTAGGGGACTAAGAGTCTAGTGAGAGGGAGGAACTGAAGGATATCCTTTTTAGTCAGAAAATTGTGTTAGGGAAATTGATGGGATTGAAGGCCGATAAATCCCCAGGGCTTGATGGTCTGCATCCCAGAGTACTTAAGGAAGTGGCTCTAGAAATAGTGGATGCATCGGTGATCATTTTCCAACAGTCTACTGACTCTGGTTCAGTTCCTAAGGACTGGAGGGTAGCTAATGTAGCACCACTTTTTAAAAAGGGAGGGAGAGAAAAAGCAGGTAATTATAGACCAGTTAGCTTGACATCAGTGGTGGTGAAAATGTTGGAATCAATTATTAAAGATGAAATAGCAGCGCATTTGGAAAGTAGTGACAGGATCGGTCCAAGTCAGCATGGATTTATGAAAGGGAAATCATGCTTGACAAATCTTCTGGAATTTTTTGAGGATGTAACTAGTAGAGTGGACAAGGGAGACGCAGTGAATGTGGTATATTTGGACTTTCAAAAGGCTTTTGACATGGTCCCGCACAAGAGATTGGTGTGCAAAATCAAAGCGCATGGTATTGGGGGTAATGTACTGACGTGGATAGAGAACTGGTTGGCAGACAGGAAGCAGAGAGTCAGGATAAACGGGTCCTTTTCAGAATGGCAGGCAGTGACTAGTGGAGTGCCGCAGGGCTCAGTGCTGGGACCCCAGCTCTTTACAATATACATCAATGATTTAGATGAAGGAATTGAGTGTTAAATCTCCAAGTTTGCAGATGACACTAAACTGGGTGGAGGTGTGAGCTGTGAGGGGGATGCTAAGAGGCTGCAGGGTGACTTGGACAGGTTAGGTGAGTGGGCAAATGCATGGCAGATGCAGTATAATGTGGATAAATGTGAGGTTATCTATTTTGGGGGCAAAAACGGTAAGACAGAATATTATTTGAAGGCGGCAGATTAGGAAAAGGGGAGGTGCAACGAGACCTGGGTGTCATGGTTCATCAGTCACTTAAAGTTGGCATACAGGCGTTGAAAAAGGTAAATGGTATGTTGGCCTTTATAGCTAGGAGATTTGAGTATAGGAGCAGGGAGGTCTTACTGCAGTTGTACAGAGACTTGGTGAGGCCTCACCTGGAACATTGTGTTCAGTTTTGGTCTTCTAATTTGAGGAAGGACGTTCTTGGTATTGAGGTAGTGCAGCGAAGGTTCACCAGACTGATTCCCGGGATGGCTGGACTGACATATGAGGAGAGACTGGATTAACTGGGCCTTTATACATTGGAGTTTAGAAGGATGAGAGGAGATCTCATACAAACATATAAGATTCTGATAGGACGGGACACGTTAGGTGCGGGTAGAATGTTCCAGAACTAGGGGACACAGTCTGAGGATAAGGGGTAGGCCATTTAGGACTGAGATGAGGAGAAACTTCTTTACTCAGAGAGTTTTTAACCTGTGGAATTCCCTGCCGCAGAGAGTTGTTGATGCCAGTTTATTGGATATATTCAAGAGGAAGTTAGATATGGCCCTTACAGCTAAGGGGATCAAGGGGTATGGAGAGAAAGCAGGAAAGGGGTAGTGAGGGAATGATCAGCTATCTTATTGAATGGTGGTGCAGGCTCGAAGGGCCGAATGGCTTACTTCTGCACCTATTTTCTATGTTTCTATGTTTACCCTGTCAAGCCCTGTAAGAATTTTGTATGTTTCAATGAGATCATCTCTCAGCAAGGATGCTAAAATTGGTCTGCATGTCCCCTGGATTAAGAAGGGTTAAATAATTTGGCAAGGGTTCTTGCTTTTGATCTCTGTCCCAATCCCTATGTTTTTGTGTGGATGTCAAGTGAGAAAATAATCAGGATTAGCTATGATGCCTTCCTTGGTCAAATAGCCTACAGACTGTGCAGGTTCACACATGGAAAAATGGCCATTGAGCAAGGTACTGGAGGATGCCTCTTGCCCCAGGAACTGTATCCAAGCACGATCCAGTATCCTTACTTGCAGAGAAAATTAGAGGGGGGAGGGATTACGAAGTAATTTCAGAGCTACTCTTGCACACTGGTTTGTGAATTACTTAGGTTAAGCATCTCTTGCTATTTGGATGGCATGTGAGTGAGTTCCTCTAATTGAGGTCTCTCTTGAATGGATGCTTACTCTGCATACTTCCTATCTGCCTAGCAGCTACACTCTCCATTGCTTCCTTTTTCTGACAAGAATGGCCTTCTCTTCAATTAGGTTCTAATGTTTAATGGACTTTTAGCTACAGGATCAGGCCATTTATTAAATGAACAGTCAGTTTCTCTGGAATGCAAAAGCCTCCTTACCATCAAGTAGACGGAATTATCAGAAGTATTGGTTTTCCAGACAGAGTCTGCATTATCTCCCATGTAGTCGCTCCAGTCATTTTTAATCTTTATTTTTTTATATAGCATTACACTAAAATAAAGTGACATTGGATTAACCCTGAGCAGGAGCTTGACTGATGGGGTAAGCTGAAATGCCAGTCTTGTTCTTATCTAAATATGGTTATGTATTCACTGCTGACCAAAACTCCTTCCACATCTCTAGTTTTTCTCTCCTTTTCCGAAGGTGCCGATTCATGCTGGAATGTAATTTATTGGTGTTGAGCACCCTCTGGTATTTCACCCAAGTGGCCTTTCTTCAAATTCGAGCTTAGACTGTAACTATTGGTCAGCTACTTGATCCTAGTGGGCATCACAGCTAAGCCCAATTCTGTTCTTACCTGATGTATACATGAATAAACGATATAGCAGAGGTCACTGGATAGTGATCAGGAGTGTGACCTCTGGCCCGGGAGCACTAAGATCAATTCTGCCTCAGTTGCTGCCCAAGCTGAGATTAGCTAAATGAATCGAACCATCGATCTTCCGGTTTGGATGGTTTCATTCTCTTTCTCTTTGTGAATGTCTTTCTTTCATTCATTCATTATGACCGGAATTCTGTACGTTTCTCATACACTGTCTACCCCTTTCTGTCTGCCTTTTTTTTCTATATGTTTTGTACTCTCTTTTTACTTTCACCTGCCAAACATATATTCTTTTTCTTCCCTGATTAAGTGCAACATCCCTACCTACACCTGGGAATCCCTGGCCAAAGACCGCCCTAAGTGAAGGGAGCACTGAGCACCTCGAGTCTCATCGCCGAGAGCATGCAAAAATCAAGCACAGGCAGCGGAAAGAGTTTGCGGCAAACCAGTCCCACCCATCCTTTCCCTCAACGACTTACTGTCTCACCTGTGACAGGGACTGTGGTTCTCCTATTAGACTGTTCAGCCACCTAAGGACTCATTTTTAGAGTGGAAGCAAGTCATTGAAGTTGTCATGCAGGTACAGCATGTGGTGAAGAAGGCAAATGGTATGTTGGCCTGCATAGCTAGGGGATCTGAGTATAGGAGCAGGGAGGTCTTACTCCGGTTGTACAGGGCCTTAGTGAGGCCTCACCTGGAATATTGTGTTCAGTTTTGGTCTCCTACTCTGAGGAAGGACGTTCTTGCTATTGGGGGAGTGCAGCAAAGTTTCAGCAGACTGATTCCCAGGATGGTAGGACTGACATATGAGGAGAGACTGGATCTACTGGGCCTGTATTCACTAGAGTTTAGAAGGATGAGAGGGGATCTCATAGAAACATATAAAATTCTGATGGGACTGGACAGGTTAGATGCAGGAAGAATGTTCCGATGTTGGGAAAGTCCAGAACCAGGGTACATAGTCTAAGGATAAGGGGTAAGCCATTTAGGACTGAGATGAGGAGAAACTTCTTCACTCAGAGAGTTGTTAACCTGTGGAATTCCCTACCGCAGAGAGTTGTTGATGCCAGTTCATTGGATAGATTCAAGAGGGAGTTAGATATGGCCCTTCCGGCTAAAGGGATCAAGGGGTATGGAGAGTAAGTAGGAAATGGGTACTGAGGTGAATGATCAGCCATGATCATATTGAATGGTGGTGCAGGCTCGAAGGGCCGAATGGCCTACTCCTGCACCTATTTTCTATGTTTCTGTTTCCTCGACTCCGAGGGACTGCCGATGATGATGATTATTCTTCTTCTTCTACGTGAGTCTGGACAGTGAGTGTCCTTTGGACTCACTCAACGGCGGCTCACAGGCATTTTCGAGAAAGGTCACTGAAGAGTGATCAGAAGTGGCAAATCTAGCTGTTTTTTTCTCCTCCTTAACTTAAGATGTTGAGGACAATGATAGCGATCTCAATGCTTCCCCTGCTGAGAGCAGCTAATCGAGCAGAGACTGGGGGTTGAACTTGGGCCCTTCGTGGTCTGTAAGGTTTTGTATCACACCATGCACTGAGCCTTCTTTCAGATACTCCTTAGAGGAGCTCCTAGTACCTGTACTGGAGCTGCTGATCTGTTTCCCATCTTGTTTCCATCTCTAAAATGCAGGCTGGATTTTTTTCCTATGTGTTGATACATACACAAACAGTCAAGACTGCCACCTGAAGATGTCTGATGAGTTTCTTTTCATAAGTTCTGGTGTGAGGATGACATTCCTGTTCCTTCTGAGGAATGGCATTTTGATGCATGTTATGAGATTTTATTTCCTCACTGGTTTTAACTCACTGGTTAAGATGTTCTCGTCAAATTTCGGTTTGTACTACATGTTGCAGTTGCTAACCTATTTAAACCAGTGCACTAAAAATAGTGCACAGAGGAAATTAAACCTCTAAACGAGTAGTGTCCTGAAAGAAACATGATATGTTAGGCATTTTATCTAGTTTATAAATAGAGGTGGCAGTGACATTGCCATGACTCAGATTTTTGTCTACCGTTGTTAATTTGAGTTTATTGTTATAAAGAATGTTTTTTGGCTCCCTGAAAGCTCTGTTGGTATATGCACAGACCAGGAAAGTCCGGTTTTATGCAGTAAGCTGATCCCAGCTGGGATCACCATAGAGGCACTACAATTGCAGGTCACATTTAAACGAGGCCCAGGACTCAGTATTGGGTGGGACTCAGGCCTATCCATTCAGCGTAGGGATTGTCCCCTGCACCCAATTCACACCGGCAGATGAACGAATTTCCCCGCCAATCACTACAATCACTCTCTGAGTATTGCAAGCCCAGAAATTACTATTAGCATTTTTAGGGGACAAACACTTTGTGAGATTCTTCTGAAATTCTTTTGTCTGTTATGTTAGCAGAAGCATTAAGTCATTTAAAATAAATTCACTGTTAGAATTTAAAATAAATGAATGTCTCTGTTGAAACAGTAGTCAAAGGAATGTCATATAAGCACATTCAGTGTTTTCGAATATCACTGACAGTAATGTTCAGCCTCAAATTGATACAATTAATACATCTCCCTTAAACTGCACCTTTATAATTCATTTTTTTTTTTAATTTAGCATTGTTAAATATTGAAGTTTCTAAAAATAAAATGGTGCACTAGCTGGGAGTTGTACAACTGGCCTCGATGCTTCTGGGTTAAGGATGGGAAACAACAGCCAAGATTCCTGCTCCTGATCCAGTGATCCCCGTTGGAAAGTGCGTTTGTATGGTTGCCAGATGAGGAGAGGATCATGCTCGGCTGTACAGACACCCATGGTTGCAAATAAATATTTTCAGCTATTTCCAAAACGCTTTCCCTCTTCCAACTTCACCATTTGTCTTACAATCAGAATATGCTTTAACCCCTCTGATTTTATTCTGTTCTCTCCCAAAGGTACTGACTCCCTGGCCCAGAAGCATTAAAGTCAGTTGTAGTATCCTTATCACCACTTCAGTTGAAATCAGCTAACTCACCAGGGATCAAATCTGAGACCGTACTGATCTGCATAGCTCAGCTCCACACTGGGTGGTGTATCTCGCTACTGAGCCATTCAGAGTGCCCAGCAAACTACTGTTTACCAGAAGAGTTTCCATTATTTCCCAGAAGAACAGTAAGCAATACACCATAACACACAGTTCATTGCAGTATGATTAATGAAAGTCAATATGTAACTGTGAGCACATCACATCTTCCTAATTTACTGGATTTTTACACAGATGTGACCAAGTTATTAGATGGGGATAACTCAGTAGATATTAGACATCTTGACTTTCAAAAGGTATTTGATAAAGTACTTCACAAGATATTGTTAGCAGAGAGCAGGACTCAGAAAATTAGGAGAGAATGGTGGATCGAAAATTGACTAGACAACAGGAAGCAGAGGATAATTATAAATGGGAATACTTCCAGCTAGGGAGAAGCGACTAGTGCAGCTCTCCAGAGACAAGTGCTTGGACTTTTGCTTTTCACAACCTACATTAATGAACTGGAAGAGCTTGCCTGCTAGGTTTGCTGATAACACAGATTTCTGTGGGATAGCAAGAAGTACAGTGGAATCAGGTATCATTCAAGGGGTCTGGACTAGCTCATCAATTTGAGTCATGATTGACAACTGTCCTTTTAATATGGATGAATACAAAGTAAGGTAAAGTGCCGTCACTAAGGTTTTAGGAAAGTGTCCTGCTAAATTTTCATACTATATCTACATGAACTGGGAAGAACAACAAACTGTATCAAAAGATATGTTGTCCTTCCTACTGATCTATGTCTGGAGAGACTGGTCTGAGCTGTATAATACGGAGGTGAAATACTGGTGGTTACAGGTTACATTAGTAGAAGTCGTGGTGGGACATATTTGAGATGATGAATGAAGAGCATCACACAAGAAGCATTATATACAATTCGTCCTATAGCGAATTTTTACCAATATGCCAATTAAGCCTTATGTTTTGAAGAGGAGTCCGTACCCAAAATGTCAACTTGTCTGTTCTCTGCTGATTCTGACTTTCCTGCATGTTCTGGTTTTGTTTCCAATGACTACACTGGCGGATATAGTTGCAGAATGCACAAACAAGAGTTGAGATTAGGAGGATTTTGCTTTCCCCAGAGTGTGGATCTGTGCAGGAAAGACCCCACAGCATACCTCATTTGAAAAGGAACTGGACAAATGTCTGGTTCTGAAAGGGACTGGAGGTTAGTATAGGCATGGATCGCATCTGTGGTTCAGGTTCTGTTGGAACCATCTGGGGACGATTTCCTTTACTCATTATGTGTTAGTGAAATCACAAACAGTGGATTTATTTCCATGGATAACTGTTAGTTGGAAAATTGTAGACACATTCTTTTAGAATGCCCTGATTTACCAGAAACATCAATTTTCTAAAATCCCCCTGCTACATATAACCACAAGTAACCAGAGAAAATCTTCCCTTTGGTTTGTGGAATATAAAAGGTCAGGGTTTACTGATACAAATTGATTCGATATTTTTTTTTCTGAATTGATTTTTGGAATGGGGGGCCGGGGGGGGGGGCGGTGGGGGAGGAGGGGGAGGGATTTCCTCTTCTTGATACCTGTGGTTATTTACCACCCTCAGATGATTAAATAAATTAGGGAAGGTCCATCAGATGGATCATGGGTCAGAATGGGCTTGATGGAACAAATGGCCTTTTCTTCTTCGCGCTTCCTGTGAAATACATTAATTCACAGTTTCTGAGTGGCTGTTGATAAATCTACAGGCTCAATGTGGAGCTAAGCTATACAATGCAGGAAGGTCGCAGATACAGCCTCTGTGCTCTGCAAAGTTAGCTGATCTGATCTAAGTCGGCAGTAGGGTGTTACAATTAGCATCAGTGCCCCTGGGCTAGAGGCAGGTAGTAGCAGCCAGGGTTCCCATTCTCCATCAAGATCCAGTGAACCCATTGGAAAATATGCGTAGATTCTACACATTATTTTACATTTATCAATATTTAATTATAATCTGTCAATCAATAGTTAAACTGGTGAGCTTGTCCAGTCCTTTTAAATTTCATTTCTCCAACCACACACGTGTTTTCAGCAAATATGTAATTTCTGATGCTCTCATAAGAACATAAGAAATAGGAACAGGAGTAGGCTATACGGCCCCTCGAGCCTGCTCCACCATTCAATAAGATCATGGCTGATCTGATCATGGACTCAGCTCCACTTCCCCGCCCGCTCCCCATAACCCCTTATCCTTCAATAAACTGTCTATTTCTGTCTTAAATATATTCAATGTCCCAGCTTCCACACCTCTCTGAGGCAGCAAATTCCACAGATTTACAACCCTCTGAGAGAAGAAATTCCTCCTCATCTCTGTTTTAAATGGGCGGCCTCTTATTCTAAGATCATGCCCTCTAGTTCTAGTCTCCCCCCATCAGTAGAAACATCCTCTCTGCATCCACCTTGTCAAGCCCTCTCATAATCTTATACGTTTCGATAAGATCACCTCTCATTCTTCTGAATTCCAATGAGTAGAGGCCCAACCTACTCGACCTTTCCTCATAAGTCAACCCCTCATCCCCGGAATCAACCTCGTGAACCTTCTCTGCTCTGCCTCCAAAGCAAGTATGTCCTTTTGTAAATATGGAAACCAAACCTGCACGCAGTATTCCAGGTGTGGCCTCATCTATACCCTGTATAGTTGTAGCAAGACTTCCCTGCTTTTATACTCCATCCCCTTTGCAATAAAGGCCAAGGTACCATTGGTCTTCCTCATCACTTGCTGTACCTGCATACTAACCTTTTGTGTTTCATGCACAAGTACCCCCAGGTCCCGCTGTACTGTGGCACTTTGCAATCTTTCTCCATTTAAATAATAGCTTGCTCTTTGATTTTTTTTCTGCCAAAAGTGCATGACCTCACACTTTCCAACATTATAATCTATTTGCCAAATTTTTGCCCACTCACTTAGCCTGTCTATGTCCTTTTGTAGATTTTTGTGTCCTCCTCACACATTGCTTTTCCTCCCATCTATGTATCGTCAGCAAACTTGGCTATGTTACACTCAGTCCCCTCTTCCAAATCGTTCCGTTATCTACTCGTGTAAATTTTGAAATGGGGTGTCTATAAATAATTCCCCCCCACCCCAAAAGCTAATAGAACTTGTTTTCCCATGAAGGCATCCTTTAGAATATTGAAACGATATACTGAGTTATAACTTTCCACTGTGTTTTCTTTCTTAAAATGAAAATAATCTTACTAAAGGTCATTAAGCTGAAACATTAACCCTACCTTCTTCTATCCACAAATGCTGTCTCTACCTTCTTCTATCCACAAATGCTGTCTGACCTGCTGAGTGTTTCCAGCTTTTCCTGTTTTTATTTCAATTTCCCGCATCTGTACTATTTTGCTTTTCTTAAAATAAAACCCAACCATTTAAATAGACCATAACGTTTCTAAATGGGACTGTTAGTGCCTCATCAAATCATTTCCTTTTTTTGTGAATGGGAGAATATAAATTTTGAGACTGAAGGTAATTAACAGGAAGAAAGTGTGTGTGGGTAATTGATAACCCAATAATTTCTCTGAAAATCACTGGAACTGCGTAACTCCGATCCAAAAGTTTTAAAAAGACGCTTCCTTGTCCTAATTGACTCCGAATAAATACCGAAATTAAGACTAGAATTTCTTAGCAATTTCCCAAGAAACAAAATGCAAAATAACAGCACCAAAAGGCGCTGTCTCTTTAACAGGGAGTGAGCGATGAGGTGCCGGCTTCCATTTGCTGCGGGGAAATTATTATCCAAAAGCTAGCTGGCACCAGCTGCTACTTGACATCACTGTGCAACTGGTTTGAGTTTGGGTGAAGATGCGGTTACACATTGCTGATGCCAAGATTTGTGGCGTGAGGGGGAAAATGACACGTCAGATGCTGAAATGAATGTTTATTTTTCTTTCTCTGAGCTGTTGACTGAGCTGCTGGTAATAATAGGACAATGCTGGGTGATGGATGAAGCTTCACGCGCTACATATACCGTCCCCGCTGCTTTATATTTTCTTCCATGACGAAGTAAAAGGTAAGAAATTAGAGGATCAAATTAGAGAGCACGGTGGAGCGGTGGGAGAATAAAAATAACTGGATTAAGAGAAAAACGATGGAACTACATGGAGGAGAAGACGGTTAGATTTGACATGGCGTGGGGGGGGGGGGGGGGGGTTAATTAATCAGAAGGTATTTCGACCCCAGCAAGGCTGAACATTGAGGGGAAAGAAGACTGTTGAGCCCGGGAAGGGGACGATCAGTCGGCTGAGGCTCCGGAAGAGATTGTGATCGCAAGTGTCAGATGAAAAATAAAGGAGATTTTAGAAAGAATTGGAGAAAGATTCGAGCCGGGGAAATAGACGGATAAGCGAGCGCATATGTCTAAAGAGAGATCAGCTCACCAGTCACGGGCGGTACGAGACCTGGTCGCATAAAGGCTCGCAGGCAGCGGCGACCCAGAACTCGCTACAGATCCAGCAGCAGAGGTAGCTTGTCACCCTCAGCACTTCCACCGAGGGTGAAAGTGTGAACTTTGACTGGTCGGCTAGTCCTGTATTTAACAGCAAATCGACCTTCTCCATCCCTGACAACATTCATGCTCGCATCCAGCGCTTTAACTGACGCAACCTCTAGCTGGACGAGAACTCAGCCCCTGGCACCCTTGACTTTGAACACAGATAGAGATATAGAGAAAAAATAATCTCTCTTTTGCTGAAAACCATTAATAAAAGATTAAATTGTACCACAAAAGCCACTCAAAGGGATAAAAGTCCACCACTTTTTGCTACAGGTTGGTGATGGTCAGACTTTCCGTGTTGATGCGCAGCTCTTGGCCAGCGATGGTGCAGGGAAGGGTTGGTGCACTCGCTGCTTGGGAACTTTTCCCGAAGAGGACGTATTAGAGTGTGGAATTGTTGTTCTCTCCCATGGAGACCCTGGATCCGGGGACCACCAGGATGGTGCCGTTAATCAGACTGGTTAAGGAGAACGAGTTGCTGTGGAGGAAGTTCCATTCAGTGGGCACCGAGATGATAGTGACGGGCAGAGGAAGGTACGGTAACAAACATTGTCACCTTCTCGTTTTTCATATAAAATGTCACCCCACCCCCCATTTTCTTTCTTGAATTCCGCCCCACTCGACGGTGCTGATTCATACTAGGGTGTGGTTCCATGGGAATATGGCCCAAGTGGCAATTCCTCACACCTCGGTCTTGTCAGTAAATTGTAACAAGCTATCCGACTGTGATGGGAATCACAGCATTTTAGACACTCTAAACTCGAATGGGACCACATAATCTAAATTGGCCCGAGCTCTTATTCCTTACAAGATATTTTGCCAGTTTTTAAAACCGCGACGAGCCCAACAGTGTTGATGCGATCACCCCACCAGTGTCTCCAGGCTAAGGAGTCACCAAGCAGCCAGGGTTCTTGCTGGGAAGCGCGCCCGTGTGCATCTCAGGGGAGATAGGTTTCGGCTTGGCTGTGATATCCTCAATGGTCAACAAAGTCATCAATGTTCACGAACTCAAAGCAGGAAGAATGGGCACTTAGCGAGGTACCAAATTGCTGCCAGCATCCATGGAACTGTAGGCCAGTAAGAGGCAGGAATAAAAGAAACTTCACTGCAAGAGTTCAGTTTACAACAGATTAAGCGCCTTGGGAAGTTCCACTGTGTCAAAGGTGCTATATAATTGCACTTGTAGTAAACAGCACCTGCTGCAATGTGATTTACCCCACTCGTCAATATGACAGACCATAAACATTGTTTCTGGGGTGGGATATTCCTGACTGAGGAACACTCCGGGTTGATGTCAAGATCCTTTAAGAATTGGCTGCTACTTCCAATTTCTGGCTTGATGAGCCCCGACCCTCCCTCTGCTTTCTTTGCATCATTTTATTGACATAGAATAGTACATAGAATGATGACTTATCAAAATGTTTGGATTACATTTCACTAATAAAACTATTAGTATTGATTCCCATTATATTCTGTGAAACTTTTAACTTAATATTTCATTAAATTTGGTGGTGATGGAGTGTGTATATCTAAATAAAATGGATGCATCCCTTTGTATAGAAATATAGAAAATAGGTGCAGAAGGGCCATTTCGCCCTTCGAGCCTGCACCACCATTCAATAAGATCATGACTGATCATTCCCTCAGTACCCCTTTCCTGCTTTCTCTCCATTTCCCTTGATCCCCTTTGCCGTAAGGGCCATATCTAATTCCCTCTTGAATATATCCAATGAACTGGCATCAACAACTCTCTGCGGCAGGGAATTCCATAGGTTAACAACTCTCTGAGTGAAGAAGTTTCTCCTCATCTCAGTCCTAAATGGCCTACCTCTTATCCTAAGACTATGTCCCCTGGTTCTGGACTTCCCCAACATCGGGAACATTCTTCCTGCATCTAACCTGTCCAGTCCCATCAGAATCTTATACGTTTCTATGAGATTCCCTCTCATTCTTCTAAACACCAGTGAATAAATGCCCAGTTGATCCAGTCTCTCCTCATATGACAGTCCAGCCATCCCTGGAATTAGTCTGGTGAACCTTCGCTGCACTCCCTCAATAGCAAGAACGTCCTTCCTCAGATTAGGAGACCAAAACTGAACACAATATTCCAGATGAGGCCTCACTAAGGCCCTGTACAACTGCAGCAAGACCTCCCTGCTCCTATACTCAAATCCCCTAGCTATGAAGGCCAACATACCATTTGCCTTCTTCACCGCCTGCTGTACCTGCGTGCCCACTTTCAGTGACTGATGAACCATGACACCCAGGTCTTGTTGCACCTCCCCTTTTCCTAATCTGCTGCCATTCAGATAATATTCTGCCTTTGTGTTTTTGCCCACAAAATGGATAACCTCACATTTATCCACATTATACTGCATCTGCCATGCCTTTGCCCACTCACCTAACCTGTCCAAGTCACCCTGCAGCCTCTTAGCGTCCTCCTCACAGCTCACACCGCCACCTAGTTTAGTGTCATCTGCAAACTTGGAGATATTACACTCAATTCCTTCATCTAAATCGTTAATGTATATTGTAAAGATATACCAAATCCCTGACTGGAATTTGACAGGTCACCCATCTCATTAGATATTGTCATCAGTTAGCAACTTATGAAATACATTTCCCCAGGGTTGTAACCAAAAGTGTACCCAGTGATGTGGTCACTAGTTTCCCCAATAGCCAATTTCATTGATGTGATACTAAGCCATACACACCAGGAAGATTCCCGTGTGGCCTTTAATCTGTGCAGTTGGTTGATCTCAGCAGAAGTACCACAATTTAATGTCCAAACCCCTGGGATGGGTAAAAAAAAAAGTGGACCAAGATCTTGCTCCAGCGCCCCCTGCTAGAAGTGGATGTGGATGTTAGTTGAGAACAGAATTGTCTCAACTGTGATGCCCGTCCACAATAAAATGGCATGGAGAATGACTGGTTAGAGACTGTTGAACTGCACTGTGGCATTAGTCAGTGGCTTCAGGAAGGAAGAGGTAGAGAGAGAGAGAAAATCAGGGCAGCACAATATACAATAGGAACTCAAATTCAGTGGCCCATGACTGACACAGTGGTAATGGAGAGCTTTCCAATGAAGTTAGGGCAACAAGGATCATCTGTTGTTATTTTTGCTGTGATTTGGAAGGTTTTATGAACAACATTCTTCCTTGAGTAGTACACTCTTGAGGATTTCAAATGCTACCACTGTTCTTCATTTCCTAGTGGCAGGTTACAGAATGGCAATGGTTTAAGAGCAAGTTGGCTGGCCATTTTCTCAACTGGAGAATGTATTGAGAATGTTGGGGCGGGGGAAAGAGAAGACAAAATAATTAAATAATGTGGTCAAGAAAATGAGTCTTGTGTTGAATAGTGGCACCGTTTTCAACTATGCGGAAAGTCCCAGAGAAGCTCAGCCACTCACAGCAACTGGCACATGTCAGATCCCAGTAAAGGACTGTGCTAGGAATCATTCAGCTTCTAACCCCCATCTCTAAGGAAGCAAGTACCCACCCAGAAATTTTACTTTATTTCAAATTTCCTCCCTTCCTCTCCTATAAACATTAACTCTTGCTGTGGTACAGTTCCGTGAGTTCCAGCCAATTAGTCCCTTATCTATGTGGCTATTTTTTATGTGTGACCCTGGACAATGAATGTTAGCAGCCATAGAGAGGATCACAGCTGAGCTCAGTCCTGTTCTGATCTTATGTCCATACAGGTTCTAGGGGTTACTTTCTCGGGGTCCATACTTTCTAGGGATTACTGGTGATGGTACAGGAGCAGGAACCCACGCTGATTATTCTTCTCCCTTTCCTAACCCAGCACACCAAGACCAATTGTACTGCATCTTACATCACCATGGCTGAAATCAGCAAACTTAGCACAGTTAGAAATTGAACCTCGGGCTCCTGGTTTGCATGACTCAGCTCTACATTGGCCAGTGCAATTACACTAAGCTGTCACTGCAGCTAAACTGGTCTATGCCGTTACTGCAGTTATTCCACCTCTTTGTTCTTCCCAGCAGGAGCAATGCACTTCTTTAAAGAACATCTTGACCCACACTTGTGAAACAAGATCAGCTGCACTCCATGTGCTTATTGATTCAGTTTGTAAATGCTGCACAGCTGCAGAAGAAAGACATTTCTGTTTTAATGAATCACAATATCTTTATAGAAAAGCTCTTAAATTACAAATCAACCAGCACTAGTTACCTTAGTAATTGCTTTTTTTTCTGTAACTTAGCGAACACAGAATAAAGGAACAGTGTTCCCCCATTTGTTCCCTCTCTTCTGAAGACAGTGTTTCATGCTGGAATACAGTTCCATGAGCACTGCTAGTGTTCTGATACTTGCCCTAGTCATCACTTGAAAGCCTAGACAGTGAGAATCAGCAGCTTGCTGGGGGTTGGTAAACATGTGAAATTTCTAGCAAGGGATATTAGTTAGTATATATACCAGCTGTCAACGTTTTGGAGGTCCAGTTTACGTGTCAATGTTCACTGACAAAAATCAGCATGAATTTGGACCCTTGCCCTTCGAGCCCTATTGCTAATGGAAGTGATTGTAGGCGGAATTTCTTGTGAACACAGAAGGACCTATCTACAGTATGCAACAGCTGGAATCACTCTCATAACCAACAGCAGTCAGGTAGGAATGGCACTAAAGGAAGTAAATCATGGGAAATGAAGGGGAGAGAGGAGGAACTAAAGAGAAGGGAAATGTGTGGCAATGGTGGGGAGAAGGAAGGGGTAGAAGTTAGGACCAGTGATGTTGGGGTAGGATGGGAGAGAAGAGGGAAGAAGAACAGTGCCAGATGAATTAAGGAGGTAGGAGAAGAGTGGCAGATTGAATTGAGAGGTAAGAGGGAAAAAATGTATTGGAGGAGTGAAAGGTGGGAAGTTGGATGGGATACAGTAAGTCTGTAAATTGAGTCGAGGGAGTACGTTGCTTTTGTGAACCGAGGTCTGGGGATTAGATGTGGGAGAGTAACTGTTCATGTAGCTTTTGGGGATTTAATTGGTCTATTGAAAATCTAAATGTCACTTTATTTTTGAAGATAAAAAATATCTATCAATTGTGAAGTATGAAAGTGCTTAAAATTAACTGGAATGCATCACATAATATAAAAACTTCAAACTTTCCGAGGAGAACATGGCCTCTGACCCCTAGAAATGCACCATCAATATTGTGCCTTTAGCTTTTGCATTACCCTCCTTAGGCTTTGACATGCTTATGTTTTGTTTGCCTCCAATTTGAGCAAGGAATGTTGGATAAACCATATCTTGCATTACAAAGCCCGGTAACTCCTGGTTTTCACATATTATAGGTTTATAAATCAGGACCATTCTATAGTCGTCAGCTTTTTTGAAGCTGCTGGTTAGTTTTGTTAATTTCCAGAGTTGGCATGGATGGAAAAATCATAGAATGTTACAGGACTGAAAAATTTTATTCAGCCTATCAAGTCTGTGCCACTGCTTTTATTCACAAGTAACCTAGGCCAAGCCTACTCTGTGCTCACTCCCCATAGACCTCTATTTTCAAGCAACTATTTAATTACACTTTAAAGCTACTTACGGACTCTGCTTCAATAATGGCAAAGAATTCCACGTTCCAACCATCCTCTGAACAGAATTTTTTTTTATAGCTTTCTCTTTATTTCTCTTCCTAATTATCTTAAAATTTATATCCTTCTTACTGCCTTGTCAATCATGGAAACACTATCAGGAGCAGGAACCCTGGCAATTTCTCTCCCCTCTCCCCATCTAGGGGCACTGAGGCTAATTGCTATGCTGACTCAGATTACAATACCTTTGACCTCAGGCCCAGAAGCTGGTTATATCTGGAAAATGGAGGTTCTTGGATTCACAAAGCATTTTGGTACAGTACAGGCTACAGTGATATACGATATGATCAAGTTCAGAGCTGCCTTCCTGGCTATTTACCACACAAGCAGGGCAACTGTGCTTGTTGTTTTCCACATCTGCATGGACTTTTCCTCTTCCATACACGTTTTTTTTAGCACTAAAGAGCCAGCTGCAGTGAATACAAGTACTGAATATGAATACTGCAGGCACAATGTAACATTTTACATGGCCCATAGGAGTCATTAATCAGTCAACTATTCTGAATATTTCAAAGGCAATTGAGGGTTGTAATTCATGTCAGAGGTACATTTTCAGGACTTCTAACTCCTTTCCCCACACAAAACAGGATGAGTGACAACTCTAAATTAACTGGTTCATGTCATGAGCATGCTTGTTAATTATGGGAATATATGTATTTCAATCTTTTGTCTGTGTTTTTATATTTTGGTGCAGCACGTGCCATTTGGCACACCATGCCAGTGCAAGCTCATCAGAGTTAGCTACTGTAATCCTAGTTCCCTGCTATTTTCTGAATCCTTGAATATTTTCCTTTAAATATTTACCTAACTCACTTTTAAATGCTGTGATTGATTCAGCTTTGATAGCCACTTGTGGTAATGCATTCCATATCCTAATAACTCTTTTCAAGAAAAAATTTACTCCAACCTCCCTCTTTTTGCTTCCAGTATTAATTTTAAATGTATGCTCTCTTGTCATCAATTCACTGACCAGTTGAAATCAGTGTTCACTATTTGCCCTCTTAAATCCTTTTATAAAGTTTTGAACTCTTCCGTTAGATCTTTAGCAAAATACTGCGGATGCTGGAATCCGAAACAAAAACAGAAAATGCTCTCAGCAGGCCAGGCAGTGTCCGTGGAGCAAGAAACAGTTACTCTTTCAGGACCTTAAGGGTCTCAGACCTGAAACATTAAATGTTTCTCTCACCACGGATGCTGCCTGGCCTGCTGAGTATTTCCAGTATTTTGTGTGTCTTTTAGATCTTTGTTTGCTCCATTGAATGCAGCCCTAGCTTTTCAAATCTCTCATCATAAATATATCTGCTTATCCCTTCTACATTACAACAGTGACTACAATTCAAAAAGTACTTAATTGCCTGTAAAGGCTTTGGGATGTCCGGTAGTCATAAAAAGCACTATATAAATGCAAGTCTTTCTTTCCCTGGTATCATCCTAATGAATCTATGTTGCACTTTGACCTTGGCTCCAATATCCCTTCTATTTATATTTAGTGAAGTTTGTACTCTCAAGGTGAGGGATGTCAGTGCTGAGAAATGGATCATGGTTCCTCTTTTGGCTCCCGGTTTCAACAACAACCATTCCCAGCTTATGTGTGATACAGTTTAGATGTAGAGTACAGCTCCTTTTGCACTGCCCCTATAATATACCCTCGATTTCAGAAGTGCATTCCCTGCTCCCTTGATGGCTCAGTGAGTTTTACCATCTGTAAACTTATGGTGCTGTTCACCCATCAACCCTATGCTCACTGACCTATATTGGCTCCTAGTTAAGCAATGCCTCGATTTTAAAATTCTCATCCTTGTTTTCAAATCCCTCCATGGTCTCTCTGTAACCTCCTTCACCCCTAATATCCTGTGAGATATCTGCGCTCCTCCAATTCTAGCCTCTTACGCATCCCCGATTTTAATCGCTGGCTGTGCCTTCAACTGCCGAGGCCCTAACCTCTAGAATTCCCTCCCTAAACCTCTCTGCCTCTTTACCTCTTTCCTCCTTTAAGACGCTCCTTAAAACCTACCTCTTTGACCAAGCTTTTGGTCATCTGCCCCAATATCTCCTTATGTGGCTCGGTGTCAAATTCTGTTTGGTAACGCTCCTGTGAAGCTCCTTGGGATGTTTTACTATGTTAAAGGCGCTAGATACATTACATAGGATTACACTGGATGTACGACACAGAAACAGGCCATTCGGCGCAACCAGTTCATGCCTGTGTTTATGCTCCACTCGAGCCTCCTCCCATCTTTCCTCAGCTAACTCTGTCAGCATAACCCTCTATTCCCTTCTCCCTCATATGCTTGTCTAGCCTCCCCTTAAATGCAGCTATACTATTCGCTTCAACCATTCCCTGTGGTAGTGAGTTCCACATTCTCACCACTCTTTAGGTAAATAATTTTCTTCTGAATTCCCGAATGGATTTCTTGGTGACTATCTTATGTTGATGTCCTCTAGTTATGTTCTTCCACACAAGTGGAAATATTCTCTCTGTATACACTCTATCAAAACTTTTAATAATTTTAAAGACCTCTATTAGATCATCCCTCAGCCTTTTTTCAGGAGAAAAGAGACCCAACCTGTTCATCCTTTCCTGATAAGTATGCCCTCGCATTTCTGGTATCATCCTTGTAAATCTTCTCTGCACCCTTTCCAGTGCCTCTATAAATACAAGTTGTTGTTGTTAACTAAGCCATAAAGAGCAAGAATGTTCCAGGTTTTAAAAATGGTCAGTGATGAGATAACTGACTTATCCCAGCTGTGGCAGTAGGGGTTTACACAGAGCACGGTGCGTGAGCCTCCGAGTTTGCAGCGACAGACAGACATAACAGTTTAGCTTGAGATAAAGTCATTTTGAAAACTTTATGGGGGCATTACTAGTTCACCAGCATCGCATTCTACATGCTCTAGCAAGGCGGCGTCAAAAGAGACGTGCTGTTGGCCATGTCGGCGGTCGAAGGAGAGCCAGCCCCTCATTGATGGAGCAGGAGGTCTTACTCCCCATGGCTTTGAGAAGCAGTGTGTCAGAAGGCTGCGCTTCTGAAAGGAGGTCATTACAGAGATATGCCATCTCCTGCAGACAGACCTGTAGCCTTACCGGCACCAGGACTACGCTGCCCATTGCAGTAAAGGTCACGGTGGCACTCACGTTCTACGCCTCCGGCTCCTTCCAGGCTGCATCATAATTCGCAGCACATCACTGCATCCGTGACGGCACACAGGCTCTCTACACATGTAGAATGTACTTCATTACCTTCCCGATGACCAGGGAGAAACAGGATGAGCGCGCATGTGGGTTTGCCAGGATAGTGGGCTTCCCGAGAGTGCAAGGAGCAACTGACTGCGCGCACGTGGTCTTGCGAGCACCATTCCAGAATACAGAGGTCTTCAGAAACAGAAAGGGATACCACTCCCTAAATGAGCAGCTGGTGTGCGACCACATGCAGCGCATCCTCACAGTCAATGCTCGCTATCCTGGAAGTGCACATGATGCATTTATCCTCCGGGAGAGCACAGTGTCTCGACTGTCTATCACTGGAAGACCGAGGCTGGCTGCTCGGGAACAAGGCCTGGCCACCTGGCTAATGACTCCACCCCCTCCGCAACCCACCACAGAGCCGGAGGAATGCTGCAATGAGAGCTATGCCGCCACCCGCAACATGATAGAGCAGACAAGAGGGCTGCTGAAAGAGCGATTCCGATGGCTTGACAGCTCTGGAGGCAGCCTTCTATACTCCTCTCAACAGGTCTCATTATTCATTGTGGTGTGCTGCACGCTGCTGTACAACTTGACCATAATGAGAGCCCAGGCATTGCCAATGGGGATCGCAGGCCCACCTCAGGAGGAGGAGGAGGGGGAGGTAGGAGGAAGAAGAACAGGAGCCTGGCAATGCCCCGAATGTCCAGAAAGACGACGAAGACCAGCAGCAGGCACGGAGGAGGCAGCGTGCAAATATTGGCGATGCAAGGGCTATTTGGCAGCAGCTCATAAGGGATCGTTTGCTTAAATGGAGGGAGCTGAGGGGTGCAGCTAATAATGACCATGCCACGATAATTCCACATCTCCGTCACAAGTCCACAGTCATACACCAGAGACTGAAGGAGATGGTCAAAGTAACAGTTTATTTTTCACACATCCTTCAAAAAAAACCAAATCCCACACCTGCAAATAATGCAAAATGGAGCATTCGCCCCTTCAAAGAACACAAAAGATGATGAGACTTCCTAACATTTCTATGTCCCATGGGGAGACATTTGCTCAGCGGGTCTTACACTGGCATTTCCCACTCTTCTGCCTCAACCCCTCTCCCACCCTACTGCTCCCCCTCAATGTGGCCTCAGTGCCTGTGGCAATGCTGCTGTGTATTTGAAGGAGTCAGGACAGATGGCCTATGTTGATGCCCTGGACCAACTGTGGGCATGGAAGGGCCGACTGCTGACTGCACTGCCGAAGGATGGGCTGCAGCAGTGTTGGATGGCAGGGGTGCTGACCATGGCGGGTGCAGAAGCGGACTGGCAGTGACGGGAGCTGGAATGCTGTCATCATGAGAAAGGACAGCACCTTCTATTTCCAGCGGTACACTGACAGTCCTCCGGGGCGGTGCCAGTGCATTAGGAGCAATATGTGCAACCAAAGATTGTTGACCTCCTGCGGCACTATCTGTTCCCCGTCCGACTGTGGGGATAACAGAGAGCACAGCGGAAGACACTGCTTGCATGGCATCACTCTGAGATTGCATAAGTGCAGTCTGAGATTGCATGCCAGCAACCAGTGTCTGCATGACATCACAAAGACCTTGCGTGGCTTCGGCCTGTGATGTCATGGCTGCTGCCACGTCAAGCATGGCACACTCTATCACCTCTGTGACCTCACTGTTGCTTATTGAGCCCCTTCTTGATTTAGCTGGGCTCAGTGGACTGCTGAGAGACATGGGCAATGCTTGAGGTGTGGCTTCCTCCACACTCACAGCAAGTGCATCCAAGCTCTGCGGCACCCTCCCCATTGCACCCATCATCTCGCGGTGCATCTGCATGGACTCCCTGGACATAGCCTCCCAATCCAGGTCCTCATCTGCCTGACTCTGAGCAGGACACCTGGGCCGACTTACCCTCCGGAGAGCTGGCCCCCGAGCTTCCTCTCGCACTGCGAGTTGCTGCAGGCCACTGGGGCTAGGAGCATCAGGATCCGGGTACCCCAGGAACGGGGACTCCTCCACCGAGCTGGTTTCCCCAATTGCTGGCACTGTGGACGGGCCACACATGTCTCCAAGTCCTCCTCATCCTCCCCCTCGTATGATGACGGCAGCTGATGGGCAGGCTGTGGCTTAGCTGGCTCATAATCCGTAAGCACAAAGCAACACAAGTGTGGGTAGCAGTTGGGGAGGGGGAAAGAAGGAGGGGGCATTGTTATTTTGGAGCTACATGTTGTAAGGAATGTGGGCTCAAGGGTCCAGGCTCTCACAGAAAAGAGACAGCTCATTCACAAACCGTCACTGTCATGCGGGGGGCTCTGCCTCGCCAGCCCCTGCCACCCCGACTGGTGCGCCCATGAGGGCGAACATTCACTCCTCAATCACGGTAAGGTTCTGGAGTTCTGGCTCCCCTCCTCCTGTCCGCTCCTGCTCTTACCTGTTGTGGGTCAGTTTGGCCTGCAATGACCAAAACAAGAAGTTGTCAGTGGGTCTGTAGCCACATGTGTCTGCAGTAAGTGACTCGATACTAATGTTGCGAGGTGTGAATCTCTGCATGTCAGCCTGCGTGGCAGTGTACATAGATGTGACAAAGGTGGGATTTGGGGACAAAGAACTAAGAGTAAGTATGAGGCTGAAGGCCTGTGACCGCATATGGAGAGTTAAAAGGTGCTGGTGGGTGTCAGGCTGAGTCGGGAGCTAGAAGGTGAGAGATGCTTGGATAGGCGGGGCATGTCTGATGAGGCGATAGAGAACTTTTAGGGTGTCTCCAGCAATGAGGGAGCATGGCCTGGTACACAGAGAAGGCGTGAACAGTGTAAAGCCTTTACATTGTGTAAGACAGTGAGGCTCACATGAACGCATTGCAAGGTTAATGTAAAGGGTACTCACCCTGTCGACCCTAGTGAGGTAATCTTATTTCTTGCGACATTGAGTCGCTGTCCTGACCACCGTGTTGCGGGCAGAGATATGCTGGACCATCTCCCTCCACAGCCTCCTGAGCACCCTTGGTGATGGCCTTCGTCACCCTCCAGGATGTAGGGCATTGTTGCGCATCGCTACTGCGTCCAACAAGGCCTCAAGGGCCATGTCCATGCGCTCCCTGCCTTCCTCCCTGCTCCTCCGTTTTCCCACTCTAAGGTCAGTGAGGAGGTGGAGCTGCGCATGCGCATACTTACCTTCCCATGCCTTTAAGACATGGTTTTTCCCAGGATCTGAATCGGAGATCAGATCACGCGCAATGGTTTGGCAAAATTTAGCACCAATATTTTCATTAGTGTCCCCCCTCCCCCCCAGGTCAAGTGTGCAATGGCTGATTTAGCGCCACCTTCAGCTCTTCATCCGATTCCGACAAATTTCTCGGCGGGGGGCACAAACTTTTTCAAGGCACTAAAATTACCGCTCCACGTGGATTAACACCCCAACTGAGGCACGACTGAATTTCCACCCCTAAGACTTGGATTGGTAATGGTCCTTACTTTGAGAAAGAGGAGAGTTTCATTCCATCAGTCTGGGCTGAGTTCAATCCCACTCCTCAAGGGCTTAGAGAAACATAGAAACATGGAAAATAGGTGCAGGAGTAGGCCATTCGGCCCTTCGAGCCTGCACCACCATTCAATGAGTTCATGGCTGAACATGGAACTTCAGTACCCCATTCCTGCTTTCTCGCCATAGAGGAGATAGACTAGTGTACTACCTTACCACCTAGTTCCCAACAAAATTATATGTAAATACCTCCTGGGTGTCTTTCAGAATTTCTCTAAGGCTAAATATGAATACAATATAGGTCAAATTATGCACTTCTAAGAAGGGAATAGACTTAATGGGATGAACGGCCTTTTCTTATTTCATAATTTCCTATGTTCATAAGTGCTGTGGAATTTGCCCTGTAGAACTTGTCCCATAGAGCTTGACCATTGAATCAGGAATAGAAGCTCTTAGCCTACAAATAAAGAAACTGGAGGGATTTTCAATAATTTGTAGCAGGACAAAGGAGAATAAATTAAATACATAGAGTATCCATTTTTTTTGTTAAAAGGTTATGGCTCTTGGAGTTAATTGATAACTAGCTAGCTGCATTGAAAATTGAACAGGAAACAGGTATGATAAATGGAAGAAGCATTATCTGGAGGTGTGACTAGTTGAGTTCTGCAGGGTCCTTTTCATTCGTACTATTTAGAAATGTCTTAGAGAGTACTTCTTGCATATCTATATGCCAATAATATTCTAAAAACAATCAGATGGCATGCATTTCCTTCAAGTTTTACAGTCAAAATATTGCATAACACTTAGAAAACAAAAGTTTAAAGAAGCAAAAGCAGTCATTCAACACAGGATCGAGAATATCTGTAACCTCCGAATTATCTTACCAAAAAAGAAAACCAGGGTTGTGGTTCATAGCCTGAACAGCAATTCATAAGAATTAGGAGCAGGAGTAGGCCATATGGCTCCTTGAGCCTGCTCTGCCATTTAATAAGAGCATGGCTGATCATCGACCTCAACTCCATTTTCCTGCCCGATCTCCAAAACCCTTGATTCCCCTAGACTCCAAAAATCTATCGATCTCAGCCTTGAATATACTCAACTAATGAGCATCCACAGCCTTCTGTGGCAGAGAATTCCAAAGATTCACAACCTTCTGAGTGAAGAAATTCCTCTTCATCTCGGTCATAAATGGCCTACCCTTTATCCTGAAGTTATGCCCCCTAATTCTAGACACTCCAGCCTGGGGAAACAACCTCTCAGCACCTACCCGTCAATCCCCTTTAGAATCTTGTATGTTTCAATGTGATCACCTTTCATTCTTCTAAAGTCCAGAGAGTATAGGCCCATTCTACACAATCTCTCATTATAGGACAGTGCTCTTATTCCAGGAATCAATCTAGTGAAGCTTTCTTGCACCGCCTCCAAGGCAAGTATAGCCTTCGTCAGATAAGGAGACCAAAACTGTGCACAGTACTCCAGGTGTGGTTTCACCAAGGCCCTGTAGAATTGTAGCAAGACTTCCTTACTCTTCTACTCCAAACCTCTTGCAATAAAGGCCAACATGCCATTTGCCTTCCTTATTGCTTGCTGTACCTGCATGCTAGCTTTCTGTGTTCCTTGCACAAGGACACTCAAATCTCTCTGAACACCACCATTTGAAGGTTTCTCACCATTTAAAAAATATTCTGTTTTTCTATTCTTCCTACCAAAGTGAATAACCTCACATTTCCCTACATTATACGCCATCTGCCATCTTACTGCCTCACTTAGTCTATCTATATCTCTTTGTAGACTCTTTTGGTTCTCCTCACAGCTTACTGTCCCACTTAGCTTTGTATCGTGAACAACCTTGGGTACATTACACTCAGTGCCTTCATCTAGGTCATTAATATAAATTGTAAATAGCTGAGGCCCCAGCACAGATCCTTGCGGCATCCCATTAGTTACAGCCTACCAACCTGAAAAAGATCAGTTTATCCCTACCCTTTGTTTTCTGTCTGTTAATCAATCCTCTATCCATGCTACTATATTACCTTCAACCCCATGAGCCCTTATCTTGTGTAATAACCTTTTATGTGGCACCTTATCAAATGCCTTTTGAAAATCTAAACATACTACATCCACTGGTTTCCCTTAATCTACTCTGCTAGTTACATCCTCAAAAAGCTCTAATAAATTTGTCTTTCATAAAATCATGTTGACTGCCTAGTCATGTTATGATTTTTTCTAAGTGCCCTGATACCACTTCCTTATCAATGGATTCCAGCATTTTCCCGACGACTGATGTCAGGCTAGCTGGCCTGTAGTTCCCTGTTTTCTCTCCCTTTTTTCTTGAATAGCAATGTTACATTTGCTACCTTCCAATCTGCTGGGACCGTTCTAGAATCTAGGAAATTTTGGAAGATCAAAACCAATGCATCCACTATCTCTGCAGCCATCTCTTTTAGAACCCTAGGTTGTAGGCAGTCAGTACTTTTTCTCTACATATATTAATTACGTTAAGTTCCTCACTCTCATAAGACCCCTGGTTCCACACCATTTTAGGTATGCTTTTTGTGTCTTCTACTGTGAAGATAGAAACAAAATATTTGTTTAACGTTTCTGCCATTTCCTTATTTCCCATAATAATTTCTCCTGTCTCAGCCTCTAAGGGACCAATGTTTACTATTGCTACTCTCTTCATTTTTGCATACTTATGGAAGCTCTTACAATCTGTTTTTATATTTCTTGCTAGTTTTCTCTCATATTCTATTTTTTCCCTTTTTATCAATTTTTTGGTCATCCTTTGCTGACCAAAAACCCTGACCTTACTGTTTTTATTCAACAGTAGTTAGACTTTGTGGCTTTAAAGGCATACAGATTTACTTTAGCAGAATCATGCATTCTGCATTTGATTCACCGTTAGTGACACCAGAGTGATTTACCAGTATATTAACAAGAGTCATACAGAGGAGGTGGGTGGGGTGGTTTGAACCATCCACCTCCATGGCACGAACCTGGTATTGCAGTACTTCCAGGAACGGTGCTTTGGCTCTAGGCCTTTTGGCTAAGAGCAAAATCATTGGCGCAAAGTGATCCTTGATGTGCGCAGGGTGACCTTTGGCGTTTGTGATCTGACAAGTTGATCTGACAAAGAATTGGAAAGATTGGCAATGAATAAAACATTTAAAAAAAAACAAGAGTCATACAGACATCAGAAAATTGTTACTGATGCAAAACAATCTTAAAATGTTTGGCACTATTCAGCTACAAGCTGAAACTGACAAGCACATTTCAATCTACAAAGTTCCTTGACCAAGCAACAGTTAAACTCTTATGCCATTAAGTGATCTTATGCTATGTTTACTCATAGCAACTAGACTTTCTGACCTTTAAAGAACAGGCTAGCTTGAACACAACTCCACCTTAGTAACGTGGAGTACGGTGTACAGTTTTGGTCTCCGTACCTAAGGAAGGATATACTTGCCTTAGAGGGGGTGCAACAAAAGTTCACTGGATTTATCCCTGGGATGAGAGGGTTGTCCTATGAAGAGAGATTAAATAGATTGTGCCTATACTCTCTGGAGTTTAAAAGAATGAGAGGTGATCTCATTGAAAAGGCTTGTCAGAGTAGATGCTGGAAGGATATTTCCCCTGGCTGGAGAGTCTAGAACTAGGGGGCATAGTCTCAGGATAAGGGGTCGGCTATTTAGGACTGAGATGAGGAGAAATTTATTCACTCAGAAGGTTGTGAATCTTTGGAATTTTCCACCCCAGAGGACTGTGGATGCTGAGTTGTTGAGTATATTCAAGGCTGAGATCGATAAGATTTTTGGACTCTAAGGGAATCAAGGGATATGGGGATATGTAAATCGGGGATAGGTCAAAAATCAGCAATTATTTTATTGAATGGTGGTGCAGGCTTGAGGGGCCTTATGGCCTCCTATTTATTATATTCTTAATAGAATAATACATTGCATAACACTCCTGTGCTTATAAAAAAAAATACAATCTGATATAATGTGAGAAAAGCCTTGAGAAATCCGATCGTATATTATAATGTTTGCTGATGACACTAATCTATGTAGCCAGTTGACAAATATAAGAGACACAATCACCATGAAAGAATATTTGAACCATTTAAACAAGGAATGGCTGATAGAATTGAATCCAATTGTGGTCTCCATGACCTAAAGATACATTTTCAGGCATGCCATGTGATGCTCAAACATACCCTAACTAATAGGAGTAGTTTATTAATTTCCCTATACCACAAAATGAAATATTGACAAAACAATTTTAAATAAACAACATGTCAACTTTCCTACTTCTGCTTCCTTGTCTTCCTGTGCCCTATATTTTTGCTTACCCCATTCTCTTTTTATTTCTTCCCCTTTTCACCACTCTCCCATCTTTTCTAGTCTAACATGTGTTCAAAGCTTTATGCAAGGATCTGAGAGGGCAAAGCTTCATTTGATTTTATTTTTGACCAACCTATCTCATTATGTTCTTTTTTTCTTATGTTTTACATACTTCCTGGATTGCATACTCTTAGGACTGCAGCAATAAACTGGGCAAGGGAATAGACAGTGCAAGGCTGAAAACCGACGAACAGCTCTAGAGTTTCAGTTCTATTTCACTCCATTATTAAAAATGTATCAATGGCAGAGATAAAAAGAAAATATAAAAATGTTGGAGTTTTTTAATAAAAAATTAGGAAATGGTGAAAACGGCCAGCAGCCTGATCAGTAACCTCCACCCCAACAAAAGATATGTTAATCTTTCTGGTGGGACCTTTCATCAGAACATTTCTAATGAAGTATCCCACTCAAAATACTAACATATCTTCCTATCACAGAGGCTGATGAATCTGCTGTAAAAATGTGCTAAATTAGAACTTAAGTCCCTGGGGAAATATTTAAATAAAGTAATTGGCACAGAATGTTGGAAAGTCTGAAATGGCTTACACTGTATGTGCACAGTTCAGGGCCCTACAGGGAGGTCACATCACAACTAAAAGTCTTCAAAGGGTAGAGGGGATAAATGTCAGTCATGTTTGATGTGACAGAGGATATCAGCTTCATATGATAGTGAGCTGGATAGCTGCAAAACCTTTTTGGTACTCCACTTTGAAAAAAGTGAGGGATATGATGTGACCAGATATTTGAGACATCCTCCCTACATTCCTGCAGATGGTAATCCCGCGGTCAATATAAAAGGCTGAGGATATTTCGCACTCAAGAAAGTGAATTAGTAGCTTTGCTGTTTCATTCAGCAAAACAAAGGTCATTTGAACGGATTTCCGGACAGAAACAAGATTAAGGGATATGATGAAAAGGTGAATTGGTGTGGTTGATTTATCAAAAAGGAATGATTATTTTGGCCTAAAGGTGTTTTGCTTCTTAAAATGTTGGTGTTATGATTGGCCATACTGTGCTGCTCGTTCCTCTCCTTAAGCACTGTTAATGTGATACAATTGGTGAGCAGAACTTGTTAGTTGAGTGTGACAAATTGGACAATTTTAGTTTTTCTCCTCCCGTCCCTTCTCCAGCTGTCTACAAGAGGGATTATTGATTATTTTTGCAGTATTTCATTGAGTCACTTGATACATGAGTGCCTAATACATCTCTGAAAACTAGAATAGTTTATCTTCAAACCACTGGCTCTAAGAAGCATGAAAATCGCTCAACTGAAGCAAAGAATTCCAGTGGCAGTCATGAGATTTAAACTTGGTACAAAGAAGACACCAATTCAAATCAAAGAAGACACCAATTCAAACAACATTGTCATTGTCCAGATTTTATCACTATCATTTTGCATAGGATGAGTTAAAGGAACATTGCCACTCTCCTTGATGGTTCAGTTGATATATTCACTGCCTAGTGTGGAACTGAGCCATACAGACCAGAAAGGTCCCATGTTCAATTCCCAGTCCATTTGATTTAACTTTGAAAGCAGATTGTGCATTCAGGGTATTATGGCCCTAATTTTGCCCAGCACTGGGCGCTGTTTTTTCGGCACCCAGTGATTTTTCTGGCGCTGAAGCTCAGTTTAAAGATTGCACAATGTTGGGGCGCCGGCGTCGACTACCAACGCCAGAATGTTTGGTGCCATACATTCTGGCGCTGGTGTATGTTTAAAAGTAGCATACGCGCCATTTCAGGCCATAAAGCCAACTTTCCTCATCAACGATATTTTTAAACTCAATGCACAGACACTAGAAACACCATAGGAAAAAGCCTTACCTGCAGTTAAAGAAATCCACGCTGGCCCGCTCCTATCCCCGGCCGAAGGGACTCCCTGGCTATTTTACAAAAGCTTAATGGAACTTTAAAAATAAAACATCAACGTTATGGAACTTTAAAAATTAAACAGATAAAAGAAAACTTACCTTTGACGCTACTCCTTCGATAATAGAACTGTAAGCATTTAAATAAAACATAAATCTTCACTACCTTTTCCATCGTTGGACCAAGTGGCCCAAAATTTTCGAAGATGTTCCTGAAGTCCAGGGAAATCTTCTAAATCCACATGGCAGGCAAAATCACCAAATAGGAGTCTTCAACCCAAAAACATCAAGGGCAGTCCTCTCCCAATCCTCCATGCAGCCGACTTGACCCGCTGCTATCCCCGGCCGAAGATCCTCTATGCACGCAGCCTGCTTCTATCCCAGGCTGCAGGTCCTCCACACAAGACAATGCAAGACGCTCCAGGCACATAGGAAACCATCAGCGATTTTTAATAAAGACTGGACATTAAATTTTATTTATTAAATAATTCCCCTAAAATGTTTAATGTTTTAATACTGAGTTGGAATGCTTAGGTGCACAATAATAAACAATAATATATTTGAAGGGATATTAAATTAGCGTGAAAATGTCTTTATACAGTGGAATAGGGTCTGATCAGCCTGATAAGTATGTTTTGCACCTTGTTTTGAAGCCTACCTCCACTCTTGCCTTAGCCCATCAGCTGAAACCCTAATGTGTACCTTGTTCAAGTTCAGACTCAACTATTGCAATGTTCTTTGAGACAGGCTAGCATCCTTCACCTCCCTTAAACTTTAGCTCATCCAAAACTCAGCTGCATATAGTCCCGTTGACCCATCACCCCTGCACTCGCTGCCCTAAATTGGCTCCTGGCCCAAAGACACCTCCAATTTATAATTCTCAGCCCGATTTTTAAATTCCTTCGACCTCAGCCGCCCTAACATACTAACCTCCAGCTGTAAAATTCCCATCAGAACTCTACATTCTGTTTTCCCTTGACCCACCATTGGCAGCCGTGCATTCAGCCGTTTAGGCCCCATATTCAGGAATTTACTCACTGAACCGCTCCGTCTCTCTCTCCTTCTTTAAGACCCTCGCAAACCCATCTCTTTGACCATGATTTTCATCACTCTTCCTAATAGCTCCTTTCTCGGCTGGATGTCCATTAAAGTCTGAGTACACAATGTGTGAAGCACCTTGAGACATTTTTAAATGTTAAAAGGTGTAATTGAAAAAATGGTTGCTGCATTTAAAGCTCGGTAAAAATTGGAGGTGCCTAATGACAACTTAATTCTCAATCAGATGTTCTTAACGATCTCAGCATATCAGCGGATTCAACATGTCAAATGGCCTCATTCCTTGTGACCAATACGTTTAAATAAAACAGGGGCATGTTCTTGTACTAAGGCGTTCATGGATCTAGACTGGGTCAGGGTCACTGATACATGCAACATGGTCCTGATTGCATGGATCAGTGACCCAGAACAAGTCAGGATCCATGAACACTGTTGTACTGGATCCTGCCCCTGTATCATTTAAAATGATAGGTTACAAGAAATGAGGCCATTTGACATGTTCAGTCCGCTCCTTTATCCAAAAATATTTAATAGTGCAGCATTAAAAAATGAAGTGCAGGAATCAGGTTAAAAGTCCAAAATAAATATGTTTATTAAACATTTGTATAAAATAGTTGTACTTAGCTTAAATGACTTATCTTTAAACTATCATAACTTTAAAAACTTTAATGAATTACGTGGAAAACTTTCAAAAGAAAAATCAACCAAACAAGCCATCTATCCTCCTTCTTAGTGCGTGCGCCACTCCTGCCCCAGTAGATGTCGCTACCCCTGCGCATGCCCGTTGTTGCAGACTTCTGCTTCCTTGCTCCCCTGAATCCGAGGTTTAATTTTTTCCGACGCAGCATTTCTTGCTGTTGGATTACAACAGGGTCAGAGCCAAAATGTGTCATAGAAACATAGAAAATAGGTGCAGGAGTAGGCCATTCGGCCCTTCGAGCCTGCACCGCCATTCAATAAGATCATGGCTGATCATTCCCTCAGTACCCCTTTCCTGCTTTCTCTCCATACCCCTTGATCCCCTTAGCCGTAAGGGCCATATCTAACTCCCTCTTGAATATATCCAATGAACTAGCATCAACAACTCTCTGCGGCAGGGAATTCCACAGGTTAACAACTCTCTGAGTGAAGAAGTTTCTCCTCATCTCAGTCCTAAATGGCCTACCCCTTATCCCAAGACTATGTCCCCTGGTTCTGGACTTTCCCAACATCGGGAACATTCTTCCTGCATCTAACCTGTCCAGTCCCGTCAGAATCTTATACATTTCTATGAGATCCCCTCTCACCCTTCTAAACTCCAGTGAATAAAGGCCCAGTTGATCCAGTCTCTCCTCATATGACAGTCCAGCCATCCCTGGAATCAGTCTGGTAAACCTTCGCTGCACTCTCTCAATAGCAAGAACGTCCTTCCTCAGATTAGGAGACCAAAACTGTACACAATATTCCAGGTGAGGCCTCACTAAGGCCCTGTACAACTGCAGTAAGACCTCCCTGCTCCAATACGCAAATCCCCTAGCTATGAAGGCCAACATACCATTTGCCTTCTTCACCACCTGCTGTACCTGTATGCCACTTTCAGTGAGTGATGAACCATGACACCCAGGTCTCGTTGCACCTCCCCTTTTCCTAATCTGCCGCCATCCAGATAATTTTCTGCCTTCGTGCTTTTTCCCCCAAAATGGATAACCTCACAGTTATCCACATTATACTGCATCTGCCGTGCCTTTGCCCACTCACCTAACCTGTCCAAGTCACCCTACAGCCTCTTAGTGTCCTCCTCACAGCTTACACCGCCACCCAGTTTAGTGTCATCCGCAAACTTGGAGATATTACACTCAATTCCTTCATCTAAATCGTTAATGTATATTGTAAAGAGCTGGCGTCCCAGCATTGAGCATTGCGGCACTCCACTAGTCACTGCCTGCCATTCTGAAAAGGACCATCTTCTGCAAAGGTGAAAATGGAACTTTTTAAGAGGGGGACCTTCTGAACACACGCAAGGATCACATTTATAGATGTTATTGCAGTGCATAAATATAAATATATTTTAAAACCTAAATAAATTTAAATATAAATAATTACTTACAGTCACTGCTTGTCCGAGGTACTGCGACTTCTTTTTCAGCTGCGCATGGTTCTTGGGGTGATGGAGATTGCACTAAACTGGTACCAAACTTTTGCGAGTACAGAGGGTTTAAGTTTCTTTTTACTGAAGCTCCCCTTGTTTTCAAGAACTTCCCATCTACTCCCAATTAAATCTACCAGGGGGCTCAATTTCTTCCATGAGAAATTTCTTGGCCCTTACAGCTTCCCCTTCTCCATCTCTGTCCCTTTCGCCTTCTCTGTGCCCTTCCCTTGCGGCCACCTTGTGATTGAAACTGTATTTCCCACCTACAAATCCACCTCTGCCACCAATGGATTCTCAATGGTGATCCACACAATCCACACACGTGCTGATTTTTTTTTCTTTCCTGCTGCCCACTGCACATGCGCAGATTTTTTTTCTTTTGCGCATGCGGGTTGCACATGCGTAATGAGTTGGACTTTTTTTTGAGCACATGTGCTGTGCGTTTTAGGCACACATGTGCTGTGCGTTTTAGGCACACATGTGCTGTGCGTTTTAGGCGCACACGCTAAGCACCGCCTCCCAAGATCGACTTGGGTAGCGCCGGCGCGACAGGATGTTTATGTTTGCCGGAAGCTTGGGATTTTTTTCCCCAGCACAGACAGTCCACAATGAAACGTGTGTATAGATCAGTGTACGCATTTATTTTTCTTGGGGAAAATTGTGGCCTAAATACTAGCTGGTCTCCTGCACCTACAAGCGGCAAGTAAGGCAAGAGAACGGAATATAGAATTGGAAAGGAACAAATCAGAGCAGACCGTTACATTTTGCAATATATTTTAAATGGTTACACAGCACCGACTGCATTGTTTTTATTTATATTTATATTCAGAACTCAAAAACAACTACTGTTCCCATAAACAGTACCAAGTTCTGGAAGGTCTGTACCAAAATTCAAGTTTGGATGGAGGTTTCAATAGAAGATCTGAATAAAATTCACAAATTTAAATATTTCTTTAAGCACAACCTTTTGGTAACAGTAGGTACTTTTATATATTGATATTTAGTAAAGAAGGAAAGCTGCGAGTAACTTTAATTTTTTATTTCTTGGCCTTCACTAACTGATGCACATTAAAGGCAAAGAGCTGCTACCCCATATTACATGCAGGTATTTATTTATGCAAGTGTGGTATGCAAGGTGCATAAACAGAATTATGTGAGGAGGACACAAGAGCCTGCAAAGGGATATAGACAGGTTAAGTGAGTGGACAATAAGGTGGCAAATGGACCATAATGTAGGAAGAATAGAAAAACAGCATATTTTTTTAAATGGTGAGAAACTATTAAATGTTGGTGTTCAGAAAGGTTTAGGTGTCCTCTTACAGGAAACAGAGGGTTAGCATGTCGGTACAGCAAGCAATTAGGATGGCAAATCGTATGTCGGCCATTCTTGAAAGTGGGTTTGAGTATAAGTGTAAGGAAGACATGCTACAATTGTACGGGGTTGGAAAAGCTGCTAGTCCAGATGGTGTTTATCCAGGATTCTTAAAAGCAAAGGGTCCCAAAGCGAAGAGATGGTTGACCTCCTTCTCTGAGCTACTGCCAACTGGTAAAATTCCACCTATTTGGAGGGAGACTAAAATAATTTCCCTCCTGAAGCAGGGGAAGAATGCTTGTGAAGCCTCCAGCTACCTCCCAATCTCCTTACTTTACACTTCTTATAAAGTGCTGGAGAGGCTACTACTCCACAGATTACCCCCCATCATCAAACCAACCATTCCTAAGGAGTAAGCGGGCTTCCGGAGCGGCCATAACTGCTGCGACCAAGTGGTAGCTTTAACAACGCACATCAAAGCAGGCTTCCAGCGCTAGCTCAAGACCGCCGTAGCACCCGTGGACCTGTCAGCGGTGTATGACACAGTATGGAAGCATGGAATGCTTTTTAAGCTCTCTACTATTTTACCCTGCAGAGTAGCGATCCATCGTCTCAACTCCATGCTTAGCAACCGACGCTTCCGTGTGCACTCTGGCACCCAGAAGAGCAGATATAGGACATTGGACAACGGACTCCTAAAGGATTCTGTCCTGGCACCTATATTATTCAACATTTACACCAGTAACCTACCAGAAACAGAGTCCCGCAAGTTTGTATACGCCAATGACATTGGCTTGGCCACGTAAAACATGAATCTGTCCATCACCGAGGAGATCCTGACCAGTGACTTAGAGGATGGAGGCCTTCTTCTGCCGATGCAGACTTTGGCCAAACACATCAAAGACCGTCACCCTGACAATTCCACCTCAACACCCATCAAGCAAACCAAGCTTTGAAAGCCTCCTTTTGCGGCACAGAGGTAAATCGTACAAAAAAACCTCCTATTTAGGAATCACGCTTGATCGCGCCCTGTCATATAGACAACAACTCCAGAACCTTGGGAAGAAACTAAAGAGTAGGGCCAACTTAATCCCGAAACTTAACGGATCCACATGGGGAGCAGACGCTCAAACCCTCCGCACAGTAGAACTCACCCTGGTGTACTCTACAGCGGAGTACTGTTCTCTGGCATGGCTATCAAGTCCGCATGTCAAATCCGTTGATGTCCAGCTGAAATCTACTGTGAGAATTATCACCTGTATGCTTTTATCGACACCAACACCTTGACTGCCTGTGCTTGCAAACATCGCACCACCACACCTATGCCACAAATATGCAGTCTCCAGAGAATACAACTGCTACACCAGCAAAGACATGCCGATCCAGGCCAACTTGAACAACCTACCACCAACATATCACATATAGAAGGCCATTTTGGACCATCGCCGCAGCTCTTCAGCGATCTCCCCTCAGCCTTGATGACCGATGGTGAAATGCTTGAGAAAACTGTGACACACAGAATGGATTCCTTATAGAGGACACCACTGTACAACTTGAAGGAACAAACCTTCCTCGCAAACAGTGGACAACCATCAACCGCCTCAGAACTGGTCATGGTCGATGCTGCCATTTCCATAGATGGAAGATTAAAGCATCCATTTTGTGCAACTGTGGAGCTCTTAATCATACCCTGAAGCACATCACTGAGCACTGCCATCAGAGAAAATTCTCAGGCAGCCTACGAGATTTCCACGTTATTACACTGGAAGCTTTAGCCTGGATATCTGACTTAGATATTGACATTTGATTTGCTTTGCTACTACAGGTTGAACCTCTTTTATCCGGAACCCTCGGGACCTGCCCTGTTCTGGATAAGGGATTTATCCAGACGTGGGGTGGTCACGTTTAATTGGATGGTACAGGTACTGAGCAAGGGGATATCTGGGCTGGCTGGCTTGGGGCTGGGAGTGCGGCAGAGAGATCGGGGTGGGGGGGGGGCATCGGTGGATCGCAGGGTCAGGCCAGCGATTGCGGGAGTTGGCAGCGAGGAAGGACTACAATTTGTTCATGTCGGAGTTCTGCGCATGCGCCATTTGGTGGGCGGGAATGGTTCTGGACGAGGGGTGGTTCTGGGTAAGGGAGGTTCAACCTGTATCATATGAAAGAAAAAAGGCTTTGGTGAGACCACACCTGGTTTTGATCTCCTTATCCGAGGAAGGATATACTTGCTTAGAGGCGGTCCAATGAAGGTTCACTAGATTGATTGCTGGATGAGAGGATTGTCCGATGAGGAGAGATTGAGTAAATTGGCCCTATACTCTCTGAAGTTCAGAAGAATGAGAGGTGATCTCATTGAAACATACAAGATTCTGAGGGGGATTAACAGGGTAGATGCTGAGAGGTTGTTTCCCCGACTGGAGAGTCTAGAACTAGGGGACATAGTCTCTGTATAAGGGGTCGACCATTTAAGACTGAGACGAGGAAGAATTTCTTCACTCAAGAGGGTGGTGAATCTCTGGAATTCTCTACCCCAAGGGGCTGTGGATGCTGAATCATTGAGTAGATTCAAGGCTGAGTGAGATAGATTTTTGGAGTCGAGGAGAATCAAGGGATATGGGGATCGGACTGGAAAGTGGAGTTGAGGTAGAAGATCAGCCATGATCTTATTAAATGGTGGAACAGGCTCAGGGGGCTATATTCTCCTAATTCCTATGTTCTTATATCCTTGATGTTAAACGAAATACCATTTATTTTCCAGGAACCAACCAAAAAACACTTAACTATCTCTTGAAGATTTCTTTCACTTTTATGCACAATACTAACCCCCTCTTGCAATAACATAATCTCTGAGCTGTGCTACAGGAGCTCATGTAGCATTCATTAATAATAATCTATATATTACACAGGTATACTCGCCCTTTATATATTACATCATTTTAGTATTTTGTAGGCAGAGTGAATTGAATCTCTCATATTATTTCCCAGGTGTTTGTTTCCATCTATTGTGGTCACTCTGCATGGGCTAGACCCAGAAAAGTCATACACACTTATGGTGGATATGGAGTCAAGCAGTGACCAGCGTTATACCTATACGCAGGAACGAGGCTGGTGCCCATCTGCTCCAGCTCGACAGCAGGTGAGATATCATGACTATGGGAATGAGCAACTCGGCGGCGGGGGGGGGGGGGGGGGCGGGAGATGGATATGGCAAGGGAGAAGTTGTTGAGGAATTCACTAACACACTTGGACTTCTTTAAAAGAAATAGCTCGAAATGGTACAATGGCCAGATTATCAAAATCATCACATTCCTTAGGTATAGATTCATTGTGAAGGCTGATCAGTTTGAATGCCATGGATTGCGATGTCACCCATAAGAAGTCCATTATAAGGAGGAGATATGTTTCTTGTATGTTCTAGATACTGGAGTTTGAAATGAGAGTGTATGACTAGAGATGGCAAAAGGCCTTTTGACATAGGGCTTTAAACTAATTAGTCGGGGGGGGGGGTGGTTGGGGGGGGGGGATTCATCTGAGCGAAAATGTAAAAAGTCAAATAAGGAGAAGGTCATAGGGCAAGGTAGCACTGGGGGAAATGAAAACCAGAGCGTGCCAGGAATGGACAGAATGTATAAACATAAAGGTGAATCAGAAAGTGGGGTCAAAGCAGGAAAAACTGGTTAAAAAAACAAATTTAAAATCTCTTTATCTGAATGCACGTGGCATTCATAATAAATAGATGAGTTGATGGCACAAATAGATACAAATGGGTATGATCTGATAGTATTTACAGAGACATAGTTGCAAGGTGACCAGGACTGGGAACTAAATATTCAGGGGTATTTGACATTTCAGAAGGTCAAACAGAAAGAGAAAAGAGCTGGGGTAGCTCTGTTAATAAAGGATGAGATCAGTGCGTCAGTGAGACACGATATTGGCTCAGAAGATCAAGATGTTGAATCAATTTGGGTGGAGATAAGGAATAATAAGAGGAAAAGGTCGCTGGTGGGGGCAGTCTATAGGCCCCCTAACAGTAGCTAAACTGTTGGACAGAGCATAAATCAAGAAATAATGGAGGCTTGTAATAAAGGAACGGCAATAATCATGGGTGATTTTAACCTTCACATTGATTGGACAAAGCAAATTGGCCAGGATAGCCTTGAAGAAGAGTTCATAGAGTGTATCCGGGATAGTTTCCTTGAACAGGCCATTGCGGAACCAACCAGGGAGCAGGCTATCTTAGATCTGGTACTGTGTAATGAGACAGGATTAATAAATGATCTCATAGTAAATGATCCTCTGGGAATGAGTGACCATAACATGGTTTAATTTCAAATGAAGTTGGAGGGTGAGAAAGTTGGATCTCAAACCAGTGTCCTAAGTTTAAATAAAGGAGACTACAAAGGTATAAAGGCAGAGTTGGCTAAAGTGGACTGGCAAAATAAAGTATGGGAGGGTTGATGACCTGTGGCAGACATTTAAAAAGATATTTCATAACTTACAACAAAAATATATCCCAATGAGAAGGAAAGACACTAAGAGAAGGGATAACCATCCATGGCTAACTAAGGAAATAAGGGATGGTATCAAATTGAAAACAAGGGCATACAATGTGTCCAAGACTAGTGGGAGGCCGGAGGATTGGGAAACTTTTAAAAGCCAGCAAAGAACGACTAAAAAAATGATAACAAGAGGGAAGCTAGATTATGAAAGTAAATTAGCATGAAATATAAAAACAGATAGTAAGAGTTTCTACAGGTACATAAAAAGGAACATAATGGCTAAAGTAAATGTTGGTCCCCTAGAGGATGAGACTGGGGAATTAATAATGGAGAACAGGGAAATGGCAGAGACGTTAAACAAATATTTTGTATCGGTATTCATGGTAGAAGACACTTAAAACATCACTTAGTGGATAATCAAGGGGCAAAAGGGAGGGAGGAACTTAATACACTCACTATCACTAATGAAGTAGTACTCGGTAAAATAATGGGACTAAAGGTGGACAAGTCCCCTGGACCTGATGGCTTACATCCTAAGGTCTTAAAAGAAATGGCTGCAGAGATAGTGGATGGATTGGTTGTAATCTACCAAAATTCCCTGGATTCTGGGGCAGTCCCAGCGGATTGGAAAACCGCAAACGTAATGTCCCTATTTAAAAAAGGAGGCAGACAAAAAGCAGGAAGCTATAGACCAGTTAGCCTAGCATCTGTTGTTGGGAAAATGCAAGAGTCCATTATTAAGGAAGCAGTAGCGGGACATTTGGAAAAGCATGATTCAATCAAGCAGAGTCAGCATGGTTTTATGAAAGGAAAATCATGTTTGACAAATTTGCTGGAGTTCTTTGAGGATGTAACGACCAGGGTGGATAAGAGGGAACCAGTGGATGTGGTGTATTTGGATTTCCAGAAGACATTCAATAAAGTGCCACATAAAAGGTTACTGCACAAAATAAAAGTTCAAGGGATTGGGGGTCATATATTAGCATGGATGGAGGATTGGCTAACTAACAGAAAACAGAGAGTCGGGATAAATGGGTCATTTTCCGGTTGACAAACAGTAACTAGTGGGGTGCCGCAGGGATCGGTGCTGGGTCCTCAACTATTTACAATCTATATTAATGACTTGAATGAAGGGACCGAGTGTAATGTAGCCAAGTTTGCTGATGATACAAAGATGAGTGGGCAAGCAAATTGTGAGGAGGACACAAAAAATCTACAAAGGGATATAGACAGGCTAAGTGAGTGGGCAAAAATTTGGCAGATGGAATATAATGTGGGAAAATTTGAGGTTATCCACTTTGGCAGAAAAAATAGAAAAGCAAATTATAATTTAAATGGAGAAAAATTGCAAAGTGCTGCAGTACAGAGGGATCTGGGGGTCTTTGGGCACGAAACACAAAAAATTAGTATGCAGGTACAGCAAGTAATCAGGAAGGTAAATGGAATGTTGGTCTTTATTGTAAGGGGGATAGAGTATAAAAGCAGAGAAGTCCTGCTACAACTGTACAGGGCATTGGTGAGGTCATATCTAGGGTACTGCGTACAGTTTTGGTCTCCTTATTTAAGGAAGGATATACTTGCATTGGAGGCTGTTCAGAGAAGGTTCACTAGGTTGATTCCGGATATGAGGAGGTTGACTTATGAAGATAGGTTGAGTAGGTTGGACCTATACTCATTGGAGTTCAGAGAATGAGAGGTGATCTTATCGAAACATATAAGATAATGAGAGGGCTCAACAAGATGGATGCAGAGAGGATATTTCCACACATAGGGGAAGGGGAAACTAAAACTAGGAGACATAGTCTCAGAATAAGGGGCCGCCCATTTAAAACTGAGATGAGGAGGAATTTCTTCTCTCAGAGGGTTGTAAATCTGTGGCATTCTCTGCCCCAGAGAGCTGTGGAAGCTGGGTCATTGAATATATTTAAGGCAGAGATAGACAGATTTTTGAGCGATAAGGGAATAAAGGGTTACAGGGAGTGGGCAGGGAAGTTGAGCTGAGTCCATGATCAAATCAGCCATGATCTTATTAAATGGCGGAGCAGTCTCGAGGGGCCAGGTGGCCTACTCCTGCTCCCATTTCTTATATTCTTATGTAGTCATCGCCCTCTGGATCAGACTGCTGCTGCCCTTCAAAAGGGAACTTGACCGGTTCCTGAGTGAAGACAAAATTTCAGTCTATAGGGATGAAGTTGTTGGTAGTTCCAATTGTTAAGATTTATAGGGACTGCAATCTTCTGGAACTTTGCTTGATTGCCTGTTACTGATTGCAAAGAGAAATTTCCCAGAGTCTTTTCAAAATTGGATGTAGGTTATTTCCTTGTTTTTTGCCTCTACCAGGAGACTGCACAGTTAGCGGGTAGATTTGAATGGGGAGGTTTGATTGGCCTGATGGGTCTCGTCTCCCCCATTTCACATGTTTGCATGTATCCAATCTACCCCACCTGCCTAACAATAGCACTGGATAATAGGAATCAGGAGTGGATTGGCAGCAACGCTACCAGGTGGAATTTGGAAGTAGGCAATAGCAGTAACATGCTGAAACTAAGGTTGGAGCGTGCAGTAGTACACATATAGGAGAAGCTCAGGTCAGATACTTAAGCTTTTAATCAAGTATCATGAGAACATAAATGTCCAATGAATGCAAGTCTCAATTCATGAGTCTGCTGTTAACAAGTGGAAATCAGTTCGGTAAATTGTTTAATACCATGTCACAACATTCCGTTCTATTTTAATCATTGAAGATGAAGAGGGTTAGTGCCAAACCAGGAAGTAAATTAAAAATGTCGGAACAATCATGCACGTGGACCTAAATGACATGATGGGGTAGATACATTGAATTACCTTTTTCTATTCCTACATCCTTGATTCTGAATTATTTTTTGTTCCCCCTCTCCTGTAAATTGTATAGCAATCGAGTGGAGTATATATCCACTCAGATACACCTGCCCTTGGAGTGGAGCTGAACGAGAAGCCTGTAACTTTCAAATTGCTCAAAATCTGCACAACAAATAGGACTGACAACAAAGGCATGGTGAGTCCATATTTGCAAAAAAGGCATTTACACTTGTTTCTTTTTTTCTCTCTCCTGATATTGACGATTTCTTTTGGGGACAGTTCTATGGCTGCCAGCAGTCTTCTGGTAGCTCACCCAAGTGACCATTGACTAATGTGTAAATGGTAACAGTTATTGCCAGAGGGCTATTAGTCCATGAAGGACATTGCAGCCAAGTCCAATCCTGTTCTTACTTGACCCATCCAGAGTAAGTTTGCAAGAACTCATTTGATTATGAAAAGGAACAGGAACCTTAGATGATTGGTTGTATTCTCACTGTTGCCTTCACTGAGATCAGTTAACTCAGCATCGTACATCAGCACAGACCAAGGTTGCAACCTGAAACTTTCTTGGCCAGTATTGCTCAGTACCACATCAGGTGGTTTGCTTTGCCCACTGAGCCACCTGAATATGTCTTTCCCAGCTCTTTGAAAGAGCTATCCATTTAGTCCCATTCCCCTGCTCTTTCTTCATAGCCCTGAAAATTTTTCCACTTTTAAGTATCTATCCAGTTCCCTTTTAAAAGTTACTATTGAATTTGCTTCCACCTCCCTTTTTGACAGTGCTTTCCAGATCATAACAACTTGCTGCGTAAACATGTTTTCCCCTCGTGTCACCTCTGGTTCTTTTGCCAATGTGTTAGAATGTGTGGGCTCGGCTGAGGCACTAGATTTGCATAGCACAGTGACATCACGGCTGACTGATTAGGCGTTACTTTCTCTGAAAGGGCTACTCTCTTCATTTAAAAACATGGGTGGCAAACCTTATTTTTGTTCAGTTAGGGAGGAGAATTATGTATTGTTTTAATCACATTAAGAGCAAATAACACGATTTTTTTCAATATGTCTTGCATATGTCTTTCATTGTGTAATCCAATGAAAAATATGTTGCTAAAAATTTTTTTTTTTTTTAAATGTTGGCCCTCTTCAGAGCTAGTTCCCTCCCCTACACTTGTCCACAATACCAAAGAGCACTTCTGTAAATATTGCTTTGGCATCAAAGTAATTTATTTTTAAGAAAAATAATCCTGTTTTTACAATAGAACTGATTGGAGACCTTAGAAACATGACATTTACATTACTCAATGACAGTGCTGTCTAGCCAATGAAATTTTAACAGGCAGTTAAGTGAACAGTTACAAGATTAGCATTTGCAGGGGTGACAATGGAGGACATTAATTGTTTTAAGTGTTTATTGTGCGTGCGCGGACTACAAAACTATACACTTAAATAAAAATTTGTCTTATTTATGAAATGATCTCTCTCTCTCCCTCATTACTAGTCGATTTCCCATGGTCTTACACAGGGGGATCAACACCAAGTGTCTTCAGGTGAAGACTGGACCGAGCCATGCAGATATAACTCAGACCCATTTTAAACTCATCCATTTTTCCCTTATTTTTATAATGCCTTTATAAAATCCGATGTCCATATTTATAATAGAAACTGCCTATGTAAAACAGATGACCCTGATCTGAAAGAAAGCTCTTCACGACCACTGGACGTCCTAAAGCACTTTACAGCCAACTAAGTACTTAAAAAAAAAAAGTGTAGTCACTGCTGTAATGTAGGAAACGTAATGTAGGATCTGCATCCGCTGGTTTCAGGCAGATGTCCATGATGCCAGCTTATCAGAGCAGGTTAAAATAGAATGCTGAGGGAAGTCAGAGAGAAAATAACAAAGGTTCTAACCACAGTCTTTCAAATGTCCTTGGATAAGGAAGTTGTTGCAGAGGACTGGAGAATTACCAATGTAACACATCTATTCAAAATGGGAGAAAGACATAAACCAGGTAACTAGTCAGCCTAGCATTGGTAGTGGGTAAGGCTTTAGAGGTCATAAAATGGGATAACTATGTGAATATCTTCGCACTGGAGCTAGCCACTCCCCAGCCAACCTGTTTCAGTTCAACTATAACATCGGCATCTATCCAACAATGTGGAAAATTGCCCATATATGTTCAATCCCCAATAAATTGGTCAAAGTTAACCTGTTTACCGATGCTCAGTTCGGGTTCATCCAGAACCTATCACAGCGTTGATCCAGACATGGACATAACAGTTGACTATAAGAGAGGTGAGAGTAGCTGCCCTCGACATCAAGGCAGCATTTGGCTGAATATGGTGCCAAGGAGTCATAACAAAACTGAATTCAATGGGAAACCCCTACCGTGACTGGAGTCATACCTGATACAAAGGAACCTGATCGTTGTTGTCAGGCAACATTCACTGAAGTGGGTCTTGGCAGGGATTTCTCAGAGAAATGGCCTCAGGCTAATCATCTTCATCAATGACCTTCCCTCTGTCATAAGGTCAGGAATGGGACTGTTCGCTGACAATTCAACAATATTCAGCTCTATTCACAAAGTAATCTTTTCTTTGGCAGAACCTCACAGACACACAACCTCCATCACTTAGAAGGATAAGGGCAGCAGGTGTATGGGAACACAATCACCTCCAGGTTACAGACTATCCTGATTTAGACATACATCACTGTTCCTTCATTGTTGCTGGGTCAAAATGCTAAAAATTCCAACCTAGCCGCATTGTGGGAGCACCACACTGCAGTGGTTCAAGAAGGTTGTCCACCACTATCCTCTCAGGACAACGAGGATGGGCAATAAATGCATTGTTGCATAATGATAATTTCAAAATGACCACACAGTAAACTGAAGCAGTTCCCTAATTTATAGTGGCTGCCTGATGGCTTAGTTGATAAATTCACTGTCCAATATGAACGAACCCATATAGATCAGGAAAGTTACCGGTTCAATCCCCAGTCTTTGTTGAGCTAACTGATCTCTGTTAGGGTGTTTCAATTAGCCTTAACACCCTGTGCTTGATAAAAAGAAAAGCCAGGATTCACTGATTTCTATCCAGTGACCACTGCTGGAAGGTACGCATATATGGATGTTAAGATGAGGTCAAGATCAGACTCAGCTGTGAAGCCCCCATAGTTCAATAGTGCAAGCACACAATATATAGGCTTGCAGGTGAATAACATGCAGTTTATTAAAATATGGAAGAGTGGATGATGTTCCACAGGCGCCTTCAAAATAGGGAGAAGAAATTTGATCTGGAAGTAGGGCACTAATCCTCCTGTTTTCATACCGTAAATAAAATGTTAACAGGATATTTCAATTTAAAGAAAAACTATACTCATTATACAAAGAGTATTCTAAATAGTTGTAACGTATAACCCCTTATTGCTCATGTCCCAAACTGACTGGTGAATGTTTTTGGTGAATTTGACAACATTTCGCAACACACCATTTTAAGAGTCTCCAGTGAAATATTCTGCTTAAAACCTGAATTACTAATAGAAAAAGGGTTTTAAAATTCTGGCATATAACAGGTTGATTATTCAAATTATAACACTCCAGTTTAAAAATCCTTCAAGCCCCTTCAATTTTATTGTCAAAATATGACACCCTTTTCTGCACATTGGACCGCTCCAGTGATATCATAGGCTGAATCTTACTCAAACTCCTTTCCGCTATGACATCATTCAGCAGAACAGTTCATGTGAAATTAGATTATTGGCAGGAAAGTTGAAGGTGCAGCAAGCGGATTTTGAACTTGTTGAATGATGAGACTTAATGAGGTACCCATTAACTGTCAGAATTCACAGCAAGTGCTTTTAGCCGAGTAATTTGCTTTGAGTGTGCATCCTAGATAAGTCTGTACACAAATTGTGGAAATTAATTTTGACACTTTACAGGAATGTACAGTACAGGTATTACTGAAAAATACAAGCGTGTTTTTCATGTTTCCAGGTTTTTGTGAGCTTTAAAAAAAAACAATTTCACAGTTTGAGTTATGATTGAAAAGTTTAAAAAAAAAATGAAAGGCAGAAAGATTGCTTTTGTAGAACATTGAAGCTTTCAGATTAGAGTTTAAAACATTTGTTTCTACCCCAACTGGCAGGTGGAGCCTTTCAAAGTGCCACATGCAGACTGATCTGGAATCCTCACAATTGACGAAGCAGCAGGGAGCCCAGTTTAATGCTGTAAAGTGTCACAGTTATTTTTGTATGTATTGAACCAAAATGGCAGGTGTAACTATTTTCCCTGCAGTTAGCTAATGGAGTTCTTTTGTAACGAGAAGATTGCTGACAAACCAGCCAGTAATTACCCTGACAGTCTGAGCTGCTCCTCACTTGTGATGTTTGACCGCTATTTTACTGCTGTTCGAATGCTGATAATCCCATCTTTTACTTGTCGAGTTACATTTTTTTTGTAGTGCCATTACAGGCGTAATTAATGTAAATTGAAAAGAGTTGAAAAGATCTTTCCCATGTTATATTCTGGAGACAGGTAGATATTGTACTTCTTTTGTTCTAATTTTGCTGCTCATTCGAGACAAAGAATTGACAGCACACAGAGCTGGGGAATGGACTGTTTTCTCCACGTTGCATATGATACTGCAGTACCACTGGGAACTTGTCAGATGAAAAGGTACAGCTCCTCCAAAAGATAAATGTACTGGTAGGTGTGGTACTGAGCCATTCAGGTGAAAGTTCAATTGCTGGTCTGTGCTGAGTCAGCTGATCTTAGCAAGAGCGGAACTGACAGTGCTGAAATTAGCCACCAGTGCCCATGAACTTAAGAAGGGGTGGGGGGGTGACCCCCCCGCCCCCACTAAAATGGTTGTGTGTGTGTCTGTATGTGTGTGTGTGTGTGTGTGTGTGTGTGAGTTTTCATCCTAGCCTTCAAATATTTATCTAAATTTCCCTTAAAAAATGCAATGGTCCCTGCCTCAACCACTCCCTGTGGAAAATCATTCCATACTCCAATTCTTTGTGACAATTTAAAATCGATGTCCTTCTCATCACTAATTTTCCAACCAGAATAGCCTTTCCCTATTCACTACTTCCCATCATAATTTAAAAAACCTCTATAAAATTCTTCTTAGCCTTCCCTGCTTCAGTGGAAATAATCCCTATACCTCAATATTGTCTTCATTACTAGTTTCCCAGCTCTAGCATCATCTTCCTCAATCTACAAAGTACACTCCCAACAGCTTTAATGTATTTTCTATGATGCCCAGAACTGAACACAGTACTATGGGCCAACCAATGTTTTTTTTAAATTGATCATTACTTATTTACTCTTGTATTTTATTATAAAACTTATAATGCTGGTGGCCATTTTTATGGCTATATCCACCTGCACTTGCACTTTCAGGGAATTATATATTTGGTGTCTCTGTTCATCCACACCCTTCAGCATCTATCTATTGAGTGTATTCTCCCATTCCTTATCTTTCCTTTCAAAATGTATTACCTCACATTTGCTTTTCTACCTGTCCGCCCAGTCCGCTAACCTGACTGTGATAGTGATTTTCAAACTGGGTTCTGTGATCTTGAGGGGTTCCAGGGGTTCATCAAGTAAAATCTGGATTTTCGTTAATTCACCTATATTTCAGACAGAATGGCATTTTGTTAGATAACTGTGAGGAATTTTACAATCACCATGTAAATATAACTGCCCATTCATCACCAAAAATAATTAAAGATTGTCAGTCAGGTGCAGTGGCCATCATAACATCACAAAACCATGCAGGACAAGGACACACTTTTAGGACTAGGTTCCATAGATGTGTATTAATATTTGCAAGAATCCCACACCCAGGACATCAAAAAGTCATTGACATCGCTAATATTTTGATTAGCTTTACATTGATTCAACAGCACAAACTGGTCCTGGAATTTCCTAACAAATGGGATACATACAAAGTTGAAGAACTAATGTCAATCAAAGAAAATCTGTAGACCATTTCAGCGAGTGGTTTCCGATTTATCAACACCGTACTTCTTTTAATGATGTAAGCTATGTTTACCTAATGCGGACTCTTTTAATGTGTCTCAGATCCCCCTGACCCCGATGCACAAGTACAGACCCCGAATTCACTTGATCCAGAATGCTGAGGAGCTGAAGTCTAAGCTTTGTTCGTGGACGTACTGCTTCCAAGAAACAGAGTTTATAGCTGTGGGTCATTACCATAACAAAGAGGTGGGTTTTTGGCTTGGGTGCTATATAATATGTATGACATATTCATTTGTAATTGACTCCGGATTATCACTTAATAAACATTAAGTTACAGTAATTGTATCATATTTCTATGTCACTATGGTGAATCTCACCACACATCAAGGACAAACTATCCTGGTGGTCAGTTTCCATGGCGACATCCAATGCCACTGAAGGAAAACTACTAAAAACACTAAAAGGTTTCAAGCATTGCTTCAATTGGGAAGTGCACCACCAAGTGTGGCACTTAGCTATACATACTAGGAGGTTGCAAATTCAGTCCTTAGTCTGTGTTGAGTTAACTGATTTCAGCCTAAACAGTGCTAGAGACACAGTTGGATTCAGTGGCCCCAAGTTTCCACATGATTTGCTCCTGATTTTTAGGAGCAACTGGTGTAGAACGGAGTATCTTAGAAATCGGAATTCTCATCATTTAGTTTGCTCCAGTTCTAGTCAGTTTCACTTTGGAACAGAATTTCTTTTTCAAAAGGGGGCGTGTCCGGCCACTTACGCCTGTTTTCAAAGTTTCGTGAGTGAAAACTTACTCCAAACTAACTTAGAATGGAGTAAGTGAAGATTTTTGTACACTCGAAAAAACCTTGTCCACACTTTAGAAAATCAGGCGTAGGTTACAAATCAGAGGTAGGGAATGGTGGGGGGAGGGGTGTTAAAGGGAAGTTTACAAACATTAAACACTTCAGTTTTACAAGTAAAGAGCCATCATAAATAATAAATGATAAATACATCAATAAATCAACCAATAAATCAATCAAAAAAAATTAATAAGAAATAATTTTTTTTTAAATCAATAAATAAAACATTTTCTACTTACCGACTACAGCACCGGGCACCCTCCAACAGCGTGCTGGGATGCCCCCCTCAGTGTATCTCTGTCAGTGTCTCTATTTCTCTGTCTGTCTGTGTGTCTCTCATTCTCTGTCTGTCAGTGTCTGTGTTTCTGACAGCGAGGGGAGGGGGAGGAGGGGGGTAGAGGGAGAGAGGGGGGGAGCAGAGGGAGGAAAGGGGGAGAAGGGGGAGGGAAAGGTAAGAAGGGGAGGGATGGGGGAGAAGGGGGAGAAGGGGGAGGGAGGAGAAGGGGGAGTGGGGGAGAAAGGGGAGAAGGGGGGAAGGGGGGAAGGGAGATGGGGGGGAAGCGGGTGTTGGGTCCAGTCCGGGGGCGGGGGGGGGGGCGGGGGGAGCGGGTTTCGGGTCCAGTCTGGGGGCGTGGGGGGGGGGGGGGGGAGCGGGTGTCGGGTCCGGTCCAGGGGCGGGGAGCGGGTGTCGGGTCCGGTCCGGGGGCGGGAGCGGGTGTCGGGTCCGGTCCGGGGGCGGGTGCGGGGAGCGGGAAGCGGGAGTCGAGTCGGGTCGGGAGGAAGCAGGAGCTGGACGTGGGAGGAGCCTTATTCACGCAGCCCCAGTGAGGCCATTCGGCCAGGGCTAGGGGCTGCGTGCTTCGGGCCCCTCCCATACAGTTTTGGGCGCCTGGAGCTACTGCACTTGCGTGCCCACTGTAGCGCGCATGTGCAGAGGTCCCGGCACTGTTTTCAGTGCAGGGACCTGGCTCCGCCCCCTACAGCTCGTGCTGCGCTGCGCCGAGGGCCAGAGGACCTGCAGGGAGGTGGAGAATACGGAGGGTTTTTTTAGGCGCACTTTGTGGCGCGAAAAACGGGTGTCCAGGTCGGGACTGCGCCGTTCTAGGCGCGGCTCGAAATTTGGGCCCAGTGTCCGTGGGCAAGAGTGGTGGCGAAATGGAGCAGGATTTTTCCACCCTCAAGAGCCAGATTTTGGGGGATGGGGTACTGACAGGATATTTTATCCAGGAAATGGAAATCTATTGTACCTACTTTTTTGGTTAATTTTCTCTTCTCAAAGACTCTCTCTGTTTTTTAGGTCCCATTTGATTGTTCAAGTTAACATAAAATAATCTTTTGCTAAAGAAGAGTAGGCAGGTCTGCCGAAGTTCTGGAAAAACATTCCTCCATCTATAAAAAAAAGCACTAAAAAGAACTTGCATTGATACAGTGCTCTTCCTGAACTCTTGACATCCCATTACGCTTCACAGCTATTTAATTACTTTTTGAAGTGTAGTCACTGTTATAATGGAGGGAAACACAGCAGCCAATTTTCACACAAGGTCCCACAAACATCAATGCGATAAATGACCAGACCCGGTTTTATTTTTGTGATGTTTATTGAGGGATAAATGTTGGACAGGACTCTGGGGTAACCGCTCCCCCCACCCTCCTCTTCAAATAGTGCCATGCTACATCGAACCAACCTCGGTTTAAAATTGCATTCGATAGATGGCACCAGCAACAGTGTAGCATTCGCTCAATCCGGCCCTGAAGTGTTAGCTTAGATTAAATGCTTAAATCTCTGCAGCTGGAATTGAACTCATGACTTTCAGATTCAGAAGTGAGCCCACATGCTACCACTGAGGTAAGCCTGACACCTAAATGTAGATTAAACAGTCATTTGTTTAATTGCTGATTTAGAATGTTGCTAGAGTAGAATGGATGCCATGTTTGTCTAATAGCAGTCACTGCACTTCAAAAGTAATTCATTACATGAAGCACTTTGAAACACAGCAGATGAAGTACTTGTGACGTGTAGTCACTGTTCTAATGTAGGGAAACACACAGTCAATTTGTACACAGCAAGATCCCATAAACAGCAATGTAATAATGATCAGATAATCTGTTTTACTGACATTGGTTGGATAAATATTGGCCAGGTAACTGGGACAACTCCCGTTCTCTGCTTTGACTAGTGCCATCCTGGCTCAATTGGGCCGGGATAAGATAATTGACTGTGTTGTGAGCAACAACGTTCGGCAAACTGGCCCATCTAACTTTAATATGCATCATCAATGCTCGTACGCTGGCTTTTTTTTAAACCTGCGTGAATACACTTTGCTTTAAAAAACACCACTTAAACATAGCTTAATCCCAAGTCTTTAACATGAGGAAAAGAAATGATCAAAAATCTCAAAATGAAGACGTTTAAATCACAGAACCTCTCCAAACTCTGGCGGGATCGGTGGTGGAGTGCTGAGGTGGACGCATCTTGGCACTTATACCGAGATGTGGCCTTCCTGTGGAATTTTTGAGGTTCAGGTGTTCTGTGGGAGTGAAACCACAAATGATAAGAAACACTTTTATACTTTTGTGGTATTTTCCCCTTATTCATAGATGAAGAAGATGAAGATAGAGTACAACCCTTATGCCAAAGGTGCTCTACCACATAGCAGAAGACGACACAAGGACACACCACAAAGGTTGGTGTTTATAAATTACTATGGTTCTGAGGCGGTTAGCAAATGTTATAATCAGCAAGGTTTTGCTGTATTGATACGTGAAATCTATTGTAATTATTTCAACCCATTGTGAAAGGAGTAACCATGATAATGATACCTACTAGTGGTGGTGATGGGTACCACAGTGTGGTGGAACACTGGGAAATTGTTATAAAATACAAAGATGGGCAGATATATATTTTTTTAATTGCTACTATTTTTCACTGAGCAAAAAGTGTTAATTGTACTTAAAGAAGAAATAATTCCTAGAAGGAAAACATGCTTCTTTGGAATAGGTGAGGTACTGGCTAAGGGTTAAGGAAAAGCTTCAACAGATTACAATGTGGCAGGTGCAGTTAAGAGAAAATGAAACAGACCTGCAAGTTTTGATGACCTACAGTGACACTCATTTTAATGCATGTCACACTCAAAGGAACCACATCCCTGTGTGTTTAAATGGGTTTACAACCTTTCTCACATGTTTTGATCACAACTCCCACTCTCAACATTTCCTTCATGTTGAAACTCTGGACCATTAAAAGTGTGTGAGATATAATTTGGTGTTGTTTACAAGTGAGGGAGTTGATATGGCTTGCAGCTCAATTATAGTTTATTGGAAGTTGGCAAGTGGAGTTTTCCACCCTTTGTTAAAACACTATTCAATAACCTCTGGGATCTGGGTTTGAATCCAGTCCAGGCTGATAGGATGAAAATGTCTTTGCTCCATTGTGACATGGCTAAGGGCCCGGAGTGAAATTCGTTTGGAAAGCTTCAAGCCAGTTTCTAGTACGGAGATATCCAGAGCACAAACATATCCACAGTCTGCCACTAATTGGACCAACTAAGACTGAAGAATAGGAGTTACACAAATGACTGAATTGTAAATATTCCTGAAAAGTAACTTTTTTTTTAAGGCTTTCATATAATTTAGTACCTCATGATACTTCTGAATTTATTAGATTTATGGAAGCTGTTCAACACAAACCCTTTCCCTCCCAATTCCCCACACCAGCTATTCTTAAGTCTTAGTTGGTCCAATTAGTGGCAGACTGTGGATATGTTTGTGCTCTGGATAGCTCCATACCTGCTAACTATTCTTTTGGGCATGAAACACAAAAGGATAGTATGCAGGTACAGCAAGTGATCAGGAAGGCCAATGGTATCTTGGCCTTTATTGCAAAGGGGATGGAGTATAAAAGCAGGGAAGTCTTGTTACAGCTTTATAAGGTATTGGTGAGGCCACACCTGGAATACTGCGTGCAGTTTTGGTTTCCATATTTACGAAAGGATATACTTGCTTTGGAGGCAGTTCAGAGAAGGTTCACTAGGTTGATTCCGGGGATGAGGGGGTTGACTTATAAGGAAAGGTTGAGTAGGTTGGGCCTCTATTCATTGGAATTCAGAAGAATGAGAGGTGATCTTATCGAAATGTTTAAGATTATGAGGGGGCTTGACAAGGTGGATGCAGAGAGGATGTTTCCACTGATGGGGCAGACTAGAACTAGAGGGAATGATCTTAGAATAAGGGGCCGCACATTTAAAACAGAGATGAGGAGAAATTTCTTCTCTCAGAGGGTTGTAAATCTGTGGAATTCGCTGCCTCAGAGAGCTGTGGAAGCTGGGACATTGAATAAATTTAAGACAGAAGTAGACGGTTTCTTAAACGATAAGGGAATAAGGGTTTTGGGGAGCGGGTGGGGAAGTGGAGCTGAGTCCATGATCAGATCAGCCATGATCTTATTGAATGGCTGAGCAGGCTCGAAGGGCCGTATGGCCTACTCCTGTTCCTATTTCTTATGTTCTTTATACCAGAAACTGGCTTGAAGCTTCAAACTAATTTCACTCAGAGCCCTTAGCCACGTAATGGTTGACGGGTGTTTTTGCGACTGGAAGGCTGTTTCATGGGGTTCCACAGGACTCAGTCCTTTGCTTTTTGTAGTATATATTAATAATTTAGACAAATGTAAGGAGCGTGATAAAGAAAAGTGCTGATGAAACAAAAACCATGAGGTTGACAATGAGGAGAAAAGCTTTAGACTGCGGGAAGATATGGTCAGTTGGGCAGAAAAGTGGAAAATGGAATTCAATCCGGAAAAGTGTGAGGTGATGGATTTGGGGAGGGGCAACAAGGGAATACACAATACATGGGAGGATACTGAGAGGTGTGGAGGAACAGAGGGACCTTGGAGTATATGTCCACAGATCCTTAAAGGTAGCAGGACAGGTCGATAAGGGAGTTAAAAAGGCATACGGACTGCTTTCTTTTATTAGCCAAGGCATAGAATACAAGAGCCAGGAAGTTATGCAGAATTGTATACAACACTAGTTAGGCCATAGCTTGAGTACTGTGTACAGTTCTGGTCACCACATTACAGAAAAGATGTGATTGCACTGGAGAGGGTGCAGCTGAGATTTATGAGGATGTTGTCAGGATGGGAAAACTTCAGCTATGAGGAAAGATTGGATAGGCTGAGGTTGTTTTTTTTGGAACAGAGGAGGCTAAGGGGAGATTTAATTGAAGTGTATAAAATTATGAGGGGCCTAGATAGAGTGGATAGGAAGGACCTGTTTCGCTTAGCAGAGGGGTCAATAACCAGGGGGCATAGATTTAGATTAATTGATAGAAGGATTAGAGGGGACATGAGGAAAAAAATTTCACCCAGAGGGTGGTGGGGGTCTTGAACTCGCTACCTGAAAGAGTGGTAGAGGCACTCATCACATTTTTTAAAATACTTGGATGTGTACTTAAAGAGCAGAGACCTACAGAGCTATGGACCTAGTGCTGGAAGGTGGGATTAGGCTGGGTAGCACTTTTTCAACCGACACGGACATGATGGGCCGAATGGCCTCCTTCTGTGTCGTATTTTTCTATGATTCTATGGGCCTGAATTTGGTGAAGGCCCCCACCCGCCCAAAGAACCGCCAATGGCCGCCGAGGTACCGGACGGTACTTTGGGCAGGGTTTTCATCAAAAAGGTCCTTTAAAGGGCAGCGGGTGGCAAATGAGGGACTTATGCTGCCAATCTGGGCAGCAGCTGTTGGGAGTTCCCAATCTCGGCGGCAAAGGCGCTTGCCGCCTAAGTGCCGCTGAGGATGGAGTCGGGTCCATGGAGAGTCGAAGACCTGCAAAGAAAAAGCATTAAAAAAAAAACAGAAGACCTTCAGGGGACCCCATACAGGTCCTGTAAAGAAAAAATGTTTACATTGTTTAATAACCTTTTTTTTCAGTTCTTCATACCTACAGTCGGGTCAGACCAGCGATCCACCCCTGTTCTGGCGCCGACTCCCGCCCCCACCAATTTGGCATCTCGGTGGGCAGGAGTCCACTTACGCCACTCGGCCGCCCGCTGACATCAGCGGGCGGTTCCCGGCGGCTCTCCCCTCCCGCCCGCTCCAGACCAGATCGAAACTGGCACTGGACGGAATCCGAGGAAGAATGTCGGTGGCAGTGGGCGGTGAGTGCATCAATTTCGGGCCTCATGACTCCCGAGGTCATTCTTGTCCTTTTCAGATTAATTTCTGATGTCCAGTCTCTGGCGGTACAACAGGTTTATAAAAGGTTGATGGAGTGATCCAAAATATTGATGGCAGACAGATCAATGTTATTCTTTTCTCAGAGCCTATGCTGCTATTGATTTTTTGAGTTCCCTGCTTATGTTGTGCCAGCACTTTGGACAATTGGTGTATTTAATGTGCTGAAAAAAAGGTTGTTTGCAATGAAAAGCAACAGTGAAAGCTGCAATATCCCTTTTTATTGGCCTGTACAGCCTGTATTTGTAATCTCATTAAACCAGTGATTTTTTTCCCCTTTACCTCTGAGAGAAGTTATTTTCATATCCTGAGTCCGTATTAATGACTATTAAAATTATAATACATAACCCAATGAACAGCATATTTAGGCACCACTTAAGGGCCAGCATTTTCTGCACTCACTTAATTCTGTTCAAATAAAATTAGAAAGAAGGTAGGCCAGAAAAGCAAACTAATCAAGATGGAACAGATATAAAAAGGCTGAACAAAAGTTTGATCCCCAAGCCCAGTGGATAAAACCACTGCCTGGTGAAGTACAAAGCCATATAAAAAAGAAGATCCAAGATTCAATTCAAGGTCTGTGCTCAGTTAGCTGGTCTTTGTTGAGTGACATTGGTGCTACAATTGGCCATAGTCGCCTGGACTGACAAGATAACACAATTCAGCTCCTGATCATTATCCAGAACCATCTTCTAGAAAGTGTGCATGTTGGATTAGAATAGAATTGAATTTGTGTTTGGTGCTCACCACTGCTGAATAGCCTAGCTGGGCTCACACGTGTAAAAGGTCCATGTGGGAGATGAATTGGCTAGCTTCTGTGCAATGATACCCAGCAGACGTCTGTGCCTTCAGAGAAGCAGAGAAGAAAATGAGATCGGAACAAAAAGTCTTGGCGTAACAATCTTGCATTGGAGTCAGAAAATTGTGGGTTCAAGTCTCACTCCACAACTTGGCCAAAGAAACTAGGCTCACTTTTCAGTGCAGAGCTAACGGAGCTCTCTTTGGAGAAGACATTATATTGAGGCACCATCTACCTGTGGTTCAGATAGACATTAAAGACCTCATGGCATTATCATAGAGTATGTCCAAGAGGTGAACTCTGGACCAGATGTAACTTGCGACATCTTTTACTCCAGACAGTTTCCGTCTTCTTTGTATTTATCTGTAAACCCAATTTCAGTTCTTTAAATTTCCTGAACTTGGAAGACTGTAAAAGGCATCTCCCCAACAACTCAAAATCCAATCAGGGAGCAGCCTTTTTCAGTCCTCCAAACCTGGGAACTTTAAAGAGAGAGAAAGTGGAGGTCTTGCTTTTTGGTCATGGGTGCCTCACTTTTTATGTATATGAGGAGGGGCTCATATTTTTGTGTAGGGGGCCTTACATTATTGCATAATCATATGCAAGCCACTCACTGGTTCTGCCATATGTACCTGGTACCCAGCTCTAAACATCCCTATACTATTGGAAGAAGAGCAGTGAGTTCTGCTGGTGTTCTGGCCAACATTCCTACTTCAACGAGCATGACAAAATTGATCATTTATGCTGATGGCTGTGTGCAGATTTATAAAACAATAGTTAATCTACTTCAAAAGTAATTCTTAGTATGTGAAATACTTAGGGTGTTTCAGTGACGTGATCGACCTCAAGGCTTTCTTTCAGGCATGGTAGAACTCTACCTGCTCTATTTTTTCCAATGAAACCAGAAGCTGATTACAGAGGTGGCGGGGGGGGAAACTTGACACACTGCTTTGCTCTACTAGCGAGTCATCTTTATTCAAATTCAAAGTGCAGTCTATAGTATCCCTTCAATGTTATCTTGACTCACTATCACAATGAACCATGAAAACTAAACTTTGCAGTTGTGAAGTGCAGTTAGTTTCACAGGCGAATCTTGAGGCTCGGCTACCTCTGTTACACTAGCCTCATTATCAGCACTTGCAGCTAGATAATTCTAATCCTGTTTTTGTAAGAGGGCCCGCTAAGCCAGTACTGCATTTCAGCAAGTTCTGATCTGAATCTGTCACCTCAATGCTATTAGCTGACGCTATCTTTTACATCCTAGATTGGATAGACTTTACAGTTATCTCATATTAGCTCAGTTACTGCAACTGAAAGAAATTAAACCAGAAACTTAAATTACTAAAGTATTTGGAAAGATGTTACAGAATTTCATATGAATATGCTGAAAGTATCTCACTCCCAATCTTGATTTATGCAGTCATTGAGCTGAATGGCTAGGGCACTGGGAAGTGAAACTGCTTTCTACATCAAAAATTGTCAGAGTCAAAATTCTGCCGCTTCAAGACCACATTCCACTTATGCATGCTGTTTACCTATTCTAGTGCAGCAGGCGCTTTCAATTTCGACAATGACAATGAGTGCTTAGTTGCTGCAAAAACAAAGCAAGAGATCTGCATTAGGTGCTCATAGCAACCATATCCAAACATTCTAGTCTGAAAAATAATCATCACTGCTCCACTGGTGCATAAGCTCCTCACATTTTTTGGAAGTATGGGTAGAGAGAGCAGGGGAGAGGTGCTTAAAGAGATGGTGGTGGTGAAGAAAAGAAACCAAGGGTTATCTTTACTCTCTGGTGTTATTCTGGAATAGTAATGGTTTTGGCAGAAGAGAGTGAGACCAAATAGTACTTGATGCGATCCAGCCAGATCTGCAGATGGATGACTAAACCAATACCACAGTTTGCATTTTTATAGCACCGTTAATGTAGTAAAACGTCCCAAGGTGCTTCACAGGAGCATAATGGGTCAAAAATTGACATTAGGGTAGGCTTGGTCAGAGATAAGTTTTAAGAAGTGTCTTAAAGGAGGAGAAAGAAGTGGAGAAGCAGACAGGTTTAGAGAGGGAATTCCACATCTTAGGGCCTAGACAGCTTAAGGCATGGTTGCCAATGCTGGAGTGAAGGAAGTCAGGGATGTATGTACAAGAGGCCAGAATTGGAGGAATATAAAGATTTGGGAGGATTGTAGGAGGTTACAGAAATAGGGAGGGGCGAGGCCATGGAGTGATTTGAACACAAGGATGAGAATTTTAAATTTGAGGTGTTGGTGGACTGGGAGCCAATGTAGGTCAGCAAGCGCTGGGGTGATGGGTGAACAGGACGTTGCGAGTTGGGATAGAGGCAGCAGGGTTTTGAATGACCTCAAGTTTATGGTGGGTGAAAGATGGGAGGGCTATAATAGTGCACCAAATGTAAGCTGTATCAGGGACAATGACCAGGATGGGAGAGAGTAAAGGTTTTGCTGGAGGAAAAGTTATCAGAAGTGGAGAAGAGGCAAGAGAGTGGTTGAGTAAATAGATTGCTATATCATTGTATGTGGAGGGCCATTGGCTAGGCAGTTGGGAAATTGAAGTGCAATTGTAAGTGACTCAGGAAGAGTTTTTTTCCAGGCACATACACAGAAGTGGAGTTCGACAGGGTAAGGGGTATTAATGGTGAGGGATACAAGGAAATAATTGGAGATGGTCTTGTTAGTGATCGAAACATGACAGGAAATGGCACAGTTGGGGGTGGTGGTTGTGAATATGAGTAGGGGAGGTTGAGGGAGGACAGCAAAAGGAGCTGAGTCAGAGATTGAAATCACTGAGGATGAGGAATCAGTCAGTGCAGAGTCTGAGGGAGCCTATATCAATTTGGAGTGGGACTTGGGGAGGGTGATAAACAACAAGGATTATAGACAGATGAGAAGACCAAGGTGTGACTTGGTGATAAGGGCCACACCACCACTGTGGCAGTTTGGGCAGGGCAGGTGGGAAGTATAGCTGGGGGTGGGGCATCAGTAAGGAGCAAGGAACTTTTATATTGGAGCAAAAGGCACCAAGAGAATGGCACTGCAGCGGACATCTGTGATATCCAAGCACCACTGCGATTTTGTCAGCGTACTGTTGGTCATCATCAGGCCAATAAGGAGGGACTTTTTTTTCTGTGGCATCAATAACTGATCTTGGAACTCGGGAAAAGTTGGTCATCTTTACGTTGTTGGTGTGCCGATGGTGGTGAAAGTAGCATACATCTTTGGCTGATAGCGCACTGTCAATATACAAATGTCTCATCATTGCGACTGCATTTTAAAAGACATTTCAAAGATTTACAGCATAGGAATTACTGTTGTAATATCAATGGCATTAGTATGATATTCCTCTGTCTGCTATTCTAGCAGATAACTGCATTTAAAATAGATAAAAGAATCTTCTATAAATGTGTAAAGAATTAATCTGCTAATACCACCAACTGTAATGTCTAAATTAATATCATCAACATTCCTGATTTAAAGAAAATAATTTAAACTAGGATAAAACTATCATGGAAATTGGTTTGTTGGAGCCACTGCTGAGTGCAATAGTGCAGGGTGCTGAAATAACATCAGTACTCATTAATCCAGGCTGCTTCAATTTCAACCACGCATGTTAATCCAGTTCCCTTGCAGTGTCAGGTTCAATTACTGTTTCAAGTCAGATTCCCCTGATGTCATCAGCATTCACTGTTTAAGCAGTTGCAAGGAGGGGTACTCTGCCATACCTGTTGCTTAGCACCTTGGAGGGGATGTCAGCCTCCTAACATGCACATTTCTTTGCCAAATGCTCTTACAGGAGCACCTGTATAAAACAGCTGGTAATGAGTAAACCTGATTTGCAGCTTAGGACTTGGGTGACTAGAACATCAAGGTCACTGGTATATTATTACATACTGTCCCAGATAGGTCCTTTCAGCATGCTGAAGACAGTTGACCGTCAAATAGCCAGCAAGGAAACTTTGAAGTTTGGGCTAACAGCTGCTGCAAGATATTACCTGGTGTGTGAACACACGCTCATATCCATAGATATTTTGGCCATGATTTCCCCTACCTTGGTGGATCCAGTATCGCCAGGGTCGGTGGTGGGTCCCGACCTCGCTGCTGGCTCCAGCCCGCTCTGTAGAATGATTTTACGTTGATTGGGCTTGTTAAGCCTGCCCAGCGCATTACCCAGCCAATTGAAGGAAGCGGGTCTGATGATGTCACTTGATGAAGCGTCATAAGATGGTTTCCTTAAAGGGACCACGCGCAAATTGATTTTGACAGTTGTGCTATCCATGTTCTGCAGCACTGAGGTGCTGCAAACACGGACAAGCACTGCACAGAGGTGCAGAGCTGCACCTAGGCTCTCCCATGACTCCCTCCATATGCTTATGAAGGGAATCACAGCACGCAGGGAGAATGTCTTCCCTTCCAATGGGTGGAAGAGACCTCCCCAGGAGACCAACGCAGCCTGGTTGCACATTGCACATGAGGATACAAGCAGTAATGTCGTCAGGAGGACCAGGCTGCAGTGGCACAAACCTTTCAATGATCTCAGTAGATCACGAAACGTTACTGCAAAGTCACACTGAACTTCATCCTGCTGTTCCACTCATCACATCCCCATCACGCTGTGTTCCTTACCCTATTCCTGCAAATCCTTACTCACACCAATTTACCTTGCACCTCCACCCATCCCTCTCTATCTACATTATCACTTCCCCATCTCACTGGCCACCCCTCACGCTCACCCTCATCCTAGTCCAATCATACCAAATAACAATACACAAGGGTAGGCACTTGGGTGTTTTAGCCAATGTTCATGTGAAGTTTCTGCTAATGTGCTGTCAAACATTGAAGTCTTTATTTTCAACACTTCACATTCTTGTGTGCACCTTAGGAAGTGGATTAGTGAGTTGCAGTGAATGGAGATACAGGGAAGAGTGACCATAATATGATAGAATTCTTTATTAAGACGGAGAGTGACACAGTTAATTCATAGACTAGGGTCCTGAACTTAAGGAAAGGTACCTTCGATGGTTTGAGGCGTGAATTGGCTAGAATAGACTGGCAAATGATACTTAAAGGTTGACGGTGGATAGGCAATGGCAGACATTTAAAGATCACATGGATGAACTTCAACAATTGTACATCCCTGTCTGGAGTAAAAATAAAACGAGGCAGGTGGCTCAACCGTGGCTAACAATGGAAATTAGGATAGTGTTAAATCCAAGGAAGAAGCATATAAATTGGCCAGAAAAAGCAGCAAACCTGAGGACTGGGAGAAATTTAAAATTCAGCAGAGGAGGACAACGGGCTTAATAAGGAGGGGGAAAATAGACTATGAGAGGAAGCTTGCTTGGAACATAAAAACTGACTGCAAAAGCATCTGTAGATATGCGAAGAGAAAAAGATTAGTGAAGACAAACGTAGATCCCTTGCAGTCAGAATCAGGTGAATTTATAATAGGGAACAAAGAAATGGCAAACCAATTAAACTTTGGTTCTGTCTTCACGAAGGAAGATACAAATAACCTTCCGGAAATACTAGGGGACTGAGGGTCAAGTGAGAAGGAGGAACTGAAGGAAATCCTTATTAGTCAGGAAATTGTATTAGGGAAATTGATGGGATTGAAGGCTGATAAATCCCCAGGGCCTGATAGTCTGCATCCCAGAGTACTTAAGGAAGTGGCCCTAGAAATAGTGGATGCATTGGTGATCACTTTCCAACAGTCTATCGATTCTGGATCAGTTCCTATGGACTGGAGGGTAGCTAATGTAACACCACTTTTTAAAAAAGGAGGGAGAGAGAAAACAGGTAATTATAGACCGGTTAGCCTGACATTGGTAGCGGGGAAAATGTTGGAATCAATTATTAAAGATGAAATAGCAGCGCATTTGGAAAGCAGTGACAGGATCTGTCCAAGTCAGCATGGATTTATGAAGGGGAAATCATGCTTGACAAATCTTCTAGAATTTTTTGAGGATGTAACTAGTAGAATGGACAAGGGAGAACCAGTGAATGTGGTGTATTTGGACTTTCAAAAGGCTTTGGACAAGGTCCCACATAAGAGATTGATGTGCAAAATTAAAGCACATGGCATTGGGGGTAATGTATTGACGCGGCTAGAGAACTGGTTGGCATACAGGAAGCAGAGAGTCTGGATAAACAGGTCCTTTTCAGAATGGCAGGCAGTGACTAGTGGGGTGCCGCAGGGTTCAGTTCCCAGCTATTTACAATATACATCAATGATTTAGATGAAGGAATTGAGTGTAATATCTACAAGTTTGCAGATGACACTAAGCTGGGTGATGGTGTGAGCTGTGAGGAGGATGCCAAGAGGCTGTAGGGTGACTTGGACAGGTTAGGTGAGTGGGCAAATGCATGGCAGATGCAGTATAATGTGGATAAATGTGAGGTTATCCACTTTGGTGGCAAAAACAGGAAGGCAGAATATTATCTGAATGGCGGCTGATTAGGAAAAGGGGAGGTGCAACGAGATCTGGGTGTCATGATACATCAGTCATTAAAAGTTGGCATGCAGGTACAGCAGGCAGTGAAGGCGGCAAATGGAATGTTGGCCTTCATAGCTAGGGGATTTGAGTATAGGAGCAGGGAGGTCTTACTGCAGTTGTACAGGACCTTGGTGTGGCCTCACCTGGAATATTGTGTTCAGTTTTGGTCTAATCTGAGGAAGGACGTTCTTGCTATTGAGGGAGTGCAGCGAAGGTTCACCAGACTGATTCCCGGGATGGCAGGACTGACATATGAGGAGAGACTGGATCGACTGGGCCTGTATTCACTGGAGTTTAGAATAATGAGAGGGGATCTCATAGAAACATATAAAATTCTGATGGGATTGGACAGGTTAGAGGCAGGAAGAATGTTCCCGATACTAGGGAAGTCCAGAACAAGGGGTCACAATCTCAGGATAAGTGGTAAACCATTTAGGACCGAGATGAGGAGAAACTTCTTCACTCAGTGAGTTGTTAACCTGTGGAATTCTCTACCACAGAAAGTTGTTGAGGCCAGTTCGTTAGATATGTTCAAGAGGGAGTTAGATATGGCCCTTACGGCTAACGGGATCAAGGGGTATAGAGAGAAAGCAAGAAAGGGGTACTGAGGTGAATGATCAGCTATGATCTTATTGAATGGTGGTGCAGGCTCGAAGAGCTGAATGGCCTACTCATGCACCTATTTTCTATGTTTCTATGTTTCTATAACGGTACCCTCTGCAATAGTGATGAGTGTGAAAGGAATGGCTTGGGCATTGTAGGGATGCTTTATGGTCTTGGTGTGGGGTGGTGCCAAACTGGCGCATCATGTGGCAGCCAGGGTGTACAGCATCAAATGAAGTAAATTTGGCTATGGTGAGGACATCCCTGGCCTCCCGGGCAGTAATGTGGTTGGGTGCTGATGCCCTCTGTCCTGTGTAGTATCAGTTGATTGCAGAGAAGGTTGGTGTTGTTGTTGGTTCTGCTGGTGTTGGGGCTGATCAGGCTGGGAGTCTGAGAACCAAGTGAGATACTTTCAAGGGCACCGGTGCTGATGTAATAGATGGCAGCTGAACTTGAGATGACAGAAGCGATCTGTCAATGGCAACAGAGGTTGTTCCAATGAGGTGACACAGGATACAGAGTTTATTCCAAACACTTGCAACCTGCATAAAGCTCAATCTGTCTTCCAAATGCAGTAAGCAACAGCTTCTGAGCTTGGAAAGTGAACAACTGTGAGATGGGACTTTTATAGCACATTTGCAGCTGTTAAGTAAAGAGATGATTTCATGGTCACACAGCTCCCGACCTCCTTACCTGACGTGATCCCCGAGTAACGTAGACTTCCTCGGTGCCTTCATAAAGTGTAAAGGTGGGATCAAAATACTTCTTAATGGGCTGTTAACAAGGTCATAATGACCTGAATTGTCTTCCCCGCTGCTGCGTGTCAGGTCTGTTCAGCAATGACAAACCCGATATCTGGGAAATCCCAACCCGCTGTCAAAAAAAGCATTTTCCCACCCGACCCACTACCGATTGCACCCGCTGATCCCTGAAAAATTCCCCCTTTGAGTTGTAAAGACAAATCAGTTGCTACTCAAGCTCTGCATCTTCTCCTTGTCGATCTCAGGTAATAAGATACCTGAGCCAGATGGGTCTACAGTACTCCAGGACGTAATTGATGATTCACTAGCCAGTTTGATTCATTAATGAGCTGTGGAAGGGTAGAACTATCATTGGAAGCTGAGATTCTTCCCACTCAGCTCCAGTTAAACCAGAATCTGATGGATAGGAATGTCCTAATTGGACAGGCAGTGGAACGTAGTACTCTGTGCTGATAGCGTATCTGGTTTTAGCTAGTTAAGCTCCGGTTCATTTAGGGGGCCGAAGACCACAGAAAAAAAATTTGAAGTTAAAAATTTGCCATTTTTTAAATCTATCACCAATTCACTGCCTGAAGGAATGAGACTCTACATTTTTAGTTGTTCACTTTCTGGGCTAGAGTGGTTGATTTGCAGTCATTAAAAATTATCACGTCGTTAAAAGATTACTTACACTCTTAATCGCTAGACTTAATTTTGTGGTCAGTTTAATGGACAACTAATGTGCAATTCCAGCAATTTCATGAAACTCACGTGGAGGGTAAGGGCGAGACTTCGCGAAGCTAATGACAGAGGGCATCTTTTCCTCAGCAAATTCTGGCCATTATGCTGATAGACAAATATCACAAAACAGATTCAATTGTTCTTTTTTATTTTACAAAAACTACCAAAAAAAAGTACCATTTATGATATTTGTTAGCCTGTCTTCCCAGTGGCCAGATTTAGTGAATTTGACAGGTTTACACTGGTTGATGCCAGCTGTATGAGACTCATCCTTCAGAACTGGCAGCGCAATCATCCCACTGACACCAGTGGAAAAGAAACTACAGCTTTTGTGATGTAGGAGGTCCACTTCTATGGTTAACTTAATTTGCATATGTGAGACGGGTCTAATTAGGTTTGTTCATTAATAGATTATCCGTGAAAGGGTAAAGATGATATTCATATAGGCGTTATAGTTTGAGAGTCACTGAGAAAAGTCCATTTATTTTCTAATTGACCCATGAGAATTGGGTTACATTAGCATATTTAATTATGTGATTCCCTAATTGCATTTCCTCCATATTTTCAGCCAATAATGAAAATATGAAGAAAGCCGAAGCTAAAAACCTCAATGCTAGTTCTTTGTACTGTTATATAGCCAAAGTTTACTGACCAACAGCACCCTTTGCCATAGATTCAGAACCATATTTTTTACAGGGTCTTGCAAAAATCCAACTTGTGACAATGCATACATATTTTTGTTTGAAACCAACTCTGAGACCACCAGGATGACTGCTTTTTCCTACAGTGCACAGTATATAGAATACAGTCTCTGAAGTTATTGTGTTGTACAACTTTCCACTGAATTTTCTGTCATAATAGATGCTTTTTTCTCATTTTCTCCTTTCCTGTACTGAAGGTTATGACATACAGAATTTAGTTTAATGGGCACTGACATTCCTTTGGTATCTCATCGCCACGATCATTCTTTGTGTGTGTCAGTAGGTTCATTGACCATGGAGGGGATCACACCTAGTATCCACGCATGCACTATCCAGCACAACTCACCAGACAGCAAGCTAGAACATGAACTGTGGTTCATTTTCCCTCCCTCCGTAGCCCAGGGGGATAGTGAGCCCAACCTCTAGCAAACCCACCAGCAAACCAATTATGATCAGCTGATAGCAATGACAACTTTGGCAGCTTCCTAGTCTACATGGTTCGGTACTATACCATTGGGAGGAGTCAGTGAAGAGGACCTCTGTTGCATGTTATCTATACACATCTGAGATCTCTCCTCTTTCCAGATGAGAGTGATGAGGTTATGCACTCGCTCCAACAGTACTTCTCCGCCATGATTTAGTACTTCGGCGGGGATTCCATCTGCTCCTGCGGCCTTGTTGTTTTTCAGCTGCCGGATGGCCTTTTCAACCTCATGCCGGGCTGGTGTTGTGCCGAGATGGTGGCTGGTAACATGCTGTGGGATGGAGTCGAGGACACTCACGTCAAAGACAGAATCTTGGTTAAGGAGATCTTCGAAGTGCTCCTTCCAGCGTTCACTGACTGCCTCTCTGTCCCTGATGAGTACCTCTCCATTTTTAGCCCTCAGTAGGTTAGAACCTTGAGTGCTTAGGCCGTAGGTGGTCTTGACTGCGCTAAAAAAGCCGCGCACTTCATGGTTGTCGGTTAGTTGCTGGACTTCCTGCGCCCTTTCCACCCACCATCTGTTCTTTAGGTCACGAGTATTTTGTTGGATCTCGGACTTCAGTTGCCTGTAGATCCATTTTCTTTCTCTCGATACTGTTTCTAATTTAAGATTACCTTGCGTTTACGGTTTATTAGCTCCTGGATCTCCTGTTTGTTCTTACCAGTCTTGATGTTTTTTGGTAGAGTACCCAAGAGTCTCTTCACAGGGGCTGATTATGGTGGATTTGAGGGCAGACCATGCACTATGGGCACTCCGTGGCTCCGGTTCATTTGGAGTCATCAGGCTGGCTGTGAGACGTTGGCTGAATAGGAATTTTTTTGCAGGGTCGTTGAGTGCTTCAGCGTGAGTTTTCTGCGGCAGTGTTTCTGTTGCCGCTAGTATTTTGAGGCAATGTTGATAGAGATAACAGAGCAGATTAGATGGTGATCAGTCCAGCAGTCGTCAGCTCCTGGCGCGGGTGATTCAGTCGTCCTTGCGTCCCTTGCTCGGAAGATGACATAGTCTAGCAGATGCCAGTTCCTGGAATGGGGCTGTTGCCATGAAGCATTGTACTTGTCTCCCTGACGAAACGAAGTGTTGGTTATGACAAGACCGTGTTTCAAGCATTTCAAAAGGAGGCGGGTACCATTGGAGTTAGCTTTCCCTACCCCTTCCCTGCCAGCATTTCTCTCCATAGGTCTGTGTGTTTTCCGACTCTGGCATTAAAGTTGCCAAAGGAGAATCAGCTTGTCGTCCCTTGGAACTCGGGATTGGGATTGTTCAAGGCAGGAGTTGAATTCCTCTTTGGTCTCGTCCATAGCTTCCAGGGTCGGGGCGTACGCACGGATGACCGTAGCATACTGGTTCTGAGTTAGGGTGAGCTGGAGGGACACGAGATGTTCATTTATCCTGCAAGGGGAATCTCTAAGACGCTAGACTAGCTCATTTTTGATGGAGATAGCGTTCTTCTTCTGGTTTGCCTTTCCAGAAGGTGGTGTATCCACTACCTTGTTCCTTGAGCTGGCCTTCTGCCCGCCGGGTCTCACTCGGGATGGTGATGTCAATGTCGAAGTGTCTGAGTCTCGGGCAACGATAGCAGTGAGATGTTCCGATCTGTCGCTGTTGGGGTTGTCCATGAGGTACTGAAGTTCCAGGTCCCGAATTTCATTTTAAAGGGTGGTAGATGCTTGTGCGTGAATTCTTTTAACGTTGGGTGGCCGTTGCACACCAGCTACCACACAAACTTGACAGAGCAAGGTCATGGCCCAATGACAAGGGGACCCAAGCTGATTGGAGACCAGGCTCTGCTGCATGGATCTAGCACACACACATAATCCCACTGACCCCCTCTCTCCCTCAGGTCCTCTCTCCCTGGTTTTCAGGGATCGCGATGTAGGTGAGGGCATTAATCTTGGAGCATTTTCAAGAAAGGTGACAAGACCGATTATGGTAATTAAAGAGGCGTCTCCCTGCTGCCTGCCACAGGGAAAATAATCGCAAGAATCCTCCTCAATCGTCTTCTCCCAGTGGCTGAAGAGCACCTCCCAGAGTCGCAACATGGTTTCGACCCACTTAGAGGCACAACAGACATGATTTTCACCATGTGACAAATCCAAGAAAAATGTAGGGAGCAGCACCAACCTTTGTACATGGCCTTCTTTGACCTTACAAAGGCCTTCGACTCTGTCAACTGAGATGGATTATGGAGCGTCCTCCTCAAATTCGGCTGTCCTCAAAAATTTGTCACCGTCCTCTGCCTGTTTCACGATGACATGCAAGCCATGATCCTTACCAACAGATCTTCCACAGATCCAATACATGTGCATACCGGGATCAAGCAAGGCTGTTTCACTGCACTAATGCTAGTCTCAATCTTTCTCGCTGCAATGCTTCATCTAACCTCCAACAAGCTCCCTACTGGAGTGGAGCTAATCTACAGGACGAACGGGAAATTGTTCAACCTCCGTCGCCTCCAGTCGAGCACCAAGGTTGTCCCAACCTCTGTCATTGAATTACAGTATGTAGACAACGCTTACATTTGCGCACACTCAGTGGTCGAAATCCAAACCATCGTTGACACCTTCACTGAAGCGTACGAGAGTCTGGGCCTTACATTAAACATCCGTAAGACAAAGGTTCTCTACCAACCTGCCCCGCCCCACAGCACTGCCCCTGATCATCAAGATCCATGATAAGACCTTGGATAGCATGGACCACTTTCCATACCTTGGGAGCCTCCTTTCAGCGAGGGCAGATATCGATGACGAAATCCAACACCGCCTTCAGTGTGCCAGTGCAGCCTTCGGTCGCCTTTGGAAAAGAGTGTTTGAAGACCAAGATCTCAAACCTGGCACCAAACTCGTGGTCTACAGAGCAGTGGTGATTCCCGCCCTCCTTTATGCCTCAGAGATATGGACAATGTATAGTAGGGCACCTCAAAACACTGAAGAAATACCACCAATGATGCCTCCGCAAAATTATGCAAATCCATTGGCAGGATAGGCGTACCAACGTCAGTGTTCTCTCTCAGGCCAACATCCCCAGCATCAAAGCATCACGCTCAATCAGCCCCGATGGGCGGGCCACGTAGTCCACATGCCTGATACAAGGCTTCCGAAACAGGCACTCTACTCCGAGCTCTGTCACGGCAAGCAAGCTGCAGGAGGACAGAGAAAACACTTCAAGGATACCCTCAAAGCCTCCCTGAAAAAATGTAACTTCCCCACTGACTCTTGGGAATCCCTGGCCCATGACCGTTCAAAGTGGAGAAGAAGCATTCGGGAAGGCATCAAACACTGTGCATCTCTTCGTCGGGAGCATGCAGCAGTCAAGTACAAACAGCGTAAGGAGTGTACGACAAACCAAGCACCCCAACTGCCCGTCCCTTCAACCACCACCTGCCCCACCTGTGACAGAGTCTGTACATCCGCATTGGACTCATCAGCCACCTTAGAACTCATGTTAGTGTGGAAGCAAGTCATCCTTGACTCCGAGGGACTGCCTAAGAAGAATCTATACACATAGCTACATAGCACAAGTCAGTTACAATGGGCTAGATTTTCAGTATTATCATATCCAATCCGTGGTCTGTGTTGAGTGAGCTGGAGTTGTTTTGTATGGAGGTTGTTTAAGATAATACCGGTTCTGCCAGTAATAGCGCCATAGTAGAATAGGTCACACACACACGCACGAAAAAATAAGCCGTTTGGGTAAGGTACCACAGAACTAATGATGTCTGTTGAACCACAGCCCAATATAAGTCAGGACTTTGAGTGTCAATTTTGGGCAATGATACAAGTGTCAGCATTAAACATTCCTAATCAAATGCAGCATGGGTGAGATGTTGGTGATTTACTCCAACAATGTACCCTCATCCCAGTTTCACAATTTTAGCTGTTTGATATTTCCACTTCCTACACCAGATATCCTAATCATTTCCAACATGACACTGTTTATTTAGTTAAAAATTGAGACAATTTATGGAGATCTTTTTCGCTTTATACTCCCAGTTAACAGAAGCCAGGTTGAGATTGTCCAAAACCTATTTCAGGACCCTTGCATCAGGAGAAAGGACTACCCGTCACACTTGGCAGGATTCAACCCCTGGTCCCATAGGTGAAAGGACAGCATAGAAATTACAGAGAGTCCATTAAGCTCATGCTTCCATGCCAGTGCCATCTGATCAGTTGGAACGATGTACCCTAATCCCATTTCCCTGCCCTTTTCCTATTGTTGTATTCTTCCTTTTCAAATAATTATTCAATTGAATTTTAAATGATATCATTGTCTCTGCCCCCAAAAGCCCCCATTTAGGTAAAGCATTCCATGTTCATTCCATGTTAAAAATAAAGCCTTCCTGGTTCCCCTTTCATTTTGCAAGTGATAATCCTCACATATGCTGCCTCTTTCACTGTTTACCTTCTCAAAACCGTTTATATCTTTGAGAGCCTCTTTTAAATTCCTTTTAACCTAGTCTCCAGTGAAAAAGCCCCAATTTTTGAAACCTTTCTCCTTAACTACAATTTCTCACTAGTGGTATCATTTGTGAATCTTTGCTGTACCCTTTCCATGGCTTTAATATGCTTCCTATAATGGGGTGCCCAGTAACGGTCCCTCAATTTTTGCTTGTACTGAGCGGGCCTTCAACTCCTTTGAGCGCAACCTTTTCGTCAGTGTGCAAAATTTACAACAACAACTTTTATAACAACAACAACAACCACTTAAAAACATATATGCAGTGATGTCATATTGCCACCCCACTATACAAATCATGAAACAATCAGACAAGGTTCAATACAGGTTAAACATAACTTTTGAATTCTATTCCTCTAGAAATGAACCGCAGTGCTTTATTTACACTTTTATAGCTTTTTTAAACCAGCGTTGCTATTTTTAATGATTCGTGATGCTATACCCCACCTCACACTTATCTATATTGAAATTAATTTGTCATTTACATGCCCATTCTGCAAGTTTGTTAATGGCAGAATTAATTAAAAGCAGTACTCCAACTGTGGCCTACCAGCAACTTGTATAAATTCAACATCACTTCCCCTGCTTTTATATTTACTGGCTATGTATAAAACCCAAGATCTTACCTGCCGTTTCTGGGATATTTCAACTTGTATTCCTTTTAAAGACCTTTATATCTGTACCCCTCAATCTCTCTGTTCCTCCATTTTGGATTTTACCATTTAGGGTATACTTCATTTCACAATTCTTTTCCCCCTCAAAATGAACTATTTTACATTTCTCTGCACCTTCCACCTATTTACACAATTCATTAACCCGTCAATGTTCTCCTGCAAACTCCAGCATTTTTCCTCACATGAATTTGATATTGTCTTCAATATCATTTCTTTTGTATCTATAGCCAATTTATTTATATAAATGGAAACCAAAAAATAGGTCCCATCAGAGATCCCTGTGGCACACCACCACCCACATCCCACCAATCTGAAGAACATCCATTTCTCCCTATTCTTTGCTTTCTGTCCCCTCAATCCATGCAGCTACACCATGTGCCTTCATTTTTCCAACAAGTCTTTTAGGTAGCACCTTATCAAATGCCTTCAGATTCACATATATATCTACTATATTCCCTTTATCCACACGCCAATCTCCTCAACAAATGTTATTGTATTAATGAAGTACGGCCTACCCTTTACAAATCCATGCTGACAATACAACAACCCAGTACACCATCCAGAACCTCCTCCTCCATTTTTAATTGTAAAGGTATAGCAGAGTTATCTTTTAAATATATGCTACATCAAGACATTTAAAATTAACAGCACAGTATTTTTTAAATGATTGGTATTAAAATTATAGCTGTGTATAATAGTGATATCAAATCTTCAACACATATATTTGGAAGTGTATTTATCAACGAGGTACTGTGATTAAATAGAATTTCATCATCAGTACCAGTTTCCAAATAAATTGTTATGTGATGTGATGTAGTACCTGAGACTGCTGCATATCAGACAGGGTTGATACCGTTTTCCAAGTCCAAAACTGAACAGGGGGATATGATCAGGGCAGGGAGGGCAGGAGTGGGATGTGGTTTGAATCACTCCACATTCATAATGAGAGCTGAATAACATACTCACCACCAACAATCAGCAAAATACGGGAATTTTTTAATATAGAAGAAAGTTGAGTGTCATCTATTAAGATTGAAGGCACCAAGCAAAAGCTAATGTGACTTTATGAATCTGCTACTGCACAAATTTACTGGAATTTTAAAGAAGGCAATTGCATTACAGTATGAACAAAAATGATAAGCATGTTATATCTCAACATCAAGAAAGCAGCTGATAAAGTATTTTTTTTAAAGTTGCAGTTCACAAAATACAAAAGAGTGAAGCTGCAAGTTGAATGGAAAATTGGTTTCACAATAGAAAATGAGGGTGATTATAAATGGAATTTATTCAGGCCAGGAAGCAATGACTGGCCAATTCTCACAGGAATCATTGCTAGGGCTCCTGCTATTCATTACATTTAATAATGACCTTGAAGAGCGGACTATAGGCAAAATGTTTAAGTTTGTTGACAATACAAAATTAAGCGTGAAGTTAAGATATAAGAAGAGCTGGATGTCATTCAATTGGATATTTAAAGACTATGGGGGCAAAATTGCCCCTTTTTATAGCCCTGTTAGCGCCACTGCTAACTCAATGGTGTTTTCGCCCGGGGAAGGGGGGCTCTACTGCTTCCCGGGAAATTGCCCCAGGGATTTGGAGGGGGGGGGGGGTACTTCCCCGGCAGTGCCGTGCCCTGCGAGATTAATGCCCCGGGCCAGCACGCAACCGGCAATGACCATGCATGCCGACCGCTTTGCGCTCCGCAGGGGAAATTGCCCCACGGGCCGACTCTTGCGTTGGCCCGACAATGGCAGTCCTCGCATCGACCGGGCCGCCATCGTGCAACCCGGCACTCCTTTTTGGGTGACGGGCTGCTGGTCCGGTCGATTGTGTCCCTGGTGGCCCAGTGGCGGCGACCAAAGGGTCTGTGGAGTGCGCAGCAGTCCTCCCCTTTAATGGAAGGGAAAGGGCGTTGTAGTGCTGGCCTTCTCCGCCAGCGCTGGACTCAGCACCGCAGTACCGCCCTGGGAGCGCCTCTCAAAGAAGCGGAGCCTCGGAGACAGCGCTTCGATTCGTTTTTGGCCTACGGCCCAATTCCGTCTCGGGGGCGGGACTACGGGCCGGGCACAGGAAATCCCGGCCCCGGAAGGTTACCACCTCCAATCAGGGCGAAGGGCAATTTCCAGCCCTATATGCTGAGGTAGATAAGTAACAAATATCTTTCAATATTGGTAAATGCATGCAACTAGGTGTTACAAATAGAAATTATAATTATAAAAGATGTCTAATGCACCAGAGAAAGCAAAGATTTGGGTGAGATAGGTTTTGAAAACATCTCCATAATGTAAGAATACAAGAATTCTAGAACATAAGGGGGTAGAAGTTATGCTGCAGCTATACAAAACCCTGGTTAGACCACACCTGGAGTACTGTGAGCAGTTCTGGGCACCACACCTTAGGAAGGATATATTGGCCTTGAGGGAGTGCAGGGTAGGTTTACCAGAATGATACCCGGACTTCAAGGGTTAAGATACGAGGAGAGATTACACAAATTAGGGTTGTATTGCCTAGAATTTAGAAAGTTAAAGGGTGATCTGATCAAAGTTTTCAGGATATTAAGGGGAACAGATAGGGTAGATAGAAACTATTTCCACTGGTTAAGGGTTCTAGGACTAGGGGGCATAGTCTATAAATTAGAGCCAGATCTTTCAGGAATGAAATTAGGGAACATTTCCACACACAAAGGATGGTAGAAGTTTGGAACTCTCTTCTGCAAACAGCAATTGATGTTAGATCAATTGTTAATTTTAAATCAGAGATTGATAGTTTTCTGTTAACCAAAGATATTAAGGAATATGGACCAAAGGCGGGTATATGGAGTTAGGTCGCAAATCAACCATGATCTCACCGAATGGCAAAACAGGCTCGAGGGGCTCAATGGCCTACTCCTGTTCCTATGTAAGGCAGTGATGGCAAGGACAAAGTGAATCTTAAAGGTTATAGTGGATATAATTAGTACCAACAGAAGTGCAAGTAATACTGATGCTCTGTAATACATGAGTGAGACCCGTTCAGATTACTGATACCTTCAAAAAAGAGGGATGTTCAAAAGATTAGGAAGAATCTAGGTTAGGAGATGATCTAGGAACCTAGTTTATCCTCACCATAAAAAGAAAAATTCAATGGGGTGGTGGGCATGTTCAAGAATAGAACTTTATTGATGCTGTTGGACTCAATTTTCTCTTCACCATCACTACGATATGTACAATCTACAAGACGCACTGCAGTAAATCATCAAAACTGCTTCAACAGCATCTCCCTTCCCTGCAATATCTACCATGAAGAAGGACAAGAACAGCAATGCCATGGGAACACTAACCTCCTAGTCACACACTATCTTGACTTGGATATATATTGCCATTCCTTCACCATTGCTAGATCAAAAACCTGGAACTCCCTATCTAACATCATTGTAGGAGCACCCTTACCACAAGCACGGTAGCTGTTCAAGGAGAAAGTCCACCATCACCTTCTCAGACAACTAGGAGTGAGCAATAAATGTACCTTGCCAATGTCATCTGCAATGTATTTGATTCATGGGTTCTTAGCTTAAGAATTCATAGCAATACATTGCTATTAAGAACTAATTGGTTTATTGACAAAGGTTTAACAATCATACTACACATTATCAGTTCATCTACTAGGCTCACAACTGCATACGTCATCGTGGATGACCTAGACCCAACTGACTGGGGTTTTATTGAGTCTTATGAACATCATGTGACTGGCTAAGCCATTCACAATGCAACAGCTCCACAACTATTTAAATTATAATTTTACGCCAATTGCTCCTTTTTTTTTTAAGGGCACCAAAACCCACACTTTAACAAATAAACATTAAAGGGAACCTTGACAAATCAAATAAAAATTCTGTTCCCTGCTGAAATGATGCACTCCAGTCCCTCCAGTGCCCACCTCTCGCAGAAGGCCATGAGCATACCGGTAGACACCGCATGCTCCATCTTCAGGGACACCCTGGCGCGAATGTAGCCGCTGAAGAAAGGCAGGCACATGGGCTGGATGACTCCCTCGACCGCCCGCTGCCTGGACCTGTTAATGGCCACCTTGGCCAGGCCCAGGAGTAGTCCCACGAGGAGGCCCTCCGACCTGCCCGCTCCCCTCTGCACCGGGTTCCCAAAGATCAGGAGCGAGGGACTGAAGTGCAGCCAAAAATCGAGGAGCAGTCCCTTCAAATAATGGAAGATGGGCTGCAACCTCACACACTGAACATATACATGGAATATGGACTCCTCCAGATCGCAGAAAATGCAGGTGGCCTGGGAGTCCGTGAACCGACTTAAAAACTTATTGCATGGGACTGCCCTGTGCAACACCCTCCAGGCCAAGCCTCCCTAGATAAAAGGAGGACTACCGCATAGAGCCCTCTATTGGGAATCCCCGCCTCCTCCAGACGGCAAGGTGGTGCAACAGCTCTACACTATTTTGGTGTGAACGTAAAATCAAATGCCCCCCCTTTTAGCAAGGGCACTAGAACCCACAAATTACCAATTTAAACTTTAACGAAACTTAAATCAAATTAAAATTTGGTTCCGGGGTTGATGATACACTCCAGTCCCTCCGGTGCCCACCTCTCGCGGAAGGCCACATGGACACCGTGTGCTCCATCTCCAGGGACACCCTGGCTCGAATGTACCCGCGAAAGAGAGGCAGAAGAGTCAGGCTGAACGACCCCCTCGACTGTCTGCTGCCTGGATCAGTTAATGGCTACCTTGGCGATGCCCAGGAGCAGCCCTACGAGGAGGCCTTCCGACCTGCTCACTCCCCTCCACACAGGATGTCCAAAGATCAGGAGCGAGGGACTGAAGTGCAACCAGAATTTGAGTAGCAGGCCTTTCAAATCAACAGCTCTTTTTGTTGAACCTATGAATCAAGTACTCTCTTATTAAAGGGGCACCAAAACCGGCAAACAAATTAAACTTTAGACATTAGACAGATCGAATTAAAATTTGGTTGGTGGGGGTGATGATGTACTCCAGTCCCTCAGGTGCCCACGTCTCACGGAAGGCCGCGAGTGTACCGGTAGACACCGTGTGCTCCATCGCCAGGGACACTGGCTCGCATGTAACTGCGGAAGAGAGGCAGGCAGTCGGGCTGAACGACCCCCTCGACTGCCCACTGCCTGGACCGTTTAATGGCCACCTTGGCAATGCCTCGGAGCTGTCCTACGAGGAGGCCTTCCGACCTGCCTGCTCCCCTCCGCACAGGGTGCCCAAAGATCAGGAGCGTGGGACTGAAGTGCAACCAGAATTTGAGGAGCAGCCCCTTCAAAGCAACAGCTCTACAACTATTTTTGTATAACATTAAACCTGCATACATTACATCACCCATATCCTGAGAACAAAAAAAGTGAGAAATAGAAATATTTGAAGAACCAATAGCAAACAGAGTGCCTTTATTATAAGCAATTATAGAGTTAAAATTCTTCGATGTGTTATTTTTAAACACAAAGAAATTCAACTTTGACTTCTTATTAAGCACATTAACGTTGATTATAGTGTTTGCATCAAATGCCTATGAATTTCCACTCTACAATTTAACCTAGTATTAATGTGCAATTCCTTCACTTTGAATTGGGAACTTGAAGAATAGAGTGCAACCTTGTGCAGTGAAGCGGAGTTATTCAGAAGACAGCTGGATAGATCTGGTTTGAGGAAGTTAGAGTGGTATTGGGTTATATTAGGATGAACTGGAGATGTTTCCGGTTGAGAGGGTGTGAAAAGGTATGCACTTTGATTTGGATTTGTGGGATGATGATAGAAATGTCTGTTTCTCAATGACACAGTGAATGCACTGCATTGTGTGATACTGAATTATACGAACCAGGACGGTCTCAAACCTTGATCCGTGCTAAGTTAGCTGATTTCAGTAAAGGTAGCAGTAGAAGCACTACAATTGGCTAGCTCCCCAGAAGAAAAAGCAGTTATAGAATTCCCCCCCATTCCTCACCTCCACATCACAGCTGAGTACTCATCTGACCTATACACATGCAGTTTACTGAATGGTTATCAAAGGGAAAAGAATGATTTTCCTCTCCTGAATTACCACAGAGGCATTGAGGCAATCGTTCCATTACTCTGGCTGAAATGAAGGATTCAGTATAAAATTGTTAAGCTAAACTTGGCCTTGAATTTGTAACATCACAATTGAATATCAGACAAGTTATTCTGCTACCCAATTTTCTATGCCGAGTTGCAATATCACATCCATACATAGTGCAGAACAATTCTGAGTTAATTGAAAATGCTCTGAGTTAAAGGTTTTTGAAGATTCAGCAGGCTTTGCCAGCGAATATCTAAGTAATATAGGCCAGGAAAACCCAGTTTGGATCCTGGGTCTCTGCTGAGTTAGCTGATCTGAGCCAAACAGCTGTAGAGTTGGCTTCAGGGATAGAAAATTGGCTACGTTTCCTACTCCCTGATGGAAATGTGGATTCTGGGAAACTACAGGATTGAGCTCAGCTGTGACTACCATGGTTTCATAGCTGGATATCGCTCAGGCATCAATAATGGCAACATGGGGCAAGGCAATAGTGGCACATCAGCAGGCGCTATCTCAGTAGGGAGCCATTACCTTAAGAAAAGAGTGAAAAAAATTGACAAAGAAAAGATTTTGTAAATAAAAATCCCCCATTCCCTTTGCCCCACCATTGGTGGCTGTGCCATCAGCTGTCTAGGCCTTAAGCTCCATAATTGCCTCAATTAACCGATGTCTCTCCACTTCTCTTTTTTAAGTTCCTCCTCAAAACCTACTCCTTTGACCAAGCTTAGTGACCTCTTGCAATAGGAACATAGGAATTGCTAGACCAAAATAACAAGGTTCATCTAGTTTGCTTTTTACCATCTTGGTAGTCGCATGATAGAATGATAATGTGGCTGTTGACTACTCATTGCATTCAATCTCTATCAATTAGTCTACAGCAGACCCAGATACAGAATGACCAAAACCCCCAGTGGTGGAAAGCTTTGGGAACCATAGGTCCAAAGTCACCTGTTCCTCCCAAGCCATGTATCATTGGCTCGATGTAAATTTTTGTTTGATTATGCTTCTGTGAATTGCTTTGGGATGTTTGCCTATGTTAAAGGCGCTATATAAATGTAAGTTGTTGTTGTTAGAAACCTAAATGTTTTCACTGGAATAATTATTCTAATATACTATAGGATGAATATAGCTCCTGTGTTTGAATTAAAACAAAACTAAGACTCCATTTCATTCCTGAGATATTTGTTGGCCACAGAACATGGGATTCCTGAAAAGCTGTTACCGGATGTGCCAGCTTCCTGCACGTTTTAAGACAATTATGTTGTTTGTATAATCCCAGAAACAAAGCTTACAGTCCTTTGAGCTCCAGATCCTTTCCAAATACCATGAATTGTCAGTTCTACCCAGTGGCACAGTACATTGCAATGAGCCAACTTATGTCTTGCTACAACAAAACAATGAAACCATTTCTGCAACCCAACATTGACCATTGTCTCATCTATACAGTTGCAGCAACTTTTGACTTCCACTGAATCTGTATTCAGGTATGTCAATTACTTTTTCTTCTGTTTTGTTAATTAATTAATTTTCAGAAAATTAGATGCATGTTGAACCACTGACCAATAAAGACACAAAGTACCCCAGACTGTAAGGTTTGGAAAGTCTCTGATAACTTCAAACTGAAGGGTGCTTCAGTGATGTCCTTACAGCTTTCCCCCAGCCAAATCTTCTGTTACTCTGGTTAGTGGAGGTGGTAACTCATCCTGGGATGTGAAACACAGTGGTGGCCTTTTATCTGTCATCACTGAGGTATATGGCACATGGTTTACCATTATTTTGTGCATGATATATCTGTTTAGTTTTTTTTTAATGTTTAAGTGATGTCAAAGGCAAATATTTAAGTTATTTCAAGACCTGAGTGGTACTGCAGGTTACAGCCTAGCTTTAACATCACTGTGACTCCGTGCTTTAAACTGATTTCCTTTTAAGAAGGCTACATTTGGTCTTGCCCAACCATAACTTTGGCCCACCGCTGCCATTGACTCCAAGGCGCAGCCGCAGTGTGGCAAGCAGAGAAGCGAAGCCGTAACTTCAGCTCGGCCGGTAGGCAGCGTCAAGGTCCTCCCAAACCCACGACCTCTACCACCTAGAAGGACAAGAGCAGCAGGTGCATGGGAACACCACCACCTCCAAGTTCCCCTCCAAGTCACAAATCATCCTGACTTGGAAGTATATCGCCGTTCCTTCATCGTTGCTGGATGAAAATCCTAGAACTCCCTCCCTAACAGCACTGTGGGAGTACCTTCACCACACGGACTGCAGGGGTTCAAGAAGGTGGCTCACCACCACGTTCTCAAAGGCAATTAGGAACGGTCAATAAATGCTGGCCTTGTCAGCGGCACCCACATCCCATGAACGAATAAAAATAAAGTCCAATAAACTGACCTTGTATAGAGTATAAACACCAGTACAGACTAGTTGGGGCTGAATGACCTGTTTCTGTGCTGTCTATTCTATGTAATCTCTACCCTCACTCCAACAGTTAATTACATTTCAGATTAATCCTAACCCTAAGTCAATCTTAATGTTTGGCACAATCTCCAAATCTAACCTTGTCCGTAAACCTAATCCCAGAAAGATCTTATTTCAGGGGCAAGTCTGGGGAACACTGAGTGCAGTTTTAGTTTCCATATTTACGACACCAAATACTTGCTTTGGAGGCAGTTCAGAGAAGGTTCACTAGGTTGATTCTGGAGATGAGGGGGTTGACTTATGAGGAAAAGTTGAGTAGGTTGGGCCTCTACTCATTGGAATGCAGAAGAATGAGAGGTGATCTTATCAAAACGTATGAGATTATGAGGGGGCTTGACAAGGTGGATGCAGAGAGGATGTTTCCACTGATGGGGGAGACTAGAACTAGAGGGCATGATCTTAGAATAAGGGGCCGCCCATTTAAAACTGAGATGAGAAGAAATTTCTTCTGAGGGTTGTAAATGTTGGAATTCGCTGCCTCAGAGAGCTCTGGAAGCTGGGACATTGAATAAATTTAAGACGGGAATAGACAGTTTCTTAAATGATAAGGGGTTATGGGGAGCGGGCGGGGAAGTGGAGCCGAGTCCATGATCAGATCAGCCATGATCTTATTGAATGGCGGAGCAAGTTCGAGAGGTCATATGGCCTACTCCTGTTCCTATTTCTTATGTTCTTAAGTCTCTTTACTGACAGTGGTGGCAGCAAGGCCAGCAGAGATGGCATCAAGACTGGGAGCTAGGTAAGAGGATTCATTGGCAAAAAGGTTGCAGGATTGTGAACGAAGCAAAAGGGTTCTATAACAAATAGGAAGCTTTAGGAACAGTGCAGGGGAAAGGGTGGGTGGGGGGGAGTGAGACTAGCTGAAGTGCTCTTGCAGAGAGCCGGCACAGGCTCGATGGGCCAAATGGCCTCCTTCTGTGCTGTAACCATTCTATGATTTTCGGAGGGCTTCGCAGCAAGATTACTGGGACAGGGAAAACCATGATGAAAGGTTAAAAATGTAAACCTACCTGTACTAACAATGGAAAATTACGGATTTGGGAGTATATTGCAATGTCGGAAGAATCATTGTGAAGTAAGCGCTCAGAAATGTCTCCCACAATCGAATAACCAATGAAAGATCACATTTGAAAATCTTTTGACAAAACAGAGTACGATAAATACCCAGTGAGACAACAACTAAACAATGTCCCAGACTGTCCAGCCCCACTTTAATCCCTACTGTGCCAAAGGATTGAATGCAACCAGACTGATAAATTGAATGTCTCGGTATTAACTGTAAAGGTTTTTAAGTAAAGTTAATTTCAGCTATCTCAGCTCAATTCCTATTGATCAGGAGTCTGCAGCACAAACATGCTCATAATTTCAAACTAATAGTCAAATTTAGTCACAGAAGTCAGAGGGATGACTCATGAGAGCTGCAATTAGCAGACAGTGTCCCTTTCTGAGGTTGATGTTAAAGTGTATAGTTGAAAGAGTGTAGCGAGAGCTTTACTTACCAAAATAATCAGACTATTTCTGACCTAAACAGCTTAATGCTAATGCAGAGTTCAAAAAGTGGATACTTTTCTTCATTAACTGCAAAAGCACAAAATTAATTCCAAAATTTTCTTTTATGAAAATAATAAAAACAAAGTTGTATGCACCTTTGGCAAAATACTGTACTCCGTATCCACGTTATATAATCTGCAATCAACAGTTCTGTGAACATTTTATAATCTGTCATTTACAAACAACCTGTAGGTGGTTTGCTGAACCTGTGCAACTGCTAATTTTTCTGAGCAAGACAAGTATCAATCAATTTTGATATCTGTGCTCCGCAATTAATAACTATAACATCTCAAGAAGTAAGTTTGAGTATTAATATTGTTAGAATGTGTTTTTATTGTTTGGATCCCATGTCCGCTAATGCTGGCTTTTCTTAACCTGTGAACTTATTCCAGCTAACCACAACTGGATTGATATCGTTCTTTACTTGTATCTCTATCAAGTTCATACGGTTTCCTCTTCAAGTGGATGTAGTCACTGGACGTTGTGTCATGGTTTGCTTTCTGTGGTTGTTTCTTCATTCTGTGTGATTACTGTTCAGTCATTTGGTGAATGCAACACATATGCTGTTTATTCAAAATAGTCTACAATTTAAAATGACTGTGGGGTAACAGAATTCAAGACTTCATTTCAAGGATTTAAACTAAAATTATTGTTGGAAACTTTTGCATATCATTTTCCAGAAGCAAGATCCATATTTTTCAGCAACTTTATAAACTGTATATTTTAAAAGGCACAGTCGTAATTCCAAACTAGCAATCACAGCTATGTCAAGGAGCGATCAAGTCAATTAAATACATTTTGTAAATTATTTTAATGGACTACCATAAATTTAAAAATATTTAGGAAGGTCCTGAATGCTTTTAAAGTTTCAGTAATTATAATTATGTATAGCTCCTTTTACATTTTAGTATAATTGATGCAATTTATTTTACTATGTATTGAAGGAGACTTGTTTATTTTCCATACTGTAAAAAAATGTCCTCTAATAGATGCACTCGGGGCCCCCTTCAAAATTTACTTGTCTGTCAGCAACCCCTTCCTGGTCCAACACAGAATACATCAAAGTTTGACAGGTCACATTTATGTATATTTTATTTCTTCCCTCCTCCCTTGAAGGTCCTAAACTCTTGTTGCTGAATATCCATTCCGTATGTGTGATTATTGACAGTGTACGTGTGGGCCATTCCATCATGGAATGCATCACAGCTGAGCCCTTTCCTGTCTTTACCCATGTTTACATGTATATTTTCTAGCAGGCAAGACTGAATAGCAATTAGGAACCTTCACTCTCCCACCCCCCGCCTGTCTTTTTAGCTCAGGGATGAGGCCAATTATAGTAGCCCCAACAATTGCCTGACTAAGATCAGCAAGCTCTGTGTGGACTGATGACATTTTATGGTCCGTTTTACTTGGCTCTATGCACTAGTCCAGCAGGGCAATAATCCTTGTTGTGATTGTGACATGACCACATCAATTTTTACATCTTTGCTTTTTGATTGGCTGAAAAACTGGTTAAATATCAACTACAAATGCTAATCAAATTACGCAATTTTAAAGAGATACTTCAACCTCCAAAATGCATGTAGAGGGATTGAAAAAACAAGGTAAGTTAACTAATTCTAACCTGAAAAAGAATAGATTATGTAGGTTAGAAAAAGTAAAATGAAAGTTCAAATAACAGGGCTAATTCCCCTGGTTAGTGCTTCCTGCAGGGAGTGGCACTTGCAGGAGTGCTGTTTGGCAAATTACAGGTCCTGATTTTTTTATCCTTTCTTTTAAATGGTCTGTAGGCCTGCGATTTCCTGACCGTGCTTACTGAATCAGTTCTAACCAGAATAGGACACGGAGAAAAAAATAGGAAGGGAAAAAAAGGGGCAACTGGGTGAGCGAAGTCTTTGAATATTTGTATTTTTATTTAAACTTATACTTTAGAAGTTTAATTTAGTTGTCTAGAGGTAATATTGCAGAAAAAAAACAATTCCTGGTGCTTGAACTGTTTTATTAATGGGTGGTTCTCAATGACACATTGCATGAAAAATTTTTTTAAAAAACTTTCATTTATATACCACTTTTCCTGACCACCGGATGTCGCAAAGCGGCAATAAAGTACTTTAAGTCTAGTCACTGTTGTAATGTAGGAAACATGGCAGTCAATTTGCGCATAGCAAGCTCCCACAAACAGCAATGTGATAATGACCAAATAATCTGTTTTAGTGATGTTGATTGAGGGATACATACTGGCTAGGACACGGAAGATAACTCCTCTGCTCTTCTTCGAAATAGTACCACAGGATCTTTTACGTCCACCTGAGAGAGCAGACAGGGCCTCAGTTTAACGACTCATCCGAAAGACAGTGCAGCACTCCCTCAACACTGCACTGGAATGTCAGCCTCCAGCTGAGCTAAGAACTTAGAAATCCACCAGGCCCAGGGAGACAGGAGTTTCACTGGACTGAATTGCAGTCCAAAAGTTACATTTACCTTCGCTTTACCAAGGATACTATTTTACTAAAACCATTTAAGTTTATTTTTAAATAATTTAAAAAATGGGTCATGGCTGAGAATTGATCCTAGAACCAATCTATTGTATCTGTCGCTGTACTACACGGTACTTGAGAAATGGGGTCACGCACAGCTGCAGGTTGGATAGATTATCATTTAAAAATGATGGCCCTGGTGGGGATAGGAGATGTAACACGCCAATTCTAATTAATTAAAAAACATATTTCTATATGGTAGATTTTCATGATAGAATTGTATTAATAATTCTACTGCCAAACACTAAAGCACATATATTCCTTTGTTAATGTCTGTAATGTCTCCTAAAGTTATTTCTCACAATAGTGCAATGCTCCCTGTAACTATTTTCTTCTCAGCTAATTAGGGTTGAACTGAAGCATCACCTTGGGGGAACCAAGATTCCAACCATTATGCTCACCAAACAAGTGCCACCTGTCAGAGTTTTGACCCTAAGCTTCTGTAATGATCCTGGGGGACTCGGCTGTGAGAAAGTTAATGGATCCTTCCTCTCTTGGGGAAGGGGAGGAGGAAGCTGGGCACAGATGACAAAACCAAGGATGTTCTGTGGGAAGAGAGAAAGAAGGCAGAGTGCTGTTGCAGTTGTTACTAATTAATATTAAATACATTATGCAATATACACATCTTGTTTGAAGCGTTGTCGGGAAGGAATTGAAAACTCACTCATCCAATCTTTATGTGAGTCTTCCCACTTGCTACTGCCTTAGCTGGTGAGTCATGGGTGTGTGATCATTAGACTACACCCTGCTGACTTTACACCTGCAATTAATCCAGATCTATTCCTCCCGAAGTTGGAAAATCATACTATGTTTCTGCCATTCTTCAACTATAACATTTTTTCTTTTCAGTTTATTGAAATTTCTGTATTGGATTTTTTTGTAAAAGTATAAAACCCCTCTATTTTGCCCTTTTTTTCTCCAGTACAGGTCTTACCAGTCACACATCTCTGGCAGTCAAGATGATGAGTTGTTTCCAGGCCTTTGCAATGCAACTCTCTATCTAGTTGCAAATATGTGTTCAACAGTAGTGTGGTGATGATTCCTTGATCTTCTTTAAAACAGTGTCCTGGGATCATTTATGTGCACCTGATAGAGCAGACTCAGTTTAACGCCTCATCCAGAAGATGGCACCTCAGACAGTGCACTTCTCCCTCAGCACTGCACTTGAGTATCAGCCTAGATTTACGTGCTCAAGTCCCTGGAGTAGGACTTGAACCCACAACCTTCTGACTCAGAAGCGAAAGTGCTGATACCATAACAGCATGCATTCTGTACGGAACTATGGCTTGGAAGAGTGTGCAAATCTTGCACACCATAAAACCAAACGAAAAATAACAGCTACAAGCAGAAATCACACGCATCTCCCAAGATATTTGCTGCTATACATTACGGCTTTGAAAAGGGGAGATGTGCCAAAGGATTGAAGGGGGTCAAATCCTGCTCCCCTCCGAAAGAGAAAGGGCTAAGCCAGGAAATTTATGGGCCAGTTCGACGGAAACCTCTGGATCCCATAAGACAGAAAAGCATGAGCTAATTAAGAGACAGTCAGCGTGGAATTGTAATGTTGGGGAAGTCCAGAACCTGCGGTCACAGTCTAAGGATAAGGGGTAAGCCATTTAGGACCGAGATGAGGAGAGACTTCTTCACCCAGAGAGTGGTGAACCTGTGGAATTCTCTGCCACAGAAAGTAGTTGAGGCCAATTCACTAAATATATTCAAAAAGGAATTAGATGTAGTCCTTACTACTAGGGGGATCAAGGTGTATGGCGAGAAAGCAGGAATGGGGTACTGAAATTGCATGTTCAGCCATGAACTCATTGAATGGCGGTGCAGGCTCGAAGGGCCGAATGGCCTACTCCTGCACCTATTTTCTATGTTTCTATCTATGTTTCTATCTCTCTGTGGTGCCTTGCCACTGCAGCAGAGTTAAACCTGTGTTCCTCCACTTCACTGTGCTGCATGTTGATTGTCCAACCATACTGCCAAGGCGTTTTTTCTTTATAACTTGCTTTTCTCCTCTTCCAAACATGTTGATTTGTTGCTAGGGTACAGTTCCACAGGCATTAGTTCCCTTCCAATACGTTGTCCAAGTGCCATTATTTCGTGCTTTCACTGGTGAATGTTGGCAGTCTATTTTACCATGAGGCACATCACAGCTGGCTCTGATTCTATTTCCACCTGATATCCACAGATCTGCACCTCCAGCAGGGATCACTGGATAGTAATCATGGGCTCAAAATTGGCCAGGAGTTGCTCCGTTTTTTTGGAGCAACTTGATTTTTCTGGAGTATCTTAAAAATCTCCATTTTGCACATTCAATTTGCACCAGTGTAAGTGAGTTAGTTAGGATTTTTTTAGTTTTGTTTTTTTTTCAAAGGGAGACATTACCAGCCACCTATGCCCGTTTTGGCCACTTGTGGCTGCTTGTGAAAACTCTTGCAGAGAGTTAAGAAATCAGCGCAGATAGGTACATCGGAGGCCAGCAGAACTTAATGACTTGACTAAAGAATGCGAATAGGATCAAACAGCTATACAGGACATCATATAACAAACTTCGCAAAGTTAATTTACTATACAACAGAAGCATTCATGGAAGCTTAAGCTACAAAAATAAAAGTAAAAGATAATTGCCCGAATCTCACAACTAATTTAAACAACTATTTGTCTGCAATGATTATACTGGGCCAAAATTGAGCCCATATTATCTAAATAAAATCTACTTCAATAAATAAGATATTCTTTCAGTGTTCCTCCGTCACTTATGTTCTTCTTTCACAATAGAACCAGGTAAATAGGCTTGACAAATGGTCACCACTATTCACAAGAGACAAAACATATTTACATAATTTTTTCAAAATATCCAAATAAAAAAATAGAAGTCCTACCCTACCTTCATCTTCAGCCCGGGAAGCCAGTAGGCCAGCCTGTGCAGTAGGCCACTCGGCCTGGGATGGGGCGGGACGCACCAGCAGCTGGTATGATGACGGTGATGATGATCGGGTCCCACACTGCAGCATGCACACTGAGAGGCTAGGGGCAGGAGCTACTGCGCGTGTGTGCACACTCCAATGTGCATGTGCAGACGTCCCGACACTGTTTTCAACACGGGACACTGGCTCCGCCCCCGACCCGACTGGCCACGCTGCGTGAAGACCCGGGAGAGGCCGGACAGCAGCCAAAGTGGGGAACGATTTTTTCACAGCACTTTTCAACGCAGAAAAGCGGCGCAACTCCGTGAGTGCGTCGAAAAAAGGGGTGGGCCAATTTTAAGGCCCATGAGAGGGAACACTGGATCTTCCATTTCCCTGACATAGGGGATGCTCAGGCCAATCGTAGAACCTCTACCTCCACCCTGATTTAGATCAGCTAACTCAGCAACAGACTGATTACTCAAACATCCCTGACCTGTATAGAATAGAATAGTACAGCACAGAAGGAGACCATTTGGCCCATCAAGTCTGCATCGGCTCTTTCGAAGAGCAATCCATTTAGTCCCACTCCCCCGCACTTTCCCCATATCCCTACAAATTTTTCTCCTTCAAGTATTTATCCAATTCCTTTTCAAAGGCTACTATTGAATCTGTATCCACCGCCTTATCAGGCAGTGCATTCCATATCCTAACCACTTGTTGCATAAAAAAGCTTTTCCTCATGTCGCCTCTGGTTCTTTTGCCAATCACCTTAAACCTGTACTCTCTTGTTAGCAACCCTTCAGCCATTGGAACAGTTTATCTTTATTTTCTCTATCTAAATCCTTCATAATTTTAAACACCTCCTCTTAGCCTTCTCTGCTCCAAGGAGAATAACTCCAATTTCTCTAGTCTATCCATGACTTAGTTACTAGATAAACTCAGTGAGCCATTGGGGTAATTCATTGTTGAATATTTTTTAATTAAAGCTTTCTTAGTCATTTGTTTCTGCTATGACTATTCCTTAAGGGTTTGTTTGTTCAATTAAAAAACACAACTATAAAAATAATTTCATCTCCCAAATATTTACTTCCTAATTCACACCTGTAAAGTCTCAAATATAAATAAACAATTACAGGTTGGCCACACCATTTATTGTGTTGTAGAACAATATCAAAATGCTTTTGTTTGTTACTATTAATATTTCATGCACTTCTATTTATAAAATTGCAAAGAAAGAACTTGCATTTATATAGCAGTTTCAGATCTTCAGGGCATCCCAAACCAGTCCACAACCAATGAACTATTTTTGAAGTATTGTCACTGTTGTTACATAGGTAATTTGTGCACACACCACAGGTAAAGGCAACCTTCAGCGGCAGTTCTGAGTCTGCTTTCACTGAAAATAGTGCTGTTCGGTAAGAATAGCTAAGTTTAGTTACACTTTTTGAATGGTACTTTTCATATACTTTTGTTCAACATCCCCACTAACACCTGGGAGTCCCTGGCCAAAGACTGCCCTAAACTGGAGGAAGAGCATCCGGGAGGGCGCTGAGCACCTCGAGTCTCATCGCCGAGAGCATACAGAAATCAAGCGCAGGCAGCAGAAAGAGCGTGCGGCAAACCAGTCCCACCCACCCCTTCCCTCAACGACTATCTGTCCCATCTGTGACGGAGACTGTGGTTCTTGTATTGGACTGTTCAGCCACCTAAGAACTAATTTTAAGAGTGGAAGCAAGTCTTCCTCAATTCTGAGGGACTGCCTATGATGATGATGACTTGTTTTCTCTATTTTGCAGATTTTTAAAGGTTAATTGGAATCTTAATATTCTACAGCCAAATTAAAATGTATAACTGCCTTAAATTAGCAGTTAATATTATAATTCTGAAGGAGATTGACAGGGTAGATGCTGAGAGGTTGTTTCCCCTGACTAGAGTGTCTAGAATTGTGGGGGGGGGGAGGTTATAGTCTCAGGATAAGGGGTAGGCCATTTAAGACTGAGATGAGGAGGAATTTCTTCACTCAGAGGATTGTGAATCTTTGGAATTCTCTGCCCAGAGGTCTGTGGATGCTGTGTCTCTGAATATATCCAAGGTTGAGATAGATAGATTTTTGGAGTCATGGGGAATCAAGTGATATGGAGATCGGGCGGGAAAGTGGAGTTGAGGTCGATGATCAACATTATTGAATGGCGGAGCAGGCTCGAGGGGCCGAATGACCTACTCCTGCTCCTATTTTTTATGTTCTTATAATTGTGTATTTTTAAATGGTTAATTTAACCCAGCTGGCTGATAGGCTTTGCAGCCAGGTAATTACCAGGTAACTACAACGATGTAGTTAACTCTAATATATATAAATACCTCATTTGGGCATGACATTTTGTGACATGTAGGAAAAAATCTTTTGAGGCATTATAACTGCATTTAACTTATCATTAATCACTCCTCATTGTTTTAGATTTCTGGGTAACTTAGCTTTTACTGTCTACATATGGAATGGGGCTGGTCCATTTTTTTAATAAATATGTGGCTCTTTTTTAAAGCTAACCTGTAAATGACTCATACCGATGAGAAGGGCCTAGCTTTGGTCCTCAGTCTCTGCTGAATTAGCAGATCTTAGCTGGAGAGGCCTTAGGGGTGCTACAATTGCCTTCAGTGCCTCTGGACCAGAAAAGAAAATGGCCAGGGCTCGCACTCCTGATTGGTATCCAGTAACACTTTCTGTAATATTGGGTGAAAAATATCTGGTGAGGAATAGAATTGGGCTCAGTGGTAATGCTGAATGCATGGAATAGCCAAGCAACACACAAAGTTAAGGTTGACACAAAGAACAGCCGTCTGGAATATAAAAAGTTATGGGGTGATTTGATTTAAGTTTTTAAGAGTTTGAAAGAAATTGATAGGGTAGACAGAGAGAAACTTTTTCTGCTGGTGGGGGAGTCTAGGACAAGAGACATAACCTTAAAATCAGAGCCAGGCTATTCAGGAGAAAAGTTAGGAAACAATTCTTCACGCAAAGGGAGGTAGAAGTATGGAACTTGTCATGTTTGTAACGACAATGTAACACCACTGTATTACTGTATACACTCAACTTAGATGCACACATTGACCACAGGGGGTGAACTTGTGGGAGACACTCCTTACCTGATCGTACAGGTATATAAAGGGAGGTCCCACGCAGGGTCATCACTTCTGGAGTCCTGTAATAAAGAGTTAAGGCCACAGAATGGCCTTGTCCCTGGAATGTGCCTAGTGTGGTTTCATGCTGTAGAGTAAGGACTTTACATTGGCGACGAGAAATGGGAATTCACGACCCACGAGAATGGCCACCGGTAGCACAGAGGATCGGTACTGTGTTGGGGAAGCCTGGGACAATTTTGTCGAGAGGCTTCAGCAAAGCTTCGTTACTAAAGACTGGCTGGGGGATGCAGTGGCCGACAAGCGACAGGCTCATCTCCTGACCAGCTGCGGGCCAAAGACTTACGTGCTCATGAAGGGCTTACTGGCACCTGAAAAGCCGTCGGACAAAACCTTTGAAGAGCTTAGCAAATTAATCGGGGAGCACCTCAAACCGGCGAGCAGCATACACATGGCTCAACACAGATTCTACACCCACCGACGTCGTGAAGGACAGAGCATACCGGACTTTGTAGCGGACCTCCGGCATTTGGCCAGCCTCTGTAAGTGCGCAGACGCTTGCAGGGGGAAGATGCTAAGGGACTTCTTTATCAAGGGTATCGGTTATGCGGGAATTTTTCACAAGTTAATTGAGACCAAGGACTTGACCTTGGAAGCGGCAACGTTGTTAGCTCAAACTTTCATGGCGGGGGAGGAAGAGACGAAAATGATTTACGCGCGCAATTCTGCCTCTAACGCGGCGATGGATCAGGGAGTCAACATCATCAATGCTACTCAGAGCCCCGCAGGCAGGCAGGGGCAGTCCGACATTTACCAGGCAGCAATAGACCCCAGAGCAGGACCTCAACAGAGACAATGGCAGGCTGAACGGACATTCACGCCATCACAGTGGACAATGCGGCCCGGGATGGGGCCTTGGACATCCACTAATAGGGTACTTAAGAGCAGTCAAAGGGACAGTCAGCGCAGAATTCCTGGCCATAGTCCCTTTGTCCCCAACAATGGAAACTTTAACTCATGCTGGAAGTGTGGGGGCAAACACTCAGCTAGATCGTGCAGATTCCAACAGTTTGTCTGCAGAAACTGCAATCTCAGTGGCCAATTAGCTCGAATGTGCAGAAAACCTGCAACCAGACTAATATATGAGGCAGATGGACCAGAAGAGGGTTCTGTGAGGCACAAGATGACTTTTGGGGCAAATCGATGGACGCTGAGGTTCAGCGGGTACATCCTGCGAATATTTACAATTCATACACCAAAACGCCACCTATGATTATGAGGGTTTTGTTCAATGGTATCCCGGTATGCATGGAGCTGGACACTGGGGCCAGCCAGTCACTCATGGGCGTTCAGCAATTTGTGAAGCTATGGCCACTCAAAGCCAGTAGACCCAAATTAGAACGTATTGGGACACAACTATTGACTTACACCAACGAAATCATTCCGGTGCTAGGCAGTGCAATGATGGCTGTCACACACAATGGGTTAGTGAACCGGCTGCCACTCTGGATTGTCCCGGGCAATGGTCCCGCACTGTTGGGGAGGAGCTGGTTAGCCGAGATGAACTGGAAATGGGGGGATGTTCACGCAATGTCCTCGGTGGAGCGAAGTTCGTGCTCACAAGTCCTACAACAATTCGAGTCAATATTCCAACCGGGCGTCGGGACTTTCAAAGGCACTAAACTAGTGATACACATCACTCCAGACGCCAGGCCAGTGCACCACAAAGCCAGAGCGGTGCCGTATGTGATACGGGAAAAAATCGAGAGCGAATTGGACCGGCTGTTTCGAGAGGGCATCATCTCGCCTGTTGAATTCAGCGACTGGGCAAGCCCCATTGTTCCCGTTCTAAAAGCGGATGGCTCTGTCAAGATCTGTTGCGACTACAAGGCCACCATCAATCGGGTGTCCCTACAAGACCAATATCCGCTCCCAAGAGCGGAGGACCTCTTCGCCACGCTGGCAGGCGGCAAGCTGTTCACCAAGTTGGACCTCACTTCAGCTTATATGACCCAGGAACTGGCCAATAAATCTAAACTACTGACCACCATCACCAAGCACAAGGGACTGTTTGCGTATAACAGGTGCCCGTTTGGCATTCGATCAGCGGCCGCGATTTTTCAACGTAACATGGCAAGCCTGCTTAAATCCATTCCGGGAACGATCGTATTCCAGGACGACATCCTCATCACGGGTCAAGACACCGAAGAACACCTCCACAACCTGGAGGAGGTGCTACGCCGACTGGACCGGGTAGGCCTGCGACTCAAGAAGTCTAAATGCATGTTCTTAGCTCCTGAGGTTGAGTTTCTGGGCAGGAGGGTTGCTGCAGATGGGATTCGGCCCACCGAATCCAAAACAGAGGCGATTCGACGAGCACCCAGGCCCGACAACACATCGGAGCTGCGTTCATTCCTGGGACTGTTGAACTATTTCGGGAACTTTCTGCCGAACTTGAGCATGTTGTTGGAGCCGCTACACGTGCTCCTGCGTAAGGGTTGCGATTGGTTTTGGGGGGACTGTCAGGAACGGGCTTTTGATCGGGCGCGAAACCTACTTTGTTCAAACAAGTTGTTGACCCTGTACGACCCCTGTAAATGTTTAGTTCTGACATGTGATGCATCGTCCTATGGAGTTGGGTGCGTGTTGCAGCAGGGTAATGCTGAGGGTCAGCTACAACCTGTGGCTTATGCCTCCAGGTCGCTCTCTCAAGCAGAACGGGGATATGGGATGGTCGAGAAGGAAGCGCTTGCATGTGTCTATGGTGTAAAAAAAAATGCATCAGTACCTCTTCTGTAGGAAGTTTGAATTAGAGACGGACCACAAGCCATTCACGTCCCTGTTGTCAGACAGCAAGGCTGTCAATGCCAAACCATCAGCTCGCATACAGCGGTGGGGGCTCTCACGCTAGCTGCTTATGACTACTCCATCCGGCACCGGCCTGGCAATGAAAACTGCGCTGACGCGCTCAGCAGGCTCCCACTGGCCACCACTGAGGGGGCAGCTGAGCAAAGCGCTGAGATGGTCATGGCTGTCGATGCCTTTGACAGTGCAGGCTCCCCCATCACAGCCCGCCAGATCAAAATCTGGACAAACAGAGATCCCCTCTTATCCTTGACTAAGAAATGTGGCCTGACTGAGGATTGGGCGCCCGCACACGGAGCATGTCCTGAGGAGGTCAGACCGTTCCACAGGCAGATGGATGAGCTCTCCATCCAAGCCGACTGCCTACTATGGGGCAGCCGGGTAGTCATGCCCCAGAACGGCAGGGAGGCATCATCAGGGAACTCCACAGCGAGCACCCAGGCATTGTGATGATGAAGGCCATTGCCCGGTCACACGTTTGGTGGCCTGGAATTGATTCAGACCTGGAACACTGTGTTCGCAGGTGCATGACCTGTGCCCAGTTGGGTAATGCCCCCAGGGAGGCCCCGTTCAGTCCGTGGCCCTGGCCCACCAAGCCATGGTCACGCATTCACGTTGACTACGCGGGCCCGTTCATGGGGAAGATGTTCCTCATTGTAGTAGATGCGTACTTGAAATGGATCGAGTGAATCATCCTGAATTCATGCACGTCATCCACCACCGTGGAAAGCCTACGTGCGATCTTTGCAACCCATGGCTTGCCGGACATCCTGGTTAGTGATAATGGCCCATGTTTCACGAGCTATGAATTCCGGGAGTTTATGTCGGGCAATGGCATCAACCACGTCAGGACTGCGCCGTTCAAGCCGGCCTCCAATGGCCAGGCGGAACGGGCAGTCCAAATCATTAAGCAAGGTATGCTCAGGATTCAAGGACCCTCCCTACAATGCTGCCGATCACGCCTCCTGCTGGCCTATAGATCCCACCCGCACTCGCTCACGGGGGTCCCGCCCGCAGAGCTACTCATGAAACGGACGCTCAAAACTCAATTGTCCCTCATTTACCCAGTTCTGACCGACATTGTTGAGGGCAAGTGCAAGTCACAAAACGAGTACCATGACCGTAATTCAAGGGGGGGTGTATAGAAATAAATTATCCTGTATTCGTCCTCAATCACGCCATGGGGCCCAAATGGCTTGAGGGTACTGTAATTGGCAAAGAGGGGAATAGGATCATCGTGGTAAAACTCAACAATGGCCAGATATGCCGTAAGCATCTGGACCAAGTAAAAAAAAGGTTCAGCATGGACATGGAGGAACCTGAAGAAGACCATGAGATGGAGCTCACACTATTGCCAGCGAATGTGCAACAAGAGCAATCAGAAGAATGCACAATCACTGAGATCAGAATCACCACAGGTGACAGACACTCACGTCAGTGTCCAACAACCAGAGCCCCAACTGCGGCGCTCCACGAGGGAGCGTAGACCACCTGAAAGACTAAACCTATGATCCCAGTAAGACTTTGTGGGGGGGGGGGGAAGGTGATGTCATGTTTGTAACTACAATGTAACACCACTGTATTACTGTATACACTCAACTAAGATTTGTAGTTTTGTGTCAGGGCTTTACATTCCCCACTTCCAAGTTTAAATTGACTGGCTTGTAGTTGCTGGGAATATCCTTTTATACCCTTGTCTGGCAAAAATCTATCAATCTCAGATTTAAAATTATTAATTGAGCTAGCATCTACTGCTTCTTGTGGGAGAGAGTTCTGTAAAGTCCTTACTCGACAGCATGAAACCACACGAGGCACATTCTATGGACAATGTCACTCTGTGACCTGCACCTTTATTCACAGGACCAAGAAGTGATGATCCTGCATGGGACCTCCCTTTATATACCTGGATGACCAGGTGAGGAGTGTCTCCCACAAGTTCACCCCCTGTTGTCAAGGTGTGCATTTCTCAAGTATATACAGTATTGCAGTGTTGTTATATGAAGGTTACATACATGACATCACCTCCCCTCCCTCGTGGAGCGCTGCAGTTGGGGCTCTGGCTGTTGAGCCTTGGCCTGCATGTCTGTCCCCTGTGGTGATTCCGGCCTGTCCGGGCTGACCGCAGGGACTATGCATGCTACTGATTGTTCTTGTTGCTCGTTCACTGGCGGTGGTGTGAATACCATCTCATAATCTTCTTCAGGTTCCTCAGAGTCCATGCTGAACCTTTTTTTTAAACTTGGTCCAGTTGCTTGCGGCATATTTGCCCATTGTTAAGTTTAACCATGATGGCCCTATCCCCTCTTTGTCTATTACAGTACCTTCAAGCCATTTGGGCCCCAAAGCGTGATTGAGAACAAATACGGGGTCACCAATTTCTATACATCTCCCCCTTGAATTACGGTCATGGTACTCATTTTGGGACTGGTGCTTGCCTTCAACAATATCGGAAAGGATGAATGAGGGACAGCTGAGTTTTGAGTGTACGTTTCATAAGGAGCTCCGCGGGCAGGACCCCCGTGAACGAGTGCGGTCGGGACCTATAGGCCAGCAGGAGGCACGATATGCAGCATTGAAGGGAGGGACCTTGAATCCTGAGCATGCCTTGTTTTATTATTTGGACCACACGTTCCACCTGGCCATTGGAGGCCGGCTTGAACGGTGCTGTCCTGACATGGTTGATGCCATTACCCGACATGAACTCCCGGAATTCGTAGCTAGTGAAACATGGGCCATTATCGCTAACAAGGATGTCCGGCAAACCGTGGGTCGCAAAGACCGCACGTAGACTCTCCAAAGTGGTGGATGTCGTGCACGAATTCAAAATGATGCACTCGATCCATTTCGAGTACGCATCAACTACAATGAGAAACATTTTCCCCATGAACGGGCCAGCGTAGTCTACATGAATTTGTGACCATGACCTGGTGGGCCAGGGCCACGGGCTGAGCGGGGCCTCCCTCGGGGCATTTCCCAGCTGAGCACACGTCGTGCACCTGCAAACAGTGTTCCAGGTCTGAATCAATTCCAGGCCACCAAACAAGTGACCGGGCAATGGCCTTCATCAGCACGATGCCTGGGTGCTCGCTGTAGAGTTCCCTGATGAAAGCTTCCCTGCCCCTCTGGGGCATGACTACCCAGCTGCCCCATAGTAGGCAGTCAGCTTGGATGGAGAGCTCATCCATCTGCCTGTGAAACAGTCTGACCTCCTCAGGGCATGCTCCATGTGCGGGCGCCCAATCCCCAGTCAGGACACATTTCTTAATCAAAGATAGGAGGGGATCTCTGTTGGTCCAGATTTTGATCTAGCGGGCTGTGATGGGGGAGCCTGCGCTGTCAAAGGCATCAACGGCCATGATCATCTCAGTGCTTTGCTCCACTGCCCCCTCAGTGGTGGCCAGTGGAAGCCTGCTGAGCGCGTCAGCGCAATTTTCAGTGCCAGGCCGGTGCCGTATGGTGTAGTCACACGCAGCCAGCGTGAGAGCCCTTCACTGTATGTGAGCTGACGCATTGGCATTGACAGCTTTGCTGTCTGACAACAGGGATGTTAACGGCTTGTGGTCCATTTCTAATTCGAAACTCCTACCCAAAAGGTACTGGTGCATCTTTTTCACCCCATAGACACATGCGAGTGCTTTCTTCTCAACCATCCCATATCTACGTTCTGCTTGAGAGCGCGACCTGGAGGCATAAGCCCTTCAGCATTGCACTGCTGCAACACGCACCCAACCCCATAAGACGATGCATCACATGTCAGAACCAATTTCTTACAGGGGTCGTATAGGGTCAACAACTTATTTGAACAGAGTAAGTTACGCGCCCGATTGAAAGTCCGTTCTTGACGGTCCCCCAAAACCAATCACAACCCTTACGCAGGAGCGCGTGTAGCGGCTCCAACAATGTGCTTAAGTTCGGCAGAAAGTTCCCGAAATAGTTCAAGAGTCCCAGAAATGAACGCAACTCCGATGTGTTGCCGGGCCTGGGCGCTCATCGAATCGCCTCTGTTTTGGATTCGGTAGGCTGAATCCCGTCTGCAGCAACCCTCCTGCCCAGAAACTCGACTTCGGGAGCCAAAAACACACACTTAGGTTTCTTGAGTCGCAGGCCTACCGGGTCCAGTCGACGTAGCACCTCTTCCAGGTTGTGGAAGTGTTCCTCGGTGTCCCGACCCATGATAAGGATGTCGACCTGGAATACAATCGTTCCAGGAATGGATTTGAGCAGGCTTTCCATGTTTCTTTGAAAGATTGCGGCCGCTGATCGAATGCTAAACGGGCACCTGTTGTAAACAAACAGTTCCTTGTGCGTGGCGATTGTGGTCAGTAGTTTCGATTCGTCGGCCAGTTCTTGGGTCATGTAGGCTGAAGTGAGGTCCAACTTGGTGAACAGCTTGCCGCCTGCCAGCATGGCAAAAAGATCCTCCGCTCTCGGAAGCTGGTATTGGTCTTGTAGTGACACCCAGTTCATAGTGGCCTTGTAGTCGCCACAGATCCTGACCGAGCCATCCGCTTTTAGGACGGGAACAATGGGGCTCGCCCAGTCGCTGAATTCAACGGGTGAGATGATGCACTCTCTCAGCAAACGGTCCAATTCGCTTTCAATTTTCTCCCGCATCACATACGGCACAGCTCTGGCTTTGTGGTGCACTGGTCTGGAGTCCGGGGTGATGCAAATCATTACTTTGGTACCTTTGAACGTCCCGACGCCAGGTTGGAATAGCGACTCAAATTGCTGTAGGACCTGTGAGCATGAACTTCGCTCCACAGATGACACTGCGTGCACATCCCCCCATTTCCAGTTCATCTCAGCTAGCCAGCTCCTCCCCAACAGTGCGGGACCATTGCCCGGGACAATCCAGAGCGGCAGCCGGTTCACTGATCCATTGTGTGTGACAGCCAACATTGACTGCCTAGCACTGGAATGATTTCTAGTTTGGGTCTGCTGGCTTTGAGTGGCCATAGCTTTTCGAATTGTTGAACGCTCATGAGTGATTGGCGGGCCCCCGTGCCCAGCTCCATGCGTACGGGGATGCCGTTTAATAGGACCTTCATCATTATAGGTGGCGTTTTGGTATATGAGCTGTGAATGTTTGCCACATGAACCCGCTGAACTTCAGCGTCCATTGATTTGCCCCATGCATCATCCTGCCTCGCAGATTCCTCTTCTGGTCCATCCGCCTCGTAAATTAGCCTGGTCGCAGGCTTCCTGCTCATTCTGGCTAAATGGCCAGTGAGGTTACAATTTCTGCAAGCGAACTGTTGAAACCTGAAAGTCCTGGCAGCATGTCTGCCCCCACACCTCCAGCATGAACTGAGATTTCCATTGTTGTGAGCAAAAGAGCTGTTACCAGGCATTCCTCGCTGATTGTCTCTTTGACTGCTCTTGAGCACCCTGTTAGTGGGTGTCAATGGCCCCATCCCAAATGCATTGTCCACTGGGATGGCATAAATGTCCGTTCAGCCTGCCATTGTCTGTGTTGAAAACCTGTTCTGGAGTCTATTGCTGCCTGGGGTGTGTCGAACTTCCCTTGCCAGCCTGCTGGGCTCTGAGTCGCGTTTATGATATTGACCCCCTGATCCATCGCCGCGTTGGAGTCAGAGTTGCACACGTATATTATCTTGGTTTCCTCCTCCCCCGCCATAAAAGTCTGAGTCAGCAACGTCGCCGCTTCCAAGGTCAAGTCCTTGGTCTCGATTAACTTTCTGAAAATCCCTGCATGACCGATGCCCTCAATAAAGAAATCCCCTTAGCATCTCCCCCCTGCAGGCATCTGTGAACTTACAGAGGCTGGCCAAGCGTCGGAGGTCCGCAACGAAGTTCGGTATGCTCTGTCCTTCCCGACGTCGGTGGGTATAAAATCTGTGTTGGGCCATGTGTATGCTGCTCGACGGTTTGAGGTGCTCACTGATTAGCTTGCTGAGCTCTTCAAAGGTTTTGTCCGCCGGCTTCTCGGGTGCTAGCAGGTCTTTCATGAGCGCGTAAGAATTAGATCCACAGCTGGTCAGTAGATGAGCCCTTCGCTTGTCGGCCGCTGCATCTCCCAGCCAGTCCTTCGTGACAAAGCTCTGCTGGAGCCTTTCAATGAAATTGTCCCAGTCCTCACCAACACAGTACTGTTCCTCTGTGCTACCGGTGGCCATTCTCGTGGGTCGTTGATTCCCGTTTCTCGTCGCCACTGTAAAGTCCTTACACAATACCACAAATCCACACGAGGCACATTCTATGGACAAGGTCACTCTGTAACCTGCACCTTTATTAACAGGACCAAGAAGTGATGACCCTGCGTGGGACCTCCCTTTACATACCTGGATGACCAGGTGAGGAGTGGCTCCCACAAGTTCACCCCCTGTGGTCAAGTGTGCATTTCTCAAGTATATACAGTATGGCAGTGTTGTTACATGAAGGTTACATACATGACAGGGAAGCTTTTAGAAACAAATTAACAGTCACTTGGATAAGTGTGGATTAATTAAGGAAAGCCAGCACGGATTTTGTAAAGGCAAATTGTGTTTAACCACTTGATTGAGTTTTTGGATGAGGTAACAGAAAGGGTTGATGAGGGCAATGCGATTGATGTGATGTACATGGATTTTCAAAAAAGCGTTTGACAAAGTGCCACATACAGGTGCAGCGTCCGGGATCCGGAACTCTCGGGACTTTGGATCGTCTTTCTGATGTCACGAACCCGAAAACACTCGAGTCCAGGTTTGACTATTTCCGGATTTTGGAACATCAGAAAGGGGGATCACCGCCGAGAAGCTGTTCGGGCCGCCGGCCCCATCGAGGTGGAGCTGTTCAGCCGGGCCTCACCGAGGAGCTATTTGGGCTGGGCCCCGCCAAGGAGGAGCTGTTCGGGCGAGTCCCCGCCGCTGTGGAGCTGTTCACGCTGGCCCCGCCGTTGAGGAGCTGTTGGGGCGGGCCGGTGAGGAGGCCCTGAGGTAAGGGCAGCGACAGCGAGCGAGGTGTACGGCGGGGTAAGAGCAGCGGCGGCAAGGCAAAGCCTGGGGTCGGGCAGCGCCGGAGCCCGAGGTCAGCAGGTCCGGATTCCGGAACATTTTACGAATTCTGGACGACCCTGCCACCGATTGGTCCAGTGTCCGGATTCTGGAACATTCTAGATTTGGGACGCTGCACCTGTAATAGGCTTGCCAGCAAAGTTGAAGCCCATGGAATAAAAGAGACAGTGGCAGCCTGGATACGAAATTGGTTAAGTGACAGGAAACAGAGAGTAGTGGTAAACGATTGTTTTTCGGACTGAAGGTGTTTGAACAGTGGTGTTCCCCAAGGAAGAAAGGGTACAATCCTAAAGGGGGTGCGTGAACAGAGAGACCATGTATATGTGCACAAATCCTTGAAGGTGGTAGGGCAGGTTGAGAAGCAGTTTCAAAAACTTACGGGATCCTGGGCTTCATGAATAGGGGCATAGAGTACAAAAGCGTGGAAATAATGATGAACCTGTATAAAACACTGGTTTGGCCTCAACTGGAGTATTGTGTCCAATTCTGGGCACCACACATTAGGAAGGATGGGAAGGCCTTAGAGAGGGTGCAGAAAAGATTTATGAGAATGATTCCAGGGATGAGGGACTTCAGTTACGTGGATAGACTGGAGAAGCTGGGGTTGTTCTCCTTATAGAAGAGAAGAGTGAGAGGTGATTTGAGGTGTTCAAAATCATGAGGGGTCTGGACAGAGTCGATAGAGATAAACTGTTCCCATTGGCAGAAGGGTCAAGAACCAGAGAACACAGATTTAAGGTGATTGGCAAAAGAACCAAAGCTGACATGAGAAAAACTTTTTTACGCAGTGAGTGGTTAGCATCTGGAATACACTGCTTGAAAGGGTGGTGGAGACAGACTCAATCATGGCTTTCAAAAGGAAATTGGATAAGTACCTGAAGGGAAAAACTTGCAGCGCTACGGGGAAATGGACGGTGGAGTGAGACTAGCTGAAGTGCTCCTGCAGAGAGCCAGCACAAGCTCGACGGGCCGAATGGCCTTCTTTCATACTGTAACCATTCTATGATTGTATGATTCTATGATATGGAGCCAAGGCAGGTGGATGGAGTTAAGATACAGATCAGCCATGATCTCATTGAACGGCAGAACAGGCTTGAGGGGCTGAATGCCTCCTCCGGTTCCTATGTACTTGGGTGAGGTGCCGGAGGGTGATCAAGAAACTGTATTCCAGCTAAAGATAATGCTATTAGATGGGATTTAAAAAGATGTTTGAAAAGGAATATAAAATGCAATCCATTTTAAGCATCATACTCTTAAAAACAAACACAGCTCTGTGTTTAAATTGGCTTGTGATTTGTCTCACTCTTTTCAATTACAGCTCACGCTCTTTATATTTTCCAGAAATTGATGGCCCTAGAATCTATTTCTATGCAATTTCTACAGTTGAAATCTCCTCAGATCACATCTTAAAAAATTATTTCCCACTTATTTTGCTCACAGCATAACAACTTGCATTTATATAGCACTTTAATGTAAAAAGTATCCAAAGACGTTTTGCAATTGGTGTCATGAAATAGGTGCTGAGCTAGAAGGAAGAACTAGAATGGGTAACATATGGCTAGATTGAAGAGATGGGTGTTGAGGAGATATGTAAAAGCTGGAGAGAAGTGCAGAGACAGAGAGGTTTAGGGAGGGGGTTCCAAAGAGTAAGACCGAAGAGTTTGAAATCTGTGTCCCATTGAAGGGGAATCCAGAGTAGACCAGAGAAAGGGTGGGGCAAGGCTGCAGAGGGATTTATGAATAAGGACAATGATTTTGAATTGAGTGCTTTGGGGGAGAGGGACCCATTGTAGGACAGCATCTTGGATCTGGACTGGAGGTGACGAAGGTTGAACAGATTCCCACTGGTTCTACAGTTTAGTTCCACTCCAGCGGGGAGCTTGTTGAGTGTGAGGTGGAGCATTGCAACGGGGAAGATCGAGAAGAGGGTTGGCGCGATGATGCAGCCCTGCTTGACCCCAGTCCGGACGTGGATTGGGTCTGTGGTGGATCCGTTGGCCAGGATTTCGGCTTGCATGTCATCGTGGAGCAGGCGGAGGATGGCGACAAACTTTTGGAGGCAGCCAAAATGGAGGAGGACGCTCCATAGTGCCTCGCGGTTAACAGCGTCAAAGGCTTTTGTAAGGTCAAAGAAGGCCATGTACAAGAGTTGGTGCTGTTCCCTGCATTTCTCTTGCAGTTCTCCCAAAGCAAGCGCTCTACTCGGAACCCCTACACAGCAAGCGAACCCCAGGTGGGCAGAGGAAACATTTCAAGGACACCCTCAAAACCTCCTTGCTAAAATGCAACATCCCCACTGACACCTGGGAGTCCCTGGCCAAAGACCACCCTAAGTGGAGGAAGAGCATCCAGGAGAGCGCTGAACACCTCGAGTCTCATCGTCGAGAGCATGCAGAAAACAAACGCAGGCAGCGGAAGGAGCGTGTGGCAAACCAGACTCCCCACTCACCCTTTCCTTCAACGACTGTCTGTTCCACCTGTGACAGAGACTGTAATTCCCGTATTGAACTGTTCAGTCACCTGAGAACTCACTTTTGGAGTGGAAGCAAGTCTTCCTCGATTTTGAGGGACTGCCTATGATGATGATGTAGGTCAGCAAGGTTGGGAGTGATTGATGAGCAGGACTTCGTACCAGCAGGACAATACTGGACAAGATACATGTGGCAGAACCTTGAACAAGTTGGAAATCATGGGAGTGGAGGATCGAAGGTCAGCAAGGCGAATGTCATAATCGTAGAGTGTGGAGATGACAAAAACTTATACAAGGGTCTCAGTGGTAGAAGGACTTAATTAGGAGTGGAGGCAGGTAATGTTGCAGAGGTGGAAGTTTACAGTCTTGGTGTTGGATAGGATAGGGGATTGAAAGATCACCTCAGGGTCGAACAAGGTGCTAAGATTGCCAATGGTCTCGCTGAACTCTTGAGTAGCTGGATAAGGACACAGAGTTTATGCCAGGGGTCAAAAAGGTTGGCTCTGGTTTCCTGATGTTGAGCTGGAGGAAGATTCAACTCATCAAATATGCAGACATTTAGTCTGACAGCATGGAGACAGTTAAAGGTTTGAGAGAAGTGAAGGTGAAGAGTCTGGGCATCATCAGTGTACATTTAAAACCTGACCCCACATTTGTGGATAATTTCACTGTGGGGTAACATGTAAATAAGGAAGAGGAGGGAATCAGCCAGGGTTAGTTTCTTAGGGACCCAGGAGGGGAGGGAATAATTTATTGGAGATGTGCTGGCTGCATTCAGGTTGACAAGAATGGAACCATGCAAGTACAATCTTACATGGAGAGTGGAAGAGAGGCATTTGAAGCGTAGTCAACCGAATGCTGTAGATATGTAGAGGAGGGATAGTGCACCACAGTCACACTGGATGTCATTTGCTGTTTTGGTGCTTTTAGAGCAGAAACTAGACTGGAGGGATTCAAACTGGGAGTTTTGGCAGAAATGGACACAGAGCTTGGAGATGACAACACATTTGAGGACTTGAGAAAGGAAAATGGGGGTAGGGATAGCTGGAGAAGACAAATTGGGCAAGCATGATTTTTTTAAAGAGGCTGATAATAGCAGTTTTGAAGGAGAGAATGATAGTGAAGCAAAGTATGATAATGCTAGATGTAGTCAAGCCAATTAGTGACTGGCTAGCTGTGCATCAAATATGCACCTCTCAATTGAAGAAGGAAAAATGGGGGCTTTATTGAGGGATTGACAGGGCTGTAAGACAATGACTGATTTACTGGGATCTTGGACATCAAAGGGAGAGGTTAGATAGGTCGACAGTGGTGAGTCAGATTATGAGGGATCAAGGGAGAGTTTTTCCATGGGCAGATGGTGAGGAAAGTGGGATGGGAGAGAGTAAGCAGTTATGGGTGGTAAGGGAAGCAAAGAAGTGGTCAGAGATGACTTTGACAGTGATTGGGAGGACATAAGAACATAAGAAATAGGAGCAGGAGTAGGCCACCTGGACCCTCGAGCCTGCTCCGCCATTTAATCATGGCTAATCTGATCATGGACTCAGCTCCACTTCCCTGCCCGCTCCCTATAACCCTTTATTCCTTTATCACTCAAAAATCTGTCTAGCGAGCGATAAGGGAATAAAGGGAACTTGGATGAAAAGAGCCTGCGAGAAATGAAAAGGTCAAGAGTATGCTTTGAGGAGTTATAGAAGGGAGGACAGGAAGGTGGTAAAGTTGGAGAAGAGGATATGGGAGCTGATGTGTAGGTAGAACTTCCTGATGATGAGGCGACACTGAAGAGAGGGACATCTCGTTAAGGAAGCCAAAATGGGTCTTGGGATGATGAGAATTTGTAAAGAAATGTGAAAGATAGAAGAGTGCTAAGTCATCAAGAAAGAAAAGTGCTGCTGGAGAAGGGTGAGACTTGGACCACTGCCATGGCTGTTTGGGTAGGGCTGGTGGTGGAAAGTGTAGCCAAGCAGGAAATCTCCAAGGGGTAAGAAGTCACCACCCAGGAGTCATTCTTTTCTTAATCAGTGTTGGGGTGTCAACAAAATTATCCGTGATGAGGCTGTGAATGGTAAGGGCTTTAATCACAAGCAAGCAAAGCCTGGAGAGATATATGGGAAAGGTGTAGATTTGTTTATCTACCAGCAAGGTCAAAGGAGCAGCAATAGAAGAGGTGAGCGGGATGGGGAAGAGGCTGAAGCAGCTAACACCTGAAGAAGCATGCAGTGTGAGTTGATCACTGGAAGTGGAAAATGAGGCTCTGGAAGAGCCAGTGACAGTTTCCACAGTGGGACCAGTGAACAATTCCAGAAAGAGAAGTAATTGGCTCATTCAAGAAAGATTCAGCAGAGGTTACATAGAAAATAGGTGCAGGAGTAGGCCATTCGGCCCTTCTAGCCTGCACCGCCCATTCAATGAGTTCATGGCTGAACATGCAACTTCAGTACCCCATTCCTGCTTTCTCGCCATACCCCTTGATTCCCCTAGTAGTAAGGACTTCATCTAACTCCTTTTTGAATATATTTAGTGAATTGGCCTCAACAACTTTCTGTGGTAGAGAATTCCACAGGTTCACCACTCTCTGGGTGAAGAAGTTTCTCCTCATCTCGGTCCTAAATGGCTTACCCCTTATCCTTAGACTGTGACCCCTGGTTCTGGACTTCCCCAACATTGGGAACATTCTTCCTGCATCTAACCTGTCAGAATTTTAAACGTTTCTATGAGGTCCCCTCTCATTCTTCTGAACTCCAATGAATACAAGCCCAGTTGATCCAGTCTTTCTTGATAGGTCAGTCCAGCCATCCCGGGAATTAGTCTGGTGAACCTTCGCTGCACTCCCTCAATACCAAGAACGTCCTTCCTCAGATTAGAAGACCAAAACTGAACACAATACTCCAGGTGTGGCCTCACCAAGGCCCTGTACAACTGTAGCAACACCTCCCTGCCCCTGTACTCAAATCCCCTCGCTATGAAGGCCAACATGCCATTTGCTTTCTTAACCGCCTGCTGTACCTGCATGCCAACCTTCAATGACTGATGTACCATGACACCAGGTCTCGTTGCACCTCGACTTTTCCTAATCTGTCACCATTCAGATAATAGTCTGTCTCTCTGTTTTTACCACCAAAGTGGATAACCTCACATTTATCCACATTATACTTCATCTGCCATGCATTTGCCCACTCACCTAACCTATCCAAGTCACTCTGCAGCCTCATAGCATCCTCCTCGCAGCTCACACTGCCACCCAACTTAGTGTCATCCGCAAATTTGAGATACTACATTTAATCCCCTCGTCTAAATCATTAATGTACAATGTAAACAGCTGGAGCCTCAGCACAGAACCTTGCAGAACCCCACTAGTCACTGCCTGCCATTCTGAAAAGTACCCATTTACTCCTACTCTTTGCTTCCTGTCTGACAACCAGTTCTCAATCCATGTCAGCACACTACCCCCAAGGTTGATCCAAGGAGCTGAGAATAATAGACTAGCAAAGGAACCTAGTGCAGTGGAGGAGTGGATTAATCCAGGACTGAGTGAACTTCATGTCATAAGAATTAGAAGCATGAGTTGGCCATATGGCCCCTCGTGCCTGCTCCGCCATTTAATAAGATCATGGCTGATCTTTAACCTCAACTTCACTTTCCATATCACTTGATTCCCCTCGAGTCCAAAAATCTATCTATTGCAGCCTTGAATATAGTCAATGATTCAGCATCCACAGCCTTTGGGGTAGAGAATTTCAAAGATTCACAGCCCTACGAGTGAAGAAATTTCTCATCTCAGTCTTAAATGGCCAACCCTTTATCCTGAGATTATGCGGCCTAGTTCTAGACTCCTCAGCCAGGTAAACAACCTCTCAGCATCTAGCCTGTCAATCCCCCTCAGAATCTTATATGTTTCAATGAGATCACCTCATTCTTCTAAACTCCAGAGTATAGGTCCAATCTACTCAATCTCTCCTCACAGCAACCCTCTCATCCCAGTAATCAATCTAGTCCCAGGAACTTCCAGGAAACTAGAGAACCAAATGAGATCAGGATTGATCCAGGAGATCAGCAGAGGTGGGGAGAATGATCCAGAACACACTAGTGGAGGAGATGAAGAGTGTGAATGCCTGGTCATATCAACACTTCAAGTTACAAGTGAATTTAAAATGTTTTTTCTCTCTACTTCAACTGCTTCAGACAACAGTTTACTTGTCATCCATCCAAGCCTTTTTATTTCGGTCTCCTGACCATTGATTTTTTTTCAGGACTGAAATGAGAACTTTTGCTTTCTCCTTCGCACCTGCTGCCCGCCAACCACTCCGACCTCACTCGCCGCCCAGAACCTGTTCTCGCGAGACTGGCCGCCCCTTTCCCCGGCGCGGGGCGGGACGGCTAGCGTCGGTTCCGGTTGTTGTGCGCAAGCGCAGATCAATTCTCCAGCAGCGGTGTTTCGTGAATGTGGAGCTTTCACTCGGCTGCGCCAGTCAGTGCAATGGGCTGTTTTAAGCGTCCGCGCTGCCCAGATGCCACATCGGCGCCGCAACAAAGATTCAAGAGGGCAGGTGAGTGGGAAGCAGTGTGTTTTTTCAATCTTGTGTGTGTGACATATGTGTGTGTCTGTGTATATGGGGGGGGGGGGGCGGTGGCGATGATGATGGTGGCAGACGAATAGGTGTTTGACAACTGATCATCGGAGACCGGTAGTGGGAAAGTGAGGGACTGTAACGGGAAGCTTTGTGAGAGAGAGATGGGATGGGATAGGGTGTGTGTGGTGGGGTGGGGGAGTGAGAAAGAGTGAGGTGGTGTGGTGGAGGGCAACGCGAGCGAGGGTGGTGGAGCGAGCGAGCGAGAGAGAGAGTAGAACACGGGAGGTGTTAGCGCGAGCAGCGGCGGTTGGGGAATGGCAGGGGCAGCGCGAGCACAAGCGGCCGGCCGGTGGGTGTTGGGGCAGCGCGAGCGAGCAGAGACGCTGGGGCAGCGCGAGCATAGGCGGCCGGTGGGTGCAGGGGCAGCGCGAGCACAAGCAGCCGGCCGGTGGGTGTTGGGGCAGCGCGAGCGAGCAGAGACGCTGGGGCAGCCCAAGCACAGGCGGCCGGTGGGAGCTGGGGCAGCGCGAGCACAAGCGGCCGGCCGGTGGGTGTTGGGGCAGCGCGAGCAGAGACGCTGGGGCAGCCCGAGCACAGGCGGCCGGTGGGCGCTGGGGCAGCGGCGGTTTAAGGTGTTAGCGCCAGCCGGTTGCAGGGGTTGCACCAAAGAGCGAAGGCGGCTCGGATTTTTTTTTTTCCTCACCGGAGACACGAACCAAGTTAACAGAGGTCGCTTGTAGCTCGAACAGATGCGGTGTTGGGAGAGGGGTGGGTAGTGCGGGGAGAAAGGATACGAGAGGGGAGAGGGTGACAGCGCAAGCAGCCGGGTGGGATTTGTTTCTGTATAATATGCACATAACACACACACAAACGATCTGAAATCAGTTTGCACTCTTGCAGTCCTTTCAGTCCCGAGTGTTTCCATGTCCATCGCAGACTTACTTATTGTTTCATCTGCTGTGTGTGTGTGTGTGCGCGGATCTGTCTCCAGCTGCATCGAAAGGGAGCTGTCCAGAATTAATATTAATTATAAATCTGGATGCCTCTCACTACTGTTGCTGGCTTTGGGCATGATCTATAAGGAGAAAAGCTATAAATGCGTTTCATTTTATTCAATATTCCCCTCCCCCCCCCTCCCGAACGTTGTCGTCATTTCCAAGACCAGATACAAAGTTTAATAGGTTTCCTCCTCCTCCAGTTGAATGTCAAAAAAATGATAGATACGTGAATTCCCCTCCTGACTCGTAAATACTACGATTTTTGTGGCGATGTCTAACGCGAACCAGACCTTTGTTTTCTTTCAAGAGAGGATTGATACTGTGCGAAATGTTAATTTCTGGCTTCTCACAAACATTTTCTTAATTTAACATGCAACTGCGTATCGGGAGATCGAAATCGTGTCATTGCTAAATGAGGTTACTGCCCTTTACATCATTTACATTCTTGCGATTTTTTTTCCTCGAGGTCAATATTGACCGACTTGATCGATAGGTGAAAGGCGGTGATTTCAGCCAAGCGTTTCTGAATCATTTTGTAAATGTATTTTTATGACTTTAAAGAGAGATCGAGACTTCTCGACAGGCGGGCGGGGGCGGGTGTACATTGGTGCGGATTGCAGTTTATTTTGCAGCCTTTTATATATATTTAATTTATCTCTCCCACCACTGTGTTTATTTCATCATCTTGTCAATAGACGCGCTGGATTTGTTCGTGGATCTGACTTCGGCTGAGTCTCATTTTCATTCTCGAGGGTTTTCACCCATGTTTACCTCGAGAGGAAGACGCTTCCCTTCCCTTTTTAAAATTTATTTTAATGCTGTAGTTACGTGAAGATACATATTCTTTGTTGAGGGAGAAAATGTGTGAAATATTCAAATAATGAAACTTCTATCTTTAGAAATTCAACGTTAATCTGTTTGCACCATTTTCTGCTAATACCAGCTTTAGTCCAAAACTTATTAAATTGCTATGCCTATTCTTTATCTGTTAGAGTAAAGTTGGTCTGTGTATGGAAAAGTTAGTTAGTTGGAGGAACTGGACCTGAGGTTTTGATTTGTTTAACTGACAAGTTGGCTTCAAAATAGATTGCAAATTATAGACTATATAAACATTTTTGCATTAAAATTATTTGAAATTAAAATACTAACTGTTCTATAACTGTGGGTAGCTTTTCAAATTGTACAAGAAAATTAATTTTGTAAATTCTGTGTGGAATAAACTGTGATTTAAAAAAAAAAACGATTGAAGGATTAAGTTCTGTTATTGGTCAGTCTTTTGGACAGAAGCAATGGAAGTGCCTTCTACAGGCAAAAGGTTAGAATAGGTGTGCACAACATGTCCATTGATCAGATTGAGAGGTGCTTTAAAGTGGACTTGTTTCTGTTTTTAATAATGAGCCTTAGTAATTTGTATGCTGATTTCAAATAACATTTTGATTTCCTTGACTGCAAAATTTCTTCCAGTGAATATGAATGTGTGTATTAGGAAATAATTACATTGCAGTAGTCTCTCTTAACTGCTGATTTTAACTATTTAAGTTTCTGTTCACATTATTGAGACCAAAGTATTTGTTTAAACAGACATTTGGGACTGAGTAAGGTTGTAATTTTATCTCTGGGTTTGGTTGACAAATAACATACTACATAGACTATTGGCTTTTGAACTGCAAAATAATTCATGGTGTTAGTCTGTGAATTCAATAGTGAATACATCAAAATTATCTATTTAATTAATTAACAAACTTTAAGCAATAAGGTTGCAGTTTTAATCTCACGGGCATCTGCAAGCCCATCAGCTTCAGATCATGACATCTGAATTTCTTTAAAAATAATGCAAATGTTTTATCTTACCATAATTCACAATTTTATATATAAATAATAACATTTTAAAGGTAACAATAATCTGGAATGTATAGAAACATCACAGTATTTGTTTTATGTTTTGAGTCTTTGTGTTCTATCCCTGTATCAATACAGTGTTCAGTTGCTTAGCTCGGAGCGTTAACTAGTTGGCTAGAATGTCAGCATGTCATTGAAAATGCATCTATGTCAGGAGAGCCCATGTGGTACAAACAGTACTGTTATGTATGGGCATAAATAAATGGTTTTTAACCCCCCCTTGCTCATTCTCCAAGATGTAAAGTGTTGCATTAAGGTGGGAGAGAGCTGAATGTTTTGCTGGAATTTTTGGAGGTGATGTGGCGGAGGTGGAGTTCAAAGATTGACAGATTTTCCAACAAAAGGGTTTCACAATAATCTATTTATATTGAAGTCTAGTTCTCTTTCCCCCCCCCCCCCCCCCCCCCCCCTCCATACTTGTTTAAGAAAACCTGTTTTCATATTGTGCTATCTTTGGGGAAGTGAGTAGCAACAGTTTAAAATATATATTTGTAAATCCGCTTTTGTAACCTTCACAACACATCTCTCTATAAAATGTGTATGTATTTTTATATCGTGGAATAGTCTTGGCTTCTTGTGTACACACAAATTTATTTTACATTACTATTATGAATGAAACTCCAGAGAAGAATCTTAGTGTAAATGCCTTACTAAAATGAACTCCTCCACCCTGCTCATCGGTTTCATACCCATCATATAATGATGTTGATTCAAATCTATGTTTGAAAAGTACTGTGACTGCAGGCAGTGGGGAGAAGGAGGTGGGTTGGGAATGGTTATGTGGTTACATGATATAACTTCATTGATTGTTCTGAGGTTCAATCTGCAGTTCTTGAAATGCTAGAAACTACAGATCTGTGTCCAAAGTTGCTCCGCAGTAAGTCCATAGTACAATTGGAGCTTGTGCTCTTCTAGTGAGTTCTAATGTCCAGCATGTATTTGTTTTATATATTGTGAATACAACTACAGTGTTAATATAGTTCTAGGCAATATGAAGAAAAAGCTTAAACCCTTTCTCTAATTATGGTATTTAGCACTGAAAAATTGCTGCCATCAAAGGTTTATTTTCATTTTTCCTCCCAACCTAATATACTTAATATAAAAAAGAAATACATGTTTACTTTTAATGATGTTAGCAAATTGTGCATGTTAGACTGCTTTATCAGCATCAGAACAAAAATTACATGAATGATATAAAGGCTTTTTGTCTTTCCAATGCACTATTTACTGCTTAGATGATTTACCGTGATCTTTGTAGCCCAGTCGATAACATGGACACTAAGATTTAATTGGTGAGTCTCTCATGAAAATATGTTGATTATGAAACTTTTTAGTACTCAATAGTATAGTGTACCTGCATATATCCTTAAAATAATTCCAATTTCTTAGTATTTTTTTTTGTCTTAGTCTGCCATGACTTTGTTTTTGTAGCTGGCTAAATATTAAATGTATTTTATAGGTATTGAGTGTTCTCTGCCATTGAACGTTTGAAGTATTCTTTATCTCCTCTTGCCCCAAGTACCTAGTTACTTTTTTTGGTGCTGTGAATATGAGAGCATTAAGTATAAAACTTATGGCACATACACATGGCTTTGTGATTTGAGTGAACATATTAAAGTGACTCTTGATATTCACCCATAGTCAAAATTTCAACTGGCAATACTCAACCATTCAAATCTAAATTATATAGGTACACAAATTCAGGTCTATGGAGTGCATAAGTGATTTTTAATACAAGACTTCACTATAAAAGGATGCACAAGCAGTGTTGACCTCGGCATCCCATTCAAACCTGTCCTTCATAAAGACCATATTTACAACTGCTCATTGTTGCCTGCCTCCATCTCTACCTCAGCCCCTCCACCACTGAAACTTTATCCTCACTTTTGTCACCTTTTAGCCTCAATTTCTTTCATATCCTTGTTGGCATCGAATATTGCTCTCTCCGTAAACTTCAATCTGTCCAAAATTCAGATGTCCATATCTTATCCAACACTATATCCTACTCGCCCATTTTCTATGTTCTTGATCTAGCCTTCAATTTCTACAAACTTCTCCAGCCTTCTATCCCCTCCCACACCCCACTGCCTCTAGCTCCAGCTCATTGTGTCCCCAATCCCCATCCCTTTACTCCACCATTGGTGGCAGAACATTCAGCTGCTTAGGCCCTGCTCTCTAGAACTAACTCTCCAGTTCTCGCTCCGACTTTAAAAACCTTTCTTTGCCTTATCCACTGTAAAATGATTTGCATGATTTCTGTGGTAAAGGTATTATAAAGACCGTAGAATCATAGAACGATACAGCACAAAAGGAAGCCATTCAGCCCATCATGCCTGTGCCGGCCCTTTGGTAGTGCTATCCAATTAATCCCAGTCCTCGGCTTTTTCCCCATACCCCTACAACTTTATTCCCTTCAAGTATTTATCCAATTCACTTTTGAATGTTACTATTAAGTCTGCTTCCACCAGTCTTTCAAGCAATGCATTCCAGATCACAACAATTCGCTGTGTTTATAAAAAAAAAGCTTCCTTGTATCGTCTCTGGTTCTTCTGCCAATTGCCTTAAATCTATGTACTCTGTTTACCAACCCTTCTGCCACTGGAAACAGTTTCTCCTTATCTACTCCATCAAAACCCTTCACGATTTTGAACACCTATCAAATCTCCTCTTAACCTGCTCTGCTTGAAGGTGAACAACTCCAGCTTTTCCAGTCTCTCCACATAATTGGAGTACCTCACCCTTGTATCCAGGGCATAATTTCAAAGTGTGCAGTTGACACAACTCTGAAAGGTAGTAAACAGTGAAGACGTAGTAACAGACTTCAGGAGGGCATAGACAGACTTGTGAAATGGGCAGACACATGGCAGATGAAATTTAACGCAGGGAAGTGTGAAGTGATTCATTTTGATAGGACAAGGCAATATAAACTAACTGATACAATTTTAAAGGAAGTGCAGTAACAGAGACCTGGGGTGTACGTACACAAATTTTTGAAGGTGGCAGGACAAGTTGATAAGACTGTTAAAGCATACAGGATCCATGTATTTATAAATAGAGACAGAAAATAAAAGCAAGGAAGTTCTGTTAAACCTTTATACAACACTGGTTAGGCTCCAGCTGGAGTATTGTGTCCAATTCTGGGCACCACACTTGAGGTCTTGACTTCCTAAGGGTGCAAAAGAGATTTACTTGAATGGTACAAGGAATGAAAGACATCAGTTACATGAAGAGACTAGAGCAACTGGGATTGTTCTCCTTACAGCAGAGAAGATTACATTTGACAGAAGGGGAGATTTGATAGTGGTCAAAATTAAGGGTTTTGATAAGAGTAAATGGGAAGAAACCATTTCCAGTGACACAAGGGTCAGAACCAGAGGACACTGATTTAAGATAATTGGCAGAAGAACCAGAGGCGACATGATGAAACAAAATGTTGAGTTTTTTTTGATCTGGAATGCAGTGCCTAAAAGAGTGGTGAAGCAGATTCAATAGTAACTTACAATAGGGAATTGGAAAAATACTTGAAGTGAAAATATTGGCAGGGCTATGGGGAAAGAGCAGGGGAGTAGGACTAATTGGATAGCTCTTTTGAAGAACTGGCACAGGGCACGATAGGCTGAATGACCTCCTTCTGTGCTGTATCAGTCTGATTCTATCTGCCAATGGACTAAGGTGGAGGGTGTTGCAAAGAATCGTGCAGGCTCTTCAGGTACATGGGGATCTAGATAGAATGGGAAGTTAGAATGAAAACTGGCAAGTGACATTCCGTGTCGGCTAGTGCACTGTGCTGAGACTGAGAAGTAGAATAAATGTTGAAACTATGAACTGAATGGTGTTAGTCTACATGATACAGTACAAGAAAAAGAAAAAAGACTTGCATTTATATAGCGCATTTCACAACCACCAGATGTCCCAAAGCACTTTACAGCCAATGAAGTACTTGTGAAGTGTAGTCTCTGTTGTAATGTAGGAGACAGGGCAGCTAATTTGCACACAGCAAGCTCCCACAAACATCAATGTGATAACCAGATAATCTGTTTTAGTGATGTTGATTGAGGGATAAATATTGGCTAGGACACCGGGGATGACTTTCCTGCTCTTATTCGAAATATGATATTTTACGTCTGCTTTCCTTTTATTTGTTCCTGGGATGTGAGCATCTCCGACAAGGCCAGTATTTATTGCCCTTGGTGAATCTTCTTGAGCCGCTGTAGTCAGTGTGGTGAAGATACTCCCATACTACTGTTGGGGAGGGAGTTCCAGGATTTTATTTCAGTGACGATGAAGGACCGGTGATATATTTCCAAGTCAGGATGGTGGGGAGTTGATGTCCCCATGCACCTGTTATCCTTGTCCTTCTCGGTGGTAGTGGTCGCAGGTTTGGAAGGTGCTGCTAAATAAGACTTGGCAAGCTGCTGCAGTGCATCTTGTAGATGGTGCACACTGCAGCCACGGTGTGCTGCTGATGGAGGAAGTGAATGTTTAAAAAGGTGGAATGGGTGCCAAACAAGCGGGCTGCTTTATCCTGAATGGTGTCGAGCTCCTTGATGATGTTCGAGCTGCACTCATCCAGGCAAATGGAGAGTATTCCATCACACTCTTGACTTGTGCCTTGTAGATGGTGGAAAGGCTTTGGGGAGTCGGGAGATGAGACACGTGCAGCAGAATACCCAGTCTCTGACCTGCTCTTGCCACAGTATTTATGTGGCTGGTCCAGGTGTCTGGTCAATGGTAACCCCCAGGATGTTGATGGTGGGGCATTTGGCGATTTTAATGCTTTTGAATGTCAAGGGATCGTGGGTGGACGCTTGCTTGTTGGAGATAGTCATTGCCTGGCACTTGTGGTGCGAATATTACTTGCCACTTAGCAGCCCAGGCTTAAATGTCATCCAGGTCTTACTGCCTGCAGGCATGGACTTCTTCATTATGTGAGGAGTTGCGAATGGTACTGCACATTGCAATCAACAGTGCACATCCCCACTTCTGACCTCCTGATGGAGGGAAGATCATTGATGAAGCTGCTGAAGATGGTTGGGCCTAGGACACTGCCCTGAGGAACTCCTGCAGCGATATCCTGGGACTGAAATGATTGACCTCCAGCAACCACAACCATCTTCCTTTATGCCAGATATGACTCCAGCGAGTGGAGAGTTTTCCCCCGATTCCCATTGACTTCAATTTGAATAGGGCTTCTTGATGTCACATTCAGTGAAATGTTGCCTTGATGTCAAGGGCAGTCACTCTCGCCTCACCTCACCTCTGGAATTCAGCTCTTTTGTTCATGTTTGGACCAAACCTGAGAGCAGACGGGGCCTCGGTTTAACGTCTCATCCAAAAGACGGCACCTCCAACAGTGCAGCAGTTCCTCAGTACTGCACTGGAGTGTCAGCCTATATTTTAGTGCTCAGGTCTCTGGAGTGGGACTTGAACCCACAACCTTCTGACTCAGAGGTGTGGGTGCTACCAACTGAGCCACAGCTGACACAAAATGACTTGGAGGTATTAGTGGGCAACTCATGGGCCCAAGTTTCGGGTGGAGTTGCTCCTATTTTTTTGGGAGCAACTAGTTTAGTTTGGAGTATCTTAGAAATCGCAATTCTCGGCATTTAGTTTGCTCCAGTTCTAGTGAGTTAGTTTAGTTTAGTTTTAGTTCTTTTTTTCAAAAGGGGGCCCCTTACGCCTGTTTTGCAAGTTTAAGAACGAAAAGTTATCCCAACCTAATTTAGAACGGAGTAGGTGTCGGCTTTTGTACGCTCAGAAAAACCTTGCGTACACTTTAGAATTAGGCGCAGGTAGCCAGATGTGGTGGGGGGTGGTGGGGGAAGTTAGAGGGAAGTTGGGGGATTTTCCAAAGCATTAAACACTTCACTTTTAAAAATAAAGAACCATCATCAATAATACATGTTAAATAAATCAATAAATAAATCAATAAAAATAAAAAGTTCCTACCTCACCTACCTGTTCAGGAGCACCGGGAGCCCGGCCAGGGGCTGCGTGCTGCAGGCTGGAAATCGGCACTCTGCCCGCTCCAGCAGCCCATTCGGCCAGGGCTCAGGTCGGCGTGCTTCGGGCCCCTCCCATATAGCCAGCAGCACACGCACACAGAATCTGCGGGCCAGGAGCTACTGCGCACGCGTGCGGACTCCACTGTGCACGTGCGCAGCTGCCGGCACTCTTTAGCCCAGGGCTGTAGCTCCGCCCCCCCCCCCCCCCCCCCCCCCCCGCTATTGTGCTGCGTTGCGCTGACTGCTGAACAGGCCTGCTGCACTTGGAGAATCGCGAGGTAAGTTTTTGGCGCGCTTTTCATTTCACAAAATAGGTGGGCCTCTCGGAGGTGCGCCATTCTAGCGGGTATCGGAAATTTGGGCCCAATGAAACTGCCTGTGGCAATGGTAAATAAGACTAATAGTATGTTGAGTTGTATAGAACACATGATATGTGATACTGAGTCTATAAAGAACATCGGTTTATCTCCATTATGGTGTGCTGTGTGCAGTGCAGGTCGCCATGTTGTGAGAAGAATGTCATGGCATGGAAAAGGTTCAGCAAAGAGCTCTGCCTGATATTTGGCATCACCTAGGCAACAAGGAGAGATTGCAGGAGCTGAGTTTATCTATACTAGAGAAGACTGAGATCATACTGAGTTATTTGTAGATCCTTAAGGATATCAACAGGTTGAATCCGAAGAAACTTTTCACTTTGTCTCCAAGTACAATAATAATACGGGGCATGGGATGAACCCCATAAGGGTGAAGATGGATGAACAGGGTGGTGAGTGTTTTGAATGAACTGTCTGAGGAGGTGATTATGTTAAATAACATCAATAATTGGAGTTGGACTGATATTTGGGGAGAAAATTAATTGAGGGGCATAGTTAGTGAACTGTGTATTTTGTTTGTGAATTCTCTGCCTGGCCAGATGGATCAAAAAGGCTTTCTTCGGTTTTGTATGTTGCTTTATTATATAAATCTTAGTTTTTTTTTTGTATTATAATGCAACATTAATTAGGAATTATGGTTATATGAGGTATTTTCTTTAAAACAAATTATTTTTGAAAATGTTCTAGGTGGGGAGGGGTGATGCACAGATAGTAGAGGAGACCACTTTGAGGGTACTGCAGTGCTCGTTCCTTTTTAAAATCGGTGTTTAAACCCAATTCTCCCTTGGAATTGAATTATGGGTAGATACGGCACTAGTGTTTCAATTGTCTTGCTATATGAAAATTTTTTTTAAATTTATTGTGAATATCAATGCTAATTTTGCATTGGATGGAGCAAAAGGAATCCATATCAAAGCTATGATTGGCTATTGTAAGCTTTTAAAATTATTGGTAGATTCAGAGGATGAATTTTACTTTTGCCTCCATATACCACTGCATATAAATAATGATGCTGGTGTAACTGGTACTTTTTGTATTATATTGGTAATGAAGTCAATCTTTGTGCACATCATAGTAAAAATTGTCAGTTCTGGGGAGTGCAAGAGTTCTTTATTTTTTTACATTTAGTGTTGGTATCACAAAGACTCCCAAGTTAGATCAAGTATAGATTAAATATAGAGAAAGCCTAGACTTGAGGTACATTATTGGAACATAGTTTTATAATGGGCACTTTCCCAGCAATAATTCTACTGTATCATTGCATTCTTTTCAAAACCTCACTGTCCACCATGCTCTCTCCCTTTAAGACCCTCATTATAATCCAGCTCTTTGATGACCAAGCTTTTAGTCACCCCTCCTAATATTTCCCCCTTTGGTTCAGTGTCGATTTCTGTCTGATTATACTTTTGTAAAGCACATTGGGATGTTTTACTGCATTATAGGTCCTATATCAATGCAAGTTATCAGTTCCATTTTCCATACCAATCATCTTTATGATGGAGGTTACTAAATTGTGGATTTGTGCCATGATTCTGCCCACACGAGGTGGAATTAAGACTGCCTAAATACATTTGTTCAAACACTCGTAAATGTCATGGAGACCTTCTGGTCTGAGTTTAAGCCTTTGTTTTGAAAGTGAAAAGTCAATGCTAGCATAATGTGCTCCTGCTATACTGTTTAATTTCTGTTTTGAAAATCATGTGTTTTATAATTAAAAACTTTTTTTTTATAACTTGACCAATTAACAAGATGTTGGGTCCAATATGAATAATCGAGAAGGAGTGATTTGGATGGGAGAGTTGGGGGAAAAAGAGAGTTTACAATCTATGATAAATAAGTAAAATTAACATTCTAATTGGCTAGCCAGCAGTCAGTCATTACCAATGGGGTATTTTGAGTTGAAAAGCTAATTCAAAATTCTTAATTTGAAAAAGAACAATAAGTGATGTTTTAGGAATTTGAATCTTATTTTTAACAAAAAGAAAATTAACATTGCAGAAACAAGCTCAAAATTCAAGCATTCAACAAAAGTAATAGTAAAATTGGTTCAGCCTGAGGCATGTATTAATGGCTGTACTGAATGATCTATTAAGTTTAATGCTGGAAAAGAGGACTTTGTGTTAAAGCACTGAGCCACTTACTTTGTCCTTTAATTAGCTCTGTCCTTTATTCCAACATAAAACCTGCTGGATCATTCACTACAGTGTTAATAGAAACTGGTGCCTCCAGTCATAAAGTGCTCAATCTTTGGCAGTGTACTGACTGAATCTCTTAATTAAGCTTTTTAGAAAGCATTTATTTCCAATTTCACTGAAAGGAAGCAGTCTCAGGATCATAACTTTTTTTGTGAAGCAAAAAGTCAGTGTGAAGTTAGACTACAATGTAAGGAAGCAAAGACTACAGTACTACCGTTTGGATTGTCACAAGTCTTTAATTCATTCTTTGGCTACAATCTCAAGCTGAACTGGACTGTTCACAATCCCGGTGTCCTATTTGACCCCGAGCTGAGCTTCTGACCCCATAACCTCTCCCAGCACAAAGACCGCCTACTTCCACCTCCATAATATTGCCAATCTTCGCACCCTACCTCAGACCATCTGCTGCTGAAACCTTCATCCATGCCTTTGTTACCTCCAGATTCAACAGTTACAGTACTCTCATGGCTAGCCTTCCATCCACTACTCTCCATATACTTGAGCTCATCCAAAACTCTTCTGCCCACATTGTACCTCACATCAAGTCCTGTTCACCTATCACCCCATGCTTGCTGACTGACATTGGTTCCCTCGCCCCTCCCAATCTCTGTAACCATCTCCAGTCCTACAACCCTCCGAGAACTCTGTTCCTGCAACTCTGGCCTCTTGTGCATCCTCCACTTCCTTTGCCACACCATTGGTGGCTGTGCCTTCAGCTAGCTAGGCCCTAGGCTCTGGAATTCCCTCCCAAATCTTTCTGCCTCTCTTTAAGACTCTGTTTAAAACATGCCACTTTGACTAAGCATCTAGTTACCTGCCCTAATGACTAATTCTTTGGTTCGGTGTCATTTGTTGTCTGATTATACTCCTGTGAAGTGCCATGGGATGTTTTACTATGTTGAAGGTGCGACATAAAGTGCAAGTTATTTGAATCGTTGTCAAGAATGCAGTAGTTCTGAGTAGACTATTTGCTGTAATTCAGTTTGCTGCTTTCACTTTTTTGGTGAACTGCCAGGGTTCCAATCCATCAGCTGATTATCCTTTTAAGGTTTTGTAATAATGGTGTAGTACCATTCATACAGGGTTCATTTAGAAATTATTTTCATAGGAAAGGTATACTTGCATCAGTTGATTCCACTGAGCTTTTAATTGCTGATTATGTTTTGATCAGTGTGCCATAAATGGAGAACAGGAGTAAATTGTAATTTGTTATTGGTCTTGGTTATTTCCTCCCCCTTTCCACAGGTGGATCAGGTTTTCCTGCAGTGGTGTGATTGGCGACATACATCGTAAATTTTGCCATCTAGTGTGCCAATATTGCTGTTAACTACCTCTATTTTCCCACATTAATTAGAATACACTGCAGCGAGCATGGTGCTGAATCAGAAGCGGTTGACTTTTTTTTTAATAGCGATTCAACATTAATTACAAAGGGTGGCAATATAAAGACTTAAAATAGTCCTTTGTGTAACCAAAGCATGGCACTCATCCCATCAGCCGATCTGTTCTTGGTAAAATCGATGGATCGGTAATTAGATCCCATAGTCGGCCTGCTTCCATTTAGACCATGTTCTTCTGTGTGGAATTTGAGTACAGAGATTCCATGAGTATGCTGAGCCTATTTTCTAGCTGCAGATGCAATGTTTCCGGAACAACTGCTGTTGCTAAAGCCAGTGCAATGGTTTGCTAGTTGACACTATCCTGAAAGCGTTGGAGATGTGTTTTTTTTAAAAAAAAAACAATTTAGGAGCAATAAATCACACTACTGCCAGGCTACCAGCTCCATTATTTTTAAGTCTAAGTGGCAACAGTGTAAAACTGGTTAATCCAGCAAAAACACGCTTGTCATAAATTTTGATGGTAGGTTGAACTGAGACAATTACCGTTACCCTCGCTGAAAACAGTTAACAGTGGAGCAGTACAAAATTCCCAGGAAAATATGGCTTAAGTAATGGAGTAAGTCACATACTCCATAATTTCTCTTTGTATTGCACCGTTCAAGAGTCCCTACAATGTAGATGCACTGTTATGACACAGGAAAGTCTGAGCCATTGTGTTATAATTAGCAGGTATTTATGCTGAAAGTGGAAAGTGTTGCAGCAACTAGAATGCGTGTCTCCTGTCTTTTCTTGAGGAAATCTACATGTGAAAAGTTTATGAAATTCCTTTTGAGATGCTTGTTATAAACCTGTGTATTGTATGACATGTTAGCCTAGGATGTCAGTTGGTATTTTACAGTTAAAAATGACAAGATTGTGACAAAGCATTAAGTATTCAAACTGCTGTATTTTTATAAGCCAAAAACTGAAAGAAACAAACACAGAAAATGGAGGTCAGATAGCAACAATGTTGAAAATAGAGGAATAAAGTTTTGGATGTGGAGGACCCTTTTCCTTTTTTCGACAAAACATTAATTCCACAGAAGCTGCATAACCTGCTGAATGTTTACAATATTTTCTGTTTGTTTCAGATTTCCAGCATCTGCAATTTTTCTTGCCCTTTTTCCTCAAAGGGGGCAGGTGAGGAGAGAAATAAGTGTTCTAAACAAAGTAAAGATTGCGCTTTGGATACTCTAGTATCATCAACTCCCAATGTATAGGAACGTCACAAGAGGAGTAGGTCATTCAGCCCCTCGAGTCTGTTTGGGTCTGGCACGGTCACCGACATTGGCGAATGTAAAGTTGCCGCCATCCACACAGGAAGCAGTGGAGATCGCCTTTTCTGTGGATGTTCTGATCTGTTGCTAGAACAGCCTCCGAATAGTATTTTAAATGTGCTGTGCTGGTTCAATCTGTTTGCGTGCATCTGTTATAATGCAAATTGTGTGTCACACTGGGCTTGCCCACTGCCTATTCACAGGCCCGTGCTTTGATTATATTTTTATATTGAAGACGATTAGATCATTTATATTATCCTTTGCTTCTGCTTTCCTGTAGGCCCATTTAAAAGTCCATTTGGACATTGGAAAATTACCTTCATTTCTCTGAATTGGTCTCCAATGGGCATACAGGCGAGTGAAGCCACAGGACAGTATGAATACAGTGGAGTGGCACGTTGAAATCTGTTTAGTGTTGCTTTCACAATACCTGGGATTTAGCATAAAAGCACTTTTAAATGCCTGTCTTTAAATAACCTGATAAGTTCATTTAAGAAGAACTCATGATCCCAGACCTCTACACTAACTTACAAATGTTATTTAAAACAAGCTGCTTGTCCTTCCCTCCATTTTATATTTCCGCCATTCAGACCTATTGCTGCTTTCTTGCCTCATGCGTGCAATCATCCTGATGCTGTTTACCACCTTTTATGTAGGCACCCATTGGTTGTAAACCAAAAAAATCCAGTTATATACATTTGTGAACAAGTAAAGTCAATGCAGTGGTTATAATGTGTTAAAATATGCTAGCTATGGAATAGCAGGGTGTGTTTTTTTTTTTGAAATTCGTAGCCAATCGTTCCAATTCTTTGTCAAATCACAAACGCCAGAGGTCACCTTGGGCCCATTCAAGGATCACTCTGCGCCAATGCTCTTAGCCAAAAGGCCTAGAGCCACTGCACCGTTCCTGGAAGTACTGCAATACCAGGTTCGTGCCATGGAGGTGGATGGGTCAGGTCCCCCACACACCTCCGTGGAGGTGGATGGGTCAAGCCACCCCACCCACCCAAGATCTTCTCTGCAGGTGGCATGTTAATTAACACTTGTACTCCACCTTTAACACAATAAACACCTAATGCACATCAGATAGGGGAAACGGTTGCCAGACTGGTAGAAAAGTTAGGAGTGATGAAAAGCATGTTTGAGTAGGCTTTTGAAGATGGTGAAAAAATATGGATGGTTTTGGAAGAGAGTTGAGAGTAGGGTGCATAAAAGATGGGTGGCAGCTTGCTTACGAAATTGGCTAAGTGATGGGGAACAGGGAGTAATGGAGAACGGTTGTTTTTTGGACAGGAGAAAGGTTTACAGTGGTATCCAGGGATCGGCTCTAGGGCCACTGCTTTTCTTGATGTATATTAATGACTTGGACGTGGGTGTACTGGACATAATTTTTAAAAAAAATTGTAGATGACACAAAACTTGGAAGTATAGCGAACAGTGAGGAGGGGAGTGATAGACTTCAGGAAGACATAGGCTGGTGAAATGGGCGGACACGTGGCAGATGAAATTTAATGCAGAAAAGTGTGAAGTGATGCATTTTGGTAGAAAGAATGAGGAGAGGACATATAAACTAAATGGTTCAGTCCTAAAGGGAGTGCACGAACAGAGAGACCTGGGAGTATGTGTGCCTAAATCATTGACTGTGGCAGGGCAGGTTGAGAAAGCAGTTTAAAAAGGTTTACAGCATCTTGGGCTTCATAAATAGAGGTATAAGAGAACAAAAGTATGGAAATTATGAACCTGTATAAAACACTGGTTTGGCCCCAGCTGGAGTATTGTGTCCAATTCTGGGCACCACACTTTAGGAAGGATGTGAACACCTTCGAGAAGGTGCAGAAAAGATTTACGGGAATGATTTCAAGAATGAGGGACTTCAGTTATGTTGATAGACTGGAGAAGCTGGGGTTGTTCTCCTTGGAGCAGAGCAGATTTGATAGTGGTGTTCAAAATCATGAGGGGGGGGGATCCAGACAGAGTAGAGAGATGTTAAACCGAGGCCCCCTCTGTTCACTCAAGTGGATGTAAAAGATCCCATGGCACTATTTCGAAGATAATCAGGTGTGCTATCCCCGGTGTCTGGCTAATACTTATCCCTCAATCAACATAACAAAAAGCAGATTATCTGGTCAATGTCACATTGTTGTGCGAGCTTGCTATGCACAAATTGGCTACTGCGTTTCCTATATTACAACAGTGACTGCACTTCAAAATGTGCTTTATTAGCTGTGAAGCTCTTTGGGGCATCCAGTGGTCATGAAATGCACGTCTGTCTTGTCTTGTCTTCCTTTCCTTTTTTCCTTTCATTCTTTTCATATGCACATCAACTGCACTACCCTCATCAACCCTCTCTGTTACTTCTTAAAGAAATCAATCAAGTTGGTCAAATACGATTTGCTTTTAACAAATCCGTGCTGGCTTTCATTTATTAACCCATATTTTTCCCAGTGCCAATTAATTTTGTCCTGGATAAGTGTCTCAAAGCTTACCCACCACTGCTGACCGGCTCACTAGTCTGTGATTGCCGGGTTTATCCCCCCTCTCTTTTTTTTTTGAAGGGGGTGTAACATTTGTAATCCTTCAGTCTTCTGGCACCCTTCCCATATCTAAGGAGGATTGGAAGATTATGGCTGGAGTGTCTGCAAGTTCCACCCTCTCTTTCAGCCATCTAGGATGCATCCCATCTGGACCAGGTGACTTTTCTACTTTTGAGCGCTGCCAACCTTTAAAGTACCTCCCCTTTATTTTTATCCTATCCAATTTATCTACTACCGCCTCCTTTACTGTGACATTGGCAGCATCCTTTTCCTTAGTGACGACATGCAAAGTACTCATTTAGTACCTCAGCCATGCCCTCTGCCTCCACAAGAAGATCTTTTTGGTCCCTAATCAGCCCCATGCTTCCTTTGACTACCCTTTTACGTTGGAGAAATAGAGTTTGGCTGTCTTGAAGTCGAGTCTGAAAGTAATGAAAGCATGGATCAGAGTTGTCTCAGCTGGTTTGATGTGAGGAGATTTGAAGAGGAGAAAATGTCACGTGACTTTTTTAAAAGAAAACTCTAATTTGGTTTTGGAGTTTTTGTAACTATAAGAGGTATATTTAGTACAAATGCAATTTGTTCAAAAATTCTGTTCTGGGGCTGGGCTATCTGAAATTGTTCTTAACTTGCATGTTTTCTGTATATGTGTACACCAGTTTATTCTAATTCAAGATTGTTATGTCAGCTCATTTTTACAATCCAGGAAAGAAGTACCCACACATTTTCTCTGCACATCCACTTGTAATGGAAGTACATCTGTATTTCTGTTCATGGTGTAATCAATTATTTGGATACAGAGCCAGAGGGAGTGGTGTCCAAATTTGCAGGTGATAGTAAATAATTCTGAGGACCAAGGAAGCTGCAATATTGATAAGATGATGCAATGATCAAACAAGTGGCAGAAGGAATTCAATATCAGTAAATGTGAAGAGGTGCATTTTTTTTAAATAGAATAATAGTTATACTTTGGTTCACAACTTTAAAATCAGCACATCGAGTAAATAAGGCCATAAAAAAGCAAATGGAATTATAGGTTTTATAGCAAGAGATATAGCATTTAAAGTTGAAATACACTATAAGAAGGATGTTGAAGCAATAGAGAGAGTACAGCAAACAATTGTTTGGTTGCTGCTTGATATGAGGAAGTACAAATACAAAGAAAAACTTGAAAAAATGGGGCTGTTTTGATTAGAACAGTGGAGGTTATGGAGTGATTTGAAAGCGTTGTTTAAAATTATGAAGGATATGACCGAGTAGAGAAAAACATACCGTTTCCAATGGTTAAGTGGTCTAGAATGAAGGGACATAGATTATAAGATTAAATGCAAGAGATTTAGGGCAGGGAGCAGGAGAAATCTTTTTACACAGAGCTGTGGAATGTGCTATGGGAGTTAGTGATTGAAGCAGACACCATGTCAACATTTAAGAATAGGTTAGATAAGTAGTCAAAAGAAAGGGGGATAAAGGGATATGGAAATAGGACAGACACATAGGAATAGGAATACTGTTTGTGTGGAGGAAAGTCGCCAACACTGGGTGGGCAGAACAGCCTTTTTCTGTGTTGTGATTTCTACATAATTCTCTCTAAATTCATATAGACTTATCTTCAAAATCGCACTAACAACCTTTTGGACCTCGAACCTTTAGAATGTGTCAAAGAATAATGGATATTGGATTGGTTGCCATATTGCAATCATTGAAAGCTCAAGTGCTGTCTTAAAGCAGAAGAATGAAGCTTAGTTGGGTTACGTCAAGTCACCTGAATTCAGAGATGATATTACCTTGTAATACTTGTAATTGTCTTTGATTTTAAATATGTACATTTTGAAGTTAGTGGAGTAGTCTTGTTTTTCTCCAGTGTTGTGCTAGGTACTGATGACAGAATGTTCTGTGCTGTTATTAAATGGCATTCCCTACAGAAGATTAAAAATTGTGATCAGCTATGTCTGATTTTGGTCCTTTTCTACAGCCGCAACCATACTTCGTACAGATCCCTGTCACTGTGCTCTCCTTCACTCCTCTCTTTCCTTGCCTCCAAACATTTACATTTATGTTTTTATTGTTCACGGTTATGTCTTATGAAATTTTAAAGTACAACGGCATAGTTGATGATCAGTGCTCAGTTGATCGCAGCTGTGGCAGCAGCAGAGGCACAATAATTTGCCTCAGCATCTCCAAGTTTTGGGGGAAAATTGGCTCAGGTTTCTGTTCCTGATTTCTATTCATTGCCATGCCTGTTGGGAGTGTGGTATTTGAGAGTGCTAAGCGAGGTTAGGATGGACCTTGGTTGGTTGTGATACTGACTATTAAATTGCCTGCTGACACTCACCATCAAGGCTCACAGATCAATGATGGGTTCTTAGGTGAGGCACAGTAGGTTTCCTGGTGCCCATGGAAATCTAGTAAGGAGTCAATAGCTTCAGGAGAGATGGAAAGTAGACAACATTCTTTGGGAAAAGTAAAACCAAAGCCTGATGGAAAAAGTGGTACCATATTGTTGGTACAACAATAATTTGTATTTATATAGCACCTTTAACATAATAAAATATCCCAAGGAGCTTCACAGGAGCATTGTCAAACACAATTTGACACCGAGCCACATGAGATATTAGGACAGACTTGGTCAAAGAGGTAGGTTTTAATGAACGTCATGAAGAAGGAAAGCGCAGTAGTGAGACGGAGAGGTTTAGGGAGGGAATTCCAGAGGTTAGAGCCTAGACAGGTGAAGGCACGACCGCCAATGGTAGAGTAATTGGGGATGCACGAGGCCAGAATTGGAGGAGCACAGATATCTCGGGAGGGGGGGGGGTTGTAGTAGGGCTGGAGGAGGTTACAGAGGTTGGGAGGCAATGGAGAGATTTGCTAACAAGGATGAGCATTTTAAAATCGCTGCGTTGCTTAACTCGGAAGCCAATGTCTGTCAGCGAGCCAGAAGTGTTGGGTGAATGGGACTTGGTGTGAGTTCGGACACAGACAGCCGAGCTTTGGATGACCTCATGTTTATGGAGGATGTAAGATGGGAGGCAGCCAGGAGTGCGTTGGAATTGTCAAATCTAGTGGTAACAAAGACATTGATGAAGGTTTCTGCAGCAGATGAGCTGAGGCAGGGGAGGAGTCGGGCGATGTTAGAGGTGGAAGTCGATGGTCTTAGTGATGGTGCAAATATGGGGTCGGATGTTTATCTCGGGGTCAAATATGACACCAAGTTTGGAGATAGGGCGGTAGTTTGCAAGGGTGGAGGCATCAAGGGTGTTTTTTTTGAGGAGAGGGGCGATGATGGCAGATTTAAAGGTGAGGGGGAACAGGTCACCAATATCGGCTAACATGGAGACCAGGAAGAGAAGTTGGGTGGTCAGCAGTTTAGTGGGAATAGGGTCAAGGGAAAAGGAGGTGGGTCTCGAGGACAAGATGAGCTTGGAGAGGGCATGAGGGGAAATAGGAGAGAAACTGGAGAAATCTGTGCACTTGGGAAGAGAGGAGCAGGAGGAAGCTGGGAGAACCTTGGAGAAAGTTTGGTCAGATGGACATGGCGAAGGGAGGGAATCATCATCAGCAGAGGCAGCTGAACGGATGGTATCACTTTTAGTGACAATGAAGTCCATGAGCTCCTCGTACTTGTTTGAGGTTGGAGGAGACAGCCGAGAGGGGTTTCAGAAGACAGTTTGCAGTAGAGAAATAAAGACAGGTTACCTTTGCATTCCAGGATGATCATGGGATAGTGAGCAGTTTTAGCAGTGCTAATGAAGCCATGCTCATTCCAAATAGCATTCATTATTGAGGTTGGTTTGTTAAATTTACTGGGCCATTGCAGATTATTTGTTTTATCACTGTTAAAACTTTGGCTTGTCTTAAATAAATATAATGAATTTTGTCAATTCTGTATTTGCGACTCATTAACTGAAATATAATATTGGGATTGAGCATACGAGTTCTTCCATGATCCTCCCGATGCCTTCAAAAAAGACCCCTCAATACATCCTGTTGAATATTTTATGCTTGGATAAGTAATGTAGATGTTTAGGTTCTTGTCTTCAGCTCATCTAAAGTTCTGCTGTGTGTATTCTGACTTCTATCAAGTCTCATTCACTCATCACACATGTGCTCGCTGACCTACAGATGTCAGTTGTGGCTCAGTTGGTAGCACTCTTGCCTCTGACTCGGAAAGTTGTGAATTCGAGTACCACTTCAGAGACTTAAGCACATAATCTAGGCTGACACTCCAGTGCAGTACTGACTGAGTGCTGCACTGTCGAAGCTGCTGTCCTTTGGATGAGATGTTAAACCGAGGTGCCGTCTACCCTCTCTGGGCGTAAAAGATCCCATGACTCTATTTCAAAGAAGAGAATGGGATTTCTCGCTAGTCGATATTTATCCCTTAACAACATCACTAAAAACAGACTACCTAGCCATTATCACATTGCTGTTTGTGGGACATAGAAACATAGAAAATAGGTGCAGGAGTAGGCCATTCGACCCTTTGAGCCTGCACCACCATTCAGGTATGATCATGCAACTTCAGTACCCCATTCCTGCTTTCTCTCCATTCCCCTTGATCCCTTTAGCTGTAAGGGTAACAACTAACTCCCTTTTGAATATATCTAATGAAGTGGCCTCAATAACTTTCTGTGGTAGAGAATTCCACAGGTTCACAATTCTCTGAATGAAGAAGTTTCTCCTTATCTCAGTCCTAAATGGCTTACCCCTTATCCTTAGACTGTGACCCCTGGTTCTGGACTTCCCCAACATCGGGAACATTCTTCCTGCATCAAACCTGTCAGAATTTTATATGTTTCTATGAGAACCCCTCATTCTTCTAAATTCCAGTGAATATAAGCCGAATCGATCCAGTCTCTTCATATGTCAGTCCTGCCATCCCAGGAATCAGTCTGGTGAACCTTTGCTGCACTCCCTCATTAGCAAGAATTTCCTTCCTCCATATTAGGAGACCAAAACTGTAAACAATATTCAAGGTGTGGCCTCACCAAGGCCCTGTACAACTGCAGTAAGATCTCCTTGCTCCTATACTCAAATCCTCTCGCTATGAAGGCCAACATGCCATTTGCTGCCTTCACCGCCGACTGTACCTGCATGCCAAGTTTCAATGACTGATGTCCCATGATATCCAGGTCTCGTTGCACCTCCCCTTTTCCTAATCTGTCACCATTCAGATAATATTCTGCCTTCCTGTTTTTGCCACCAAAGTGGATAACCTCACATTTATCTACATTATATTGCATCTGCCATGCATTTGCCCACTCAGCTAACCTGTCCAAGTAACCCTGCAGCCTCTTTGCATCCTCCTCACAGCTCACACTGCCATCCAGCTTGGTGTCATCTACAAACTTGGAGATATTCCATTCAATTCCTTCGTCTAAATCATTAATGTATATTGTAAATACCTGGGGTCCCAGCACTGAACCTTGCGGTACCCCACGAGTCACTGCCTGCCATTCTGAAAAGGACCCGTTTATTCCTACTCTTGGCTTCCTGTCTGCCAACCAGTTCTCTATCCACGTCAGTACATTACCCCCAATACCATCTGCTTTAATTTTGCACACTAATCTCTTGTGTGGGACCTTGTCAGAAGCTTTTTGCAAGTCCAAATATAGCACATCCACTGGTTCTGCCTTGTCCACTCTACGATTTACATCCTCAAAAAATTCTAGAAGATTTGTCAAGCATGATTTCCCTTTCATAAATCCATGCTGACTTGGACCAATCCTGTCACTGCTTTCCAAATGCACTGCTATTGCATCTTTAATAATTGATTCCAACATTTTCCCCACTACTGATGTCAGGCTAACCAGTCTGTAATTCCCTGTTTTCTCTCCCTCCTTTTTTTAAAAAGTGGGGTTACATTAGCTACCCTCTAATCCATAGGAACTGATCCAGAGTCGATAGACTGTTGGAAAATGACCACCAATGCATCCACTATTTCTAGGGCCACATCCTTAAGTACTCTGGGATGCAGACTATCAGGCCCTGGGGATTTATCTGCCTTCAATCCCATCATTTTCTCTAACAGTTTCCTGACTAATAAGGATTTCCTTCAGTTCCTCTTTCTCGCTAGATCCTCGGTCCCCTATTTTCGGGAGGTTATTCGTGCCTTCCTTAGTGAAGACAGAACCAAAGTATTTGTTCAGTTGGTCTGCCATTTCCTTGTTCCCCATTATGAATTCACCTGATTCTGACTGCAAGGGACCTACATTAGTCTTCACTAATCTTTTTCTCTTCACATATCTATAGAAGCTTTGGCAGTCAGTTTTTATGTTCCCTGCAAGCTTACTCTTGTACTCTATTTTCCTCCTCCTAACTAAACCCTTAGTCCTCCTGCTGGATTCTAAATTTCTCCCTCAGACCTTGCCGTGTGCAATTTGGCTGCCACATTTCCTACATTACAAGAATGACTACACTTCATTGCTGTTTTGAGACATTCTGTTTTTTGGGACATCCTGTAATTGTGAAAGATGCTATATAAATACATTGGCTCCCAGTCCAGCAATACCTCAAATTTCAAATTCTCATCCTTGTGCTCAAATTCCTCCATGGCCTTGCCCCTCCCTATCTCTGTAACTTCCTCCAGCTACAACATTCTGAAAGCTCTGCGTTCCTCCAATTCTAACTTCTTGTGCATCCCCGATGTCCTTCGCCTCTCCATTGGCGGTCATGCCTTCAGCTGTCTAAGCCCTCAGCTCTAGAATTCCCTCCCAAAATCTCTGCCTATCTACCTCGCTCTTCTCCTTTAAGATGCTCCTTGAAACCTGCCTCATTGACCAAGCTTTTGGTCACCTGTCCTAATATCTCCTTGTGTGGCTCGGTGTCAAATTTTGTCTGATAACGCTCTCATGAATCGCCTTGGGGCATTTTACTACGTTAATGGTACTATATAAATGCAAGTTCTTGTTTGAGGAGGAGTGTGTGGAGACCTCTTACTGATATGTTTTGTCATGGAGTCAATATTTTATAAATTTGGGGGTAGAGAATTGGAGTGAAAGTGTCCTCCAAAGTTGTCCTGTCCCCTTTGCACATGCATTGTTAAGCCAGTGGGAGAGCATGGAGGGATGTGTTTTAAATGTTTAACTCCAATGCCTCTGATCAAATGGCTTTATGGCAGCCACTGGTGATTTTATAGTTTCTATCAGATTTGTCACTGTTCTGAGTTGCAGTATGTCATAAACATTTCTCCTTGTTCTTGCTGCAGACTGAAGCTGGCAGCCTTCCACTTATGGCTTTCAAATTACTTGCAAATCAAAATGTATGAATTCTAGTTTGGAAACTCTTGATTTGAATCTCTCCTTTTGTGTGTTGAACTTTATATTTATGCCAATAGTCGCCTCCTACAGGAACAAGTTATCTGAAGGCTATTGAATTCAGCTCAGGTCACCAGATTCAAATTCTCACTACTTCTACTTTTAAGGTGAACTTAAAAAAAATAAATTATTGATATTTTGCTCTTAATCAGCGTGGAAAGTGTTTCAATATGTGCAGATGTGACCATATCTGGAGAGATCTAAAGGGGTAGTTCAGGTTTGAACGCTGCCCATCTTCATACATTGTCTGCTTCAACACGAGTTATATCTTTGGGCGTTTGTAGTGTAGTGCACCTATATGACAAACATAAGATTTTGCAATTTAAAAAAAAAAAATTTGGAAGGGAAGGAGACACATTTAATCCTTGAGTTTCCCAACCTCTGTCTCCTATCAATGTTTAAGCACACCGCTAGTCGTCTTTACTTAATCAGTTCGATATGCCTGTAAATATTGCACCAGGGTTCTGGTGTACATGTAACACTAACTGTACTCCTTGTGACTGGTGCTTTAATAACACTTGGACCATTTTAGTGGTAAATAATACTGCAGTCATGTGACAACATTGTGTAAATGCTCCCAACTAATATTCATGAAATGTAATTCAATAAGAGAGATTTCTATCTGCAAATGGCAGTAGAAGCTGTGCAGAATTGAAGCCGGCACACAAAGCCTCATTTTATTACCTCCTGCTTGCCTGAGAATTGCTTTTTTCCCTTGAGTGATCCTGCTAAAGCTGGCTTTATTGTGTTAACCTATTTACGTGTCAAGAGCTATTGTGCCTCTTTTTATCTGTGTTTGTATTTGGTAGTGCAGAGAAGGACAAGGTGAAAATGGATGGCTGGTCAGCTCTTTGCGCTTGGGGTAATGAGTGGTTGCTAAGCGATTTGCATGCATGGTAATCAGTTTTATCTAGAAGATGTCATGTACAATTATAAGCCCACTGACATCTTTTGAAATCAGCCTAATGGGTATTTTAATTTATTGTTGGGGAAGATTATTGCACTTCTTCAATTACAGGATGCGCCTTTTATTCCCGGGGCTGTGTGGAAAGGATTGCTTCTGTGCACATAATCTCACAAGGAGAGGCTCTCAGTAGAGGTCATGCAGGATTACTTGCTGTTGCAAAGTCGTTTCACTTCCACAGAGGCACACGGCTTTGAAAGCTACGCAGTCTATGAAAAGTAGGATAGTCCCATACGATCTGAGCCCTCCCAAGTTGGCTCATTGATGTCTGTGTAAAAGGATGGATTTCCACTGGTGGTAGATGCGCTGAATCCTTTTTGGCAAAGCAGTGATGTCATACTCCGGAAAGTCCTATTTCTATGGCAACATTCATAACTTTCAATTGTTCAAATTGAATCACTGCTTGGATGTTTAAATATTGGAGCACAGTCAACTGGTTTTGCCAGCCAGAAATTGTTGTAGACCACTTGATTGCTGGATTCAAGACAACAGATTGGGAATTGATGCTAGTCTTTTCAATAGCCCATTGTTTGAATTTTAATTTTCTTGTGATCTGTCTACTAACATATCTGGTTATTACAAACTTTTATAAACTTACTTTAATTTTTCCCCGATCTTGGTTAAAATTCTGATCCGTGGTGTTCGGCCCATAATGAGACCAGGTCATAATGATTGTTGTTGATGAACTGATAAGCAGTTTGTGAAGAGTTAAAACCTTATACTTTGAGCAACCAGTCATCATCATCATAGGCAGTCCCTTGGAATTGAGGAAGACTTGCTTCCACTCCTGAAGTGAGTTCTTTGGTGGCTGAACAGTCCAATACGAGAGCCACAGACTCTCACAGGTGGAACAGATAGTCGTTGAGGGAACGGGTGGGTGGGACTGGTTTGCCGCATACTCTGCCTGCACTTGATTTCTCGGCATTGAGACTCGAACTGCTCAGCGCCCTCTCGGATGCACTTTCTCCACTTAGGGCAGTCTTTGGCCAGGGACTCCCAGGTGTCAGTGGGAATGTCGCACTTTATCAGGGAGGCTTTGAGAGTGTCCTTGTAACGTTTCAGCTGCCCACCTTTGGCTCGTTTGCTGTGAAGGAGCTCCGCATAGAGCACTTGCTTTGGGAGTCTCGTGTCTGGCATGCGAACTATGTGGCCTGCCTAGCGGAGCTGATCGAGTGTGGTCAGTGCTTCAATGCTGAGGATGTTAGCCTGGACGAGGAGGCTGTTAATGGACAGACTGATTCAATTAAATGTAAGCATGCTAGATTTTATAAATAATGTGTGTACGGTTATATAAAGTGGCTTTTATACTGGGGGTGTTTTAGTTTATATTTCAGAAGAATGGTGTTTGTGAGCCAGTTCCAACATAGGAGTAGGGAATAAGCCTGTTCCACCATTCAATTAGATTATAGCTAGTCTGTATCTTAACTCCATCTTTTCCACTGCTAAATCTGGCTCTTTTTATTTGATAATGCTACTGTGAAGCACCTTTGGACTTGTTAAAGGTGCTATATAAGTGCAAGTTAAAGTAGTAGGTAGGCTTGTAGACTGAAGAAACTGTGTCTACATGTTTGCTGCTGGGATAAATGAGCTGGATGTAGTCTGATTGTTGAAACATCTGGATTATTAAAACATATACACAAAATATGTATTAAAATATACACTATTTAAAAATTAGATTGCCTAAGATGGTGTATACTTATTTTCCATACTGTGCAGTATACGCATATGCATTAATAAAATTCAAAGCATGCAACACTACAAAATTCTGTGGGGGGAAAAAAAATATAAAACTCAAAATTGCTTAATATTTAGGATTTGTTTAAAAGAAGTCCAACTTTATATGCAAGAATTGACTGCAATGTAATCTAATTAATCGCATTCCAAAATAAATAGGGACCTTCACTCTGACTTAGTGTGGTTTTAATCCAGATAAGGTATGCCCATGCTAGGTTGTTTATGCGGTCTGTTTTATGATATCATGTATTTCTTGGATATGATTTTGTTGTCCTGGAATTTTCTCTGCTTTGCCCAACCCAAGCTACCTACTTTATTTTCTTTTATTTTCTCCTCCTTTGTCCCAAACTCAGAAAAGCCTCATTAGCTTTAATCATTTCTCATAACAGACTTTAGTGTGGAGTATTAATGTAATAAAGACATTTCTATAGCTTTTCAAAATGCTTGCCAAATTACTTGTAAAGTGCAGTCACTATTTGTGGTACATAGGCAAACAAGACAGCCAATTTGCACACAGCTAGATCGTATAAAAGTCTTATCTAAAGGACGGCACCTCTAACAATGCAGTGCTCCCTCAGTACTGCACTGAACTGTCAATTTGGATTATGTGCTATGTCCTGGAATGGGAACTGAACCCACAACCTCATGACTCAAAGATGAGAGCAGTACATTGTGCTATGATAGGAAATTTGATGTGCAATATGTTGATAGCTTTCATTATAAAGAGAAACGAATTTGTTTGTTTGGCAAAGGATGAAAAGGCAGTAGAAGGAGCAGGAGATACGACTATTGATTGTATAGGTGGGAATCAGTGATCAAAGAAATGCAGTCACAGTTGTTCAAAAATAGGTACAGGCATGTAACATGACCATTTTTGTCCTCTGGTAGAAATTAGATGTTCACACAGGTCTTTTTCTGTCTGAATAAGTTAATTAATGTGAGATATACAAGCAGTTAGATTATTCCTGTTGTGACCACTTCCAAACCTATTTGCATTTGATTCTCTGTGTCTATTTTCGTAACCTTCAATCTTGTTTCCCAAACAGCTGTTTTCCACTTTCATTTTAAACTAAAGAAACACAGTATCAAATGTTTCTGGTGGAGGGTTGTACTCCAGTCATAAGGAATTTTTGTCTAATTCCAGTCTTTTTTTTTATGCTTGTTAGTTTTAAACTTGTTTCTTTAGGTGCATGCATTGTTCAAGTCACAGTCTATTTAAATGTGCATTGCCTATGCCTGTCAGTATTTTAAAAACATGAACAATATGTAACTCAACCATCTTTTCATTGAAAATCAGTTCAACTCTTGAATCTTCTCATAACTTAAACCCCCAAGTCCTGAAGTCCTCCTTGATGCTCTTGTTTGAACTCTCTCCCAATTGATCAATGTCCTTTTAAGGTAAATTCACACTATATTGCACAGAGCCTTACTGATGTGGATATTTGAGAATACTGAATTTACTGCCAAACCATTTACCTGCAACTGTATGGGACCAGTTTTAGGTTCAGAGCTTGGCAGCACAGTGCAAAATGCTCCATTTTGTGCTTCTTCATAAATGCTATACAATATAATTCCCTTTTTAACAGAGCATCTGTCATGTCTTTCTGATTGCAGGTTAGACCCAATAATTATTCTCTTTCTTCTGCTCTCCCTGCCTGACTCGAGTTCTCTGCTCCCTTCATTGACCCCAGTATTGTCACTCTCCGTTCTCTATCAAATATTAAGACCTGGTTGAGCTACAACTTCTTCCAGTTTAATATTTGCAAAACCAAAGTCAAACTACTTGGCTTTTGCAAACATCTATACATCTGACCCTTTGACTCCATGGGCTCAAGTTTCGGTCTGCCGCTAGAACGGCGCACATTGGAGAGGCCCACCTAATATGTAGAATAAAAATTGAGCCGAATACTTGCCTCACAATTCTCCAATAGCTGTAGGCCCATTTCTAGCTCGGCGCTGCGCAGCAGGAGCTGCTGGGGGCGGAGCAACAGCCCAGCGCCAGAAACAGTGCCAGCAGCAGCGCGCATGCGCAGTGAGCCTGCGCAGTAGCTGCCGGCCCTTCCAGCGCGTCCTGTCTCCGGGCGACGACCCTATCCCAGGTCGAAGGGACATCGCCCCTATCCCGAGCCAAGTGTCCTGACACATCTTACCTCATCGGCGGGGCCCAGCCTCTCGCTGGGGGCGGGCCCCACCCGAAGAGTCTATCGTTGGGCGACATCTGTTACATGCGGGCCCCGCCTGAAGTCCTTGGCGGGGCCCGGCTTTGGCGGCGGAGCCCACCTGCCCGGCCTCTCTCTGGGGGCGGGCCCCGCCCAAAGAGTCGACGGCAGCCCGGCATCAGCTGCGTGTGGGCCCTGCCTGAAGTCCTCGGCGGGGCCCGTTCATCATCTGCTCTTGCTCCCCTCCCGCCCCCCACTCCCCCCAGTTGATCTCCACCCCACTCCCCCCTCCCCCGCCCCAGTTCATCTCCTCCCCCCCCGCCCCAGTTCATCTCCTTCCCCCCCCCGCCCCAGTTCATCTCCTTCCCCCCCCGCCCCAGTTCATCTCCTTCCCCCCCCGCCCCAGTTCATCTCCTTCCCCCCCCGCCCCAGTTCATCTCCTTCCCCCCCCGCCCCAGTTCATCTCCTTCCCCCCCCCGCCCCAGTTCATCTCCTTCCCCCCCCCGCCCCAGTTCATCTCCTTCCCCCCCCCGCCCCAGTTCATCTCCTTCCCCCCCCCGCCCCAGTTCATCTCCTTCCCCCCCCCGCCCCAGTTCATCTCCTTCCCCCCCCCGCCCCAGTTCATCTCCTTCCCCCCCCCGCCCCAGTTCATCTCCTTCCCCCCCCGCCGCCCCAGTTCATCTCCTTCCCCCCCCCGCCCCAGTTCATCTCCTTCCCCCCCCCCGCCCCAGTTCATCTCCTTCCCCCCCCCCGCCCCAGTTCATCTCCTCCCCCCCCCCCGCCCCAGTTCATCTCCTCCCCCCCCCCGCCCCAGTTCATCTCCTCCCCCCCCCCCGCCCCAGTTCATCTCCTCCCCCCCCCCCGCCCCAGTTCATCTCCTCCCCCCCCCGCCCCAGTTCATCTCCTTCCCCCCCCCCGCCCCAGTTCATCTCCTCCCCCCCCCGCCCCAGTTCATCTCCTTCCCCCCCCGCACCCCAGTTCATCTCCTTCCCCCCCCCCCCCGCCCCAGTTCATCTCCTCCCCCCCCCTGTTCTCCCCGGTGCTGCAGTAGGTGAGTAGAAATACTTTTTTATTTATTGTGATTTTTTAATTTTTAATTTATTTATTTTTGATTGATTTATTGGTTGACTTATTGATTTATTTATCTGTTATTGATGATGGCTCTTGATTTGTAAAAGTGAAGTGTTTAATGTTTGTAAACCCCCTCTTCTCTTTAAACCCCCCACCCCCTACCCCCATCTCTTGATCCCTTCGCCTGATTTCTAAGTGTAGGCAAGGTTTATCTGAGCGTACAAAAATCTACACTTACTGCATTCTAAGTTAGTTTGGAGTAAGTTTTCGCTGCCTAAACTTGCAAAACAGACGCAAGTGGCTGGACATGCGCCCTTTTGAAAAAAAATCTGTTCTAAAATGAAACTATTCTAAATCGCTAGAACTGAGTCGGCAAACTAAATGCCGAGAATTGCAATTTCTAAGATGCTCGATTCTAAACTAGTTGCTCTTATTAAAAAAAAAAAAATAGGAGCAACTCGGGCCGAAACTTGAGCCCCCTCTATCTACCAGCTACCACCTTAAGCTAAACCTACTGGAGTAGAACAGTGGCATCTTGCTTGGCTTCAAACTCAGCTTCCTTCCCCACATCTAATTTGTCACCAAAATAGCTCTGTTTTACACTCAAAATATCACCAATATCTATCCCTATCGCTTCTCGCCCTCCCCTGCTATGTAAACCCTAATAACATTCCTCTGGCACCTTGAGATTGAACTTCTCCAGCCAGAACTCTGCTGCTTTCATCTTTCATAAACTACAAATCATCCAGAATCATCTTGTCTCACCTGCATTACCCCTGTCCTTTCCAAGCTCCTGTGTCTGAACCTTCAAATCCCTTCATTGTTTAGTCCCTCCCTCCGCGATCTCCTCTAGCCCTATGTCCCAGTGTGCAATCTCCGTTCCTCCAATACTGATCTTTTTTCTGCTCCAACGTCAGCAGCTGCGATAGCCCCACTTGCAGAACTTTACCTCAGCATCTGCCCTTCTTTCAAAAGTCTCTGACTGCTCTTGCCCCTTCTGAACACCTTACCTTTCTCCATCCCACTTTGTGTCCACGAGCTGGTCACCACCCTATGAAGCACTCGAATTGTCTGTTATGAGTTCTATAGAAATGTAGTTTGTTTGGTGCAGAGAACACTTCATTTTCTGTCTATACAAATTAGCAGCGTTAATGTAGAGAGCACTCACTTGCCTACATCACGTACAGATGGCTGAGCTAAGTTCCTTGGGGAGGAGGCTCCAAGGATGTAGCTAATGATGCACAACAATTTTAGCATTACATTTTATGATAGCAATTGTAAACATTTATTCACTGTGTATTTGTTCTTTTCAATTGTTTTGTATATTTTTTTGCTAAACATACCAAATTTTAAACTTCAAAATGTTCAGATTATAAATATTTTTATTTTTCACCAGAGAAAGCAAATATTTAAATTACCCTTTTTTTCTAATACCACGTGCTAGGCAAAAACTGAAATGTCAATAGTCTAAATTATGGATTATAATTTTTAAATTTTGTTCTTGGCACGTAGGCGATACTGGCCAGGCAGCATTCATTGCCCATCCCTAGTTGCCATGAGAAGGTGATGGTAGGTTTCTGCAGTCCTTGTAATGATGTTAGGTAGGGAATTCCAGGATTTTGACCCAGTGACCATGAAAGAGCGGTAATGTTTGTTCAAGTCAAAGTGGAGAAGTTTCTGTTGCCACAACTACCACTGGGAACGACAAGGAAAGGCAATGTTGCACTACAGGCTGTAGATCCTAAAAGTTTGGGTGGATATTGAGTCCAGTTGCGGGGTGTCGATCAAAAAAAACTGGATTGTGTTAAGCTTCCTGAGTGCTGTTGTGCCTGCACCCACATAGCTGAGTGGCGAATATTCCATCCCACTCTTGATTTGAGCCTTCTGGATGATAGAGAGGATTTGAATGGTCAAGAGGTTAGCTATTTGTTGCAGAATACCAAGCCTTTTTCCTGCTTTTATGGTCACGGTTGATCTTGCTGGTCCAGTTAAGCTTCTGGTCAATAAGTGACAGCCTTGGCATAATGGCAGAACTTCATGGCACTATTCGAAGAAGGGCAAGAGCGTTGACCCAATGTCCTGACCAATAGTTATTTCTCAGCCAACACCACTAAAATCTGGTCATTAATTGTTTGCTGTTTGTGGGACTTTGCTGTGCGATGTAATGACTTCAAAAGGACTTCATTGTCATTGAAGCACTTGACTCCTTTGCGAGTTTGCTCGTTCCTCCGAAGATTTTTTTCTCGTTCCTGCAATAATCTTTCGCTCGTTTCTATGGGCCCAAGTTTCGGGCTGCGCCGGACGCCTGTTTTTTGTGCCAGAAAGTGCGCCTAAAAAAAACTTAACTATTCTCCGGCTCCCTGCAGGTCCTCTGGAGCTGGGCGCAGCGCAGCACGAGCTGTAGGGGGCGGAGCCAGGTCCCTGCGCTGAAAACAGTGCCGGGACCTCTGCACATGCGCGCTACAGTGCAGTGCATGTGCAGTAGCTCCATGCGCCCAAAGCTGTAGGAGGGGCCCGAAGCACGCAGTCCCTAGCCCTGGCTGAATGGCTTCACTGGGGTTGCGTGCATAAGGCTCCTCCTACCCGACCCGACCCCTCCTCTCTCCACCTCTCCCCCCCCCCCAACCCCTGACCTCCGCGACTCTCGACACCGCCCCCCCCCGCCCCCCCCCCCCCGACCTCTGCGAGACCCGATGCCACCTACCTGTAAATCCAGCCCGAGGTCTTGGGCCCAGCCGTTCAGCCTCCTTCTTTCCTTCCCTCCCTCCTCTCTCTCCTTCCCTCCCTCCCTCCCTCCTCTCTCTCCTTCCTTCCCTCCCTCCCTCATCTCTCCTTCCTTCCCTCCCTCCCTCATCTCTCCTTCCTTCCCTCTCTTCCTCCTCTCTCCTTCCTTCCCTCTCTTCCTCCTCTCTCCTTCCTTCCCTCCCTCCCTCCTCTCTCCTTCCTTCCCTCCCTCCCTCCCTCCCTCCTCTCTCCTTCCTTCCCTCCCTCCCTCCTCTCTCCTTCCTTCCCTCCCTCCCTCCTCTCTACTTCCTTCCCACCCTCCCTCCTCTCTCCTTCCTTCATTCCCTCCCTCCTCTCCTTCCTTCATTCCCTCCCTCCTCTCCTTCCTTCCTTCCCTCCCCTCCTCTCTCCTTCCCTCCCTCCCTCCTCTCGCTCCTTCCTTCCCTCCCTCCCTCCTCGCTCCTTCCTTCCCTCCCTCCCTCCTCGCTCCTTCCTTCCCTCCCTCCCTCCTCGCTCCTTCCTTCCCTCCCTCCCTCCTCGCTCCTTCCTTCCCTCCCTCCCTCCTCGCTCCTTCCTTCCCTCCCTCCCTCCTCGCTCCTTCCTTCCCTCCCTCCCTCCTCGCTCCTTCCTTCCCTCCCTCCCTCCTCGCTCCTTCCTTCCCTCCCTCCCTCCTCGCTCCTTCCTTCCCTCCCTCCCTCCTCGCTCCTTCCTTCCCTCCCTCCCTCCTCGCTCCTTCCTTCCCTCCCTCCCTCCTCGCTCCTTCCTTCCCTCCCTCCCTCCTCGCTCCTTCCTTCCCTCCCTCGCTCCTCGCTCCTTCCTTCCCTCCTCGCTCCTGCTCCTTCCTTCCTCTCCTCGCTCCTTCCTTCCCTCCCTCCCTCCTCGCTCCTTCCTTCCCTCCCTCCCTCCTCGCTCCTTCCTTCCCTCCCTCCCTCCTCGCTCCTTCCTTCCCTCCCTCCCTCCTCGCTCCTTCCTTCCCTCCCTCCCTCCTCGCTCCTTCCTTCCCTCCCTCCCTCCTCGCTCCTTCCTTCCCTCCCTCCCTCCTCGCTCCTTCCCTCCCTCCCTCCTCGCTCCTTCCCTCCCTCCCTCCTCGCTCCTTCCCTCCCTCCTCCCTTCCCTCCCTCCCTCCTCCCTCCTTCCCTCCCTCCTTCCCTCCCTCCTCGCTCCCTCCTCCCTCCCTCCTCGCTCCCTCCTCCCTCCCTCCTCGCTCCCTCCCTCCCTCCCTCCTCGCTCCCTCCCTCCCTCCCTCCCCCCTCCCTCCCCTCCCTCCTCCTCCTCCTCCCTCCCTCCCTCGCTCCTTCCCTTCCTCCCTCCCTCGCTCCTTCCCTCCCTCCCTCCCTCGCTCCTTCCCTCCCTCCCTCCCTCGCTCCTTCCCTCCCTCCCTCCCTCGCTCCTTCCCTCCCTCCCTCCCTCGCTCCTTCCTCCCCCTCCCTCCTCGCTCCTTCCTCCCCCTCCCTCCTCGCTCCTTCCTCCCCCTCCCTCCTCGCTCCTTCCTCCCCCTCCCTCCTCGCTCCTTCCTCCCCCTCCCTCCTCGCTCCTTCCTCCCCCTCCCTCCTCGCTCCTTCCTCCCCCTCCCTCCTCGCTCCTTCCTCCCCCTCCCTCCTCGCTCCTTCCTCCCCCTCCCTCCTCGCTCCTTCCTCCCCCTCCCTCCTCGCTCCTTCCTCCCCCTCCCTCCTCGCTCCTTCCTCCCCCTCCCTCCTCGCTCCTTCCTCCCCCTCCCTCCTCGCTCCTTCCTCCCCCTCCCTCCTCGCTCCTTCCTCCCCCTCCCTCCTCGCTCCTTCCTCCCCCTCCCTCCTCGCTCCTTCCTCCCCCTCCCTCCTCGCTCCTTCCTCCCCCTCCCTCCTCGCTCCTTCCTCCCCCTCCCTCCTCGCTCCTTCCTCCCCCTCCCTCCTCGCTCCTTCCTCCCCCTCCCTCCTCGCTCCTCCTCCCTCCCTCCCTCCTCGCTCCTTCCTCTCCCTCCCTCCCTCCTCGCTCCTTCCTCCCCCTCCCTCCCTCCTCGCTCCTTCCTCCCCCTCCCTCCCTCCTCGCTCCTTCCTCCCCCTCCCTCCCTCCTCGCTCCTTCCTCCCCCTCCCTCCCTCCTCGCTCCTTCCTCCCCCTCCCTCCCTCCTCGCTCCTTCCTCCCCCTCCCTCCCTCCTCGCTCCTTCCTCCCCTTCCCTCCCTCCTCGCTCCTTCCTCCCCCTCCCTCCCTCCTCGCTCCTTCCTCCCCTCCCTCCCTCCTCGCTCCTTCCTCCTCCTCCCTCCTCCTCGCTCCTCCCTCCTCCTCCCCCCCTCCTCGCTCCTTCCTCCTCCTCCCCCCCTCCTCGCTCCTTCCTCCTCCTCCCTCCTCCTCGCTTCCCCTCCCTCCCTCCTCGCTCCCTCCCCTCCCTCCCTCGCTCCTCCCTCCCTCCCTCCCTCCTCGCTCCTTCCTCCTCCTCCCCCCTCCTCGCTCCTTCCTCCTCCTCCCCCCCCCTCGCTCCTTCCTCCTCCTCCCCCCCCCTCGCTCCTTCCTCCTCCCCCCCCTCGCTCCTTCCTCCTCCCCCCCCATCCTCGCTCCTTCCTCCCCCCCCCCCCCTCGCTCCTTCCTCCCCCCCCCCCTCCTCGCTCCTTCCTCCCTCTTCCCCCCCCCCCCTCCTCGCTCCTTCCTCCCTCCTCTCCCCCACTCCTCGCTCCTTCCTCCCCTCTCTTTCCCCCCCCCCCTTCGCTCCTTCTCTTTCCCCCCACACTGTCAGAGACACAGACCGAGACACTGACAGAGACACACTGTGGGGACCGTCCCAGCACGCTGTTGGAGGACTCCCGGTGCTGCAGTCGGTAAGTAGAAAATGTTTTATTTATTGATTTTTTTAAATGTTTTTTTTATTAATTTTTTTTTGATTGCTTTATTGGTTGATTTATTGATGTATTTATCATTGATGATGGCTCTTTATTTGTAAAACTAGTGTTTAATGTTTGTAAACTTCCCTTTAAACCCCCCTCCCCCCCCCCCCCCCAATTCCCTACGCCTAATTTGTAACCTATGCCTGATTTTCTAAAGTGTAGACAAGGTTTTTTCGAACATACAAAAATCTTCACTTACTCCATTCTAAGTTAGTTTGGAGTAAGTTTTCACTGCCGAAATTTTGAAAACAGGCGTTAGTGGCTGGACAAGCCCCCTTTTGAAAAAAAATTCTGTTCCAAAGTGAAAATGTTCTAACTGACTAGAACTGGAGCAAACTAAATACCGAGCATTCAAATTTCTAAGATACTCCATTCTAAACCAGTTGCTCCAAAAATACAGGAGCAACTCAGGCCAAAACTTGGCCCTTATGTTTCCTCGTTGCTGCGAATATCTTACTTGTTTCTAAGTTTTAAAATAAAAAGGTTTAATGTACTTAGCTAGCTGAATAAATATTATTCCCTTGCACAATACAACTCTTTCTGTCATTTTCCATTTCTATGTCCTTTGGAGTACAGTCCTCAATGTGTATATCGGGCACGCTCATGCAGGCACGAATTGCCCGCAACAGGTGATGTCCAGTGTAACCTGAGCCCTGGAGGTGATGGGCAATGCAACGAGGCACCACGCTATCTTCTCACACTAATTATGATCAGGTCTGTTGAAACTTGTTGGTGTTTTGGAGATATATTTTGTAAACTCCACTCAAGTTTAGATTTAATACTGACTACAGTAAATTTCCATCAACAAAAATAGAATCATAGAATTGTACAGCACAAAAGGAGGCCATTCGGTCCCTCGTGCCTATGCCGGCTCTTTGAAAGAGCTATCCTATTAATCCCACTCGCCTGCTCTTTCCCACATAGCCCTGCAAATATTTCCTTTCAAGTACTTACCCAATTCCCTTTTGAAAGTTACTATTGAATCTGCTTCCACCACCCATTCGGGCAGTGCTTTCCAGATCATGAGTTTAAAAAAAGTGTCTCATAACAACAACAACAACAACAACAACTATTATTTATAGAGCGCCTTTATTGTAGTAAAACATCCCAAGGTGTTTCATAGCAGTGTTATGACAAAACCGATAAATTTGATATATGAAGAAATTATGGCAGATCACCAAAAGCTTGGTTAAAGAGGTAGGTTTTAAGGAGTGTCTTAAAGAGGGAGAGAGGTTTAGGAAGGGAATTCCAGAGCTTAAGGCCCAAGCAGCTGAAGGCACCACCACCGATGGTTGAGCAATTATAATCAGGGATGCTCAAAAGGGCACATTTTAAGGAGCACAGACATTTCGTGGTGTTGAGAGGCTGAAATAGGTTTCAGAGATAGGGAGAGGTAAGGCCATCTCCCATCATTCTTTTGCCAATTATCTTAAATCTGTGTCCTCTGGTTATGGCTCTCCTGCCAGTGGAAACATTTGTGTCCTTGTGTATAGCAAAGCCCCTCATAATTTTGAACACCTATTAAATCTCCCCTGAACCTTCTCTGCTCCAAGGAGAACAATCCCAGCTTCTCTAGTCTCTCAGCTCACCTGAAGTCCCTCATCCCTACTATCATTTTGGTAAATCTCCACTGCATCCTCCCAAGGTCTTGACATCTTTCCTACAGTGTGGTGTCCAGAATTAGACACCATTAGCTCATGAAATACTCACCTGTCAATTGTTCGGGTAGTTTCTGAATTTTAATACATTACAGTTGATCTCCTGTAATATTGCCTAGGATACGTGAGACAATATGGTATTTTAGAACAAAACAAGAAATAGGAGCATGAGTTGGCCAATTGGCCCATTGAGCCTGCTCCACCATGCAATAAGATCACGGCTGATCTTCTGCTTCAACTCCACTTTCCTGCACTATCCCCATATTCCTTGATTCCTTTAATATCCAAAAGTCTATCGATGTCTGTCTTGAATATACTCAACGACTGAGCATCCACAGCCCTCTGGGATAGAGAATTCCAAAGATTTACAACCCTTTGAGTGAAGAAATTTCTCCTCATCTCAGTCCTAAATGGCAGACTGCTTATGCTGAGACTGTGACCCCCGAGTTCTAGATTCCCAACCAGTGGGAAAACATCATCCTAGCATCTTCCCTGTCAAGACCCTTAAGATTTTTATACTTTTCAATGAGATCACCTCTCATTCTTCTAAATACTAGAACATAGGCCTAGTCTATTCAATCTCTCCTCATTTTTGATAATTTCTTCTTCAAAATCTCCATACGTTAAACATTCAGTATATTTATTTTGTAATCCGTTGAATATACATTAATTAGTTAATATACCTATTAATAGACAAAATATTTTAGTATTGGTTAAGTTTTGTATACTAGTAGTTTTCAAATTGGAGTCTGCAAGGAGTTCTCGGGAAGTCCACAAGGTCACCAATTAACATTTTTGTTATGAATTAAAAACTGCCAGCTGCCTGCACACAAACCTTTGTTGAATAAACTTAACCTAGTGCATTTTTTTTTGTTTTGTTTTATTATTCTAAGCATTAACTAATAGGATGATGGAATGAAGCAGGACATCAGCTTGAAGTGAAAGCATGAAGGGTGCACTGCCTGTATGTGCTGATGTGTGAGCTCATGAGAACACTCCGTTAATGTTGCCTGGCTGTAGTCTGGGGCTGGTTTTGTACTGGTTTATGTGTTTTAAATATTTTTTTCTCTATTGTGTGCTACAATAATGTTTTCAAAACTACATTTTTAGAGATCATGATTCCTGCCTGTACGGGGCCCAGTTTCCCACACTGCAGAACAGAAAAGAAAAGACCTTATTTTGTAATGAGCCACCACAGACTGGGCGATGTATATGTATGAAAAATTAGGAGGTGATATGACTGTTTTTGGTCCACAGTTTTTCAAATTGTCTCCCTTTTTGCCTCTCTTGAAAGTTTTGACTTTTTTGATAATATTCCAGGAATGCTAATTGCCCTTCAGTACTTCGCCCAAAGTTACCATAGTTCAGAGAACACCACAACTACAATCCTGTCCTCATCCAATATCTACTCTCACACAACTAATTAGCAAGCAAGACCTCTGGCCATATTTTTTTATTCATCTACCTTTCTCTGCCTCTCCATCCCGTTATGCTGTGATGTTGAGGTCAATTGTGCAAAAACTCCATCACCCCAGCAGAGATCAGCTAACTCAGCATACCTTGAATCAAACCTGGAAACCTGGCTCTTGAATAGTTGGTTTAATTATGTTTTCTATCATAACTCTATCAAAAAACCAGCTGTGTTCCTGAGACATGCACCAACGTCAGTGTTCTCACTCAGGCCAACATCCCCAGCATCGAAGCAGTGACCACGCTCAACCAGCTCTATTGGGCGGGCCACATCGTCCGCATGCCTGACGAGAGATTCCCTAAGCAAATACTCTACTCTGAACTCCTACACGGCAAGCGCGCCCCAGGTGGGCAGAGGAAACGTTTCAAGGACACCCTCAAAGCCTCTTTGATAAAATGCAACATCCCCACCAGCACCTGGGAACCCCTGGCCCCAGACCGCCCAAAATGGAGGAATAGCATCCGGAGGCCGCTGAGCACTTCGAGTCTCGTCGCCGAGAGCATGCAGAAATGAAGCACAGACAGTGGAAGGAGCATGTGGCAAACTAGGTTCCCCACCCACTCATTCCTTCAACCACTGTCTGCCCCACTTGTGACAGAGACTGTAATTCCCACATTGGACTGTTCAGTCACCTGCAAGCTCACTTTTAGAGTGGAAGCAAGTCTTCCTTGATTTTGAGAGACTGCCTATAATGATAATATGTGGATCATCTTCTGTGCAGGAGATCACTTTCAAGCTATCGCTTGCTCAGTCAGTGCCTTTGTCATGACAGAAGCTTCCTATCTGTTTCCCTGTTACATTTATAACCTAACCCTATCGACATTATGGGCGCTCCCCCCCCGCTCTTTTCTCTCTCCTCTCTTTCCCCTCCCCACCCCCGCCATCATTTTTTTATTTACACGTTGAGTTGAATACTTGATTCGTTACTCAACAGATAAATGGTTATTTTGAGCCTGCCTTTTCTATTGCCTTACAAGTGACATGCTCTTATGTGTGACACCTCTGAGGTTATACTTTCAAGTGTGACCCTTTAAAAGATCTGGAGCTATGAATGCATGCTAGATGCAAGACTTTTAATTATACAGATTCATAGAGAGTGCAATCAGTTTCTGTAACTAAGTGCAGCAGTCCTATATAAAAAAAAAAATCCTGCTGCTTGTGGAAGAATATGATTACAGGCTGTTTTCTTTGATAAACGTACTGCTCCAGAGGAAGCATTTTAGAGGCTGTCTGCGTGCTTTAATAAATGCAATTCACATTGAAAGTGCAATTACTTCGTCTTGTGGGTCGCAGAAACATAGTAATTAAATTTTCAAATGTGGCTTAATAAACAAAGTGGATTTACAATCTGCAGAGTGTATCTTTAAATAGATCTGACAGTTATTTGCTAAATTCCTGCTCAATGGTTCTATTCACAGGAAGTGTCTCATTGCTAGGAACATACAGTAGAACTTAACTGCATAAAGACTGGCAATATGTTTTTTAGCAAGTGACTATTTTAGTCACTGTAATCTTAACTCTTTCACCTTCCCTTTTTCTCCCGTCTCCCCCTCTTCTTCCTCCTTCCCCCACATTACAAAAAAAATACAATTTGTGAAAGGGAGCACAGGCAAAGTTCCTATTTTAAACTGTACATGTTAAAAGTGGTTAATGACAGATTTAAGATTGTTCATGATAGCATGATTGGCTTGCTGGTGATCACTGGGATCAGACATGAATGGCTAGTTGGATAAGGTACCAGATGGCTACCACCTCCTTGAAACTGCACTGCAGCATGAGGCAGTGCCTTCAGTCGAAAAAGGGAAGGAATTATTATTCATTTCCCAATCATGTTTGCTTCTGTAGACCACCTTCAACTAGGTGTGTGGTGTGCTCCAGGTTGAGGATGACTGCACAGCTGTGGGATGTGTTTTTATTTCATTTAAATAATTCCATAAATATAAAACTGTATCAAAAAGCAAGGAATTCGTATAACATGACACTACAATTAATAATATCTAAAAGCCATTGCACCAACATGGAGGGGGATTGCAACCTCCCAAATAATGTGCCGGTTAAAATTTTAAAAATCTCAAACCCGGCCCCGACCCAGGAGGGAGGGAGGGGGGGGAAGGAGGGAGGGAGAAAGTCCCTACCTGCTCCTGGGTTGCGGCCTCTCCTTCGGAATGTGCCATGACTGTCAATCAGGCTGGTTTCCGGCCATAGAACCTGCTTGGGGGAAAAACAGACGCATTACTCCAGTGTGTGGGTCCCAGCCAAAATTCCTCCACCACCACCACCTCATAAGTTCCATCCCTGTAAATATGGGGCCATAGTGTCAGTTGTGGCTCCGTTGGTAGCACTCGTGCCTCTGAGTCATAAGGTTGTGAGTTCAAGTTCCACTTCAGAGCACTGAGCACATAATCTAGGCTTACACTCCAGTGCAGTACTGAGGAATGCTGTACTATTCGAGATGCAGTCTTTCAGATGAGACTTTAAAGCAAGGCACCATCTGCCCCCTCGGCCATGTAAGCAAAGGGTAATGATTGATTAAGAAGTTTGCAGCTGACACTAAAATGGGCTGTGTGATTGATCATGAAGAAAACTGCGGACTGCAGGAAGATATCAATGCACTGGTCAGGTGGGCAGAACAATGGCAAATGGAATTCAAGCCGGATAAGTGTGAGGTAATGTATTTGGGGAGGTCTAACAAGGCAAGGGAATGCATATTAAATGGTACGACACTGAAATATGTAGTGGAACAAAGGGACTTTGGAGCGCAGGTCCACAGATCCCTTAAGATAGCAGGCCAGATAAGATGGTTAAGGCGGCATATGGAATACTTGCCTTTTATAAGTTGAGGCATGGAATATAAGAGCAAGGAGGTTATGCTTGAACTGTATGCAACACTGGTTAGGCCACAGCTGGAGTACTGTGTGCAGTTCTGGTCACCACATTACAGGAAAGATGTGATTGCACTAGAAAGGGTGCAGAGGAGATTTACAAGAATGTTGCCTGGACTGGAGAATGTTAGCTATGAGGAAAGATTGGGTCTGTTTCTTTGGAACAGAGGAGGCTGAGGGGAGACCTGATTGAGGTGTATAAAATGATGAGGGGCCTGGATAGAGTGGATAGGAAGGGCCTGTTTCCCTTGACAGTGGAGTCAACAACCAGGGGTCTTAGATTTAAAGAAATTGGGGGGAGGTTTAGAGGATCTATGAGGGGAAATTTGTGCACTCAGAGGGTGGTGGGGGTCTGGAACTCACTGCCTGAAAGGGTGGTAGAGGCTGAAACTCTCACCACATTTAAAAGATACTTAGTACCATAACCTACAGGGCTACGGACCAAGAGCTGGAAAGTGGGGTTAGGCTGGATAGCTCTTGGTCGGTCGGCGCGGATACGATGGGCCGAAATGGCCTCCTTCAGTGCTGTAAATTTCTCTGATTCTATGAAAAGATCCCATGGCACTAAGAAGTGCAGGGTCATTCTCCACAATTCTCAACCAGCACAGACAGTCATGAGGAAAGGGTGGGTGGGGAGTCTGTTTTGCTGCATGCTCCTTCCGCTGCCTACGCTTGTTTTCTGCATGCTCTCGGTGACTAGACTCGAGGTGCTCAGCGCCCTCCCGGATGCTCTTCCTCCACTTAGGACGGTTTTTGGCCAGGAATTCCCTGATGCCAGTGGGGATGTTGCACTTTATCAAGGAGGCTTTGAGGGTGTTCTTGAAATGTTTCCTCTGCCCACCTGGGGCTTGCTTGCTGTGTAGGAGTTCAGAGTAGAACACTTGCTTGGGAGCCTTGTGTCGGGCATGTGAACAATGTGGCCCATCCAATGGAGCTGGTCGAGTGTGGTCAGTGCTTCGCTACTTGGGATGTTGGCGTGATCGAGATCACTGACGTAGATCGCTGATGTGGTCATTATCACATTGCTGTTGTGGAACCTTACTTTATGCAAATTGGCTGCTGTGTTTTCCTACATTACAACAGTGACCTACACTTCCAAGGTATTTCATTGGCTGTGAAACACTTCAGGGCGTCCTGAAGTCGTGAAACGCAAAATATAAATGCAAGTCTGTCTTTTTCTTAACTTGAGCTTTAATATACATAATTCTGCTTTTAAAATTGAGTGACTTACTGCTAAAACTCATGAGCTCCCATTTCTTTCTAGATGCTCAGAAGATGGGTTTAAATATATGTCTCATTAGGTTGCATCTCCAAAATGCTAACTCAATAGCATTAAAGCATTTAGCTGTTTCTTAAATGAGTCCAATGTCTTGGCTTGAATCATAGTTCCTGGCCATGTGTACTATAGAGCCAGCCTTACCAGACTTCTGAGGATTTGGATGCGAAGAGTTTGGCAGCGCACTCCAGCATCCTGTTCGCTTTGTTGATTGCTGCCTCGCAGTGTTTGGACATTGTGACTACTGAGTCAATCGGTGGTCCTAGATGTCATTAACTCCCTCCTGAGAAAGTTCTTGTATGTGTACAGCTAACTTTTACTGGAATATGCAGTACCTTGCATTTGTCTATAGTTAACTTCATTTGTCACTGCTCAGCCCAGACAGGCTTTTGCAGTAATATTGCCTGTGTGCACAGTACCTCCTATTTTGGTGTCCTAAGAATCTAACAACCTCGTGCAGGGACTTTTTAATGCGTGTTACATATTATGTTTGCTTGCTTCAGTTGCATAGGAGATTGAGGGGTGATCTAAGCAAGGTGTGTAAAATGTGAAAAGGATTTGAAAGGATACCTAGAATAATTTCCTTTTGCACAGGAATCGAGAACCAGGGGACATCATGGCCATTCAAGAGCAAATTTTCACAAAGCGTAATAGAAATCTGGAAGGCTCTTCCCAAAAGGTTGTGAATTATATCACAATTGGAGCTTTTATGACTGAAATGGATAGATTTTTGTTGGGTAAAGGTCTCAAAGAAATGGAGCAAAGGCGGGTAAATGGAATTGAGATACAGATCATTCATGATCTAATTGAATGACAGAGCAGGCTGGAGGGGCTGAATGGCCTACTCCTGTTCCTATTTTCTTTGATTGTACTCTGGCCTCTGTCAGAAAGTAATAGGTTCACGCCATATCTAAGGACTTTAAGCACAGAATCTAGACTGGCACATCAGTGGACCACTGAGGAAGTGCTACATTATTGGAGGTTCGATGAGACATTAAACTGGAGCCCTTGTGTTTCAGGTGGGTGTTAATAAACTTGTGACACAATTCAAAGAAGAGCAGGGAGTTCTCCAAGTGTCCTGGCCAACATTTGTTCTCTGTCAATACCACTAAAACAGATTCATCTCATTGCTTTTGTGAGACAATTCAGTTTTGCAAAATTACTGCAAATCATTGTATATGAAGCAATGCAGGATGTCCCAAGAAACACAAAAAGGCATAAATGCAAACTCTCATTTGTTCTTTCTCCTCTTTTGCTTGCTTGCTGTTTGTTTTCTCACTTTGTTTCTGTTTCTCCCTTTTTCCTATAAGGTCCTATATAAATGCAAGAAGTTGTTCTTGTTGTGATAGCCCCTAAAATACCAATTTCACACCATGCCATCGTTGTATTTGAACTTGCTACCTCTAGGTAGCTAGTATGGTGGTATCATGGCTATTTACTGGACCTATTTTATATTCAATTTTTTCAACAATCAGAATATGATCAAGTTTGCTCTGATGTGATCAATTTATGATTCTCCATAACCCCTCCTAACATTGTGGGGACTGGAATGTGAGGAGCTACCAGTAGACATAGAGAATTAAAAAAGTGAAAAGTCAGTGTAGTGAGGTTGAAATTGAGGCATATATTTGAAGCAGAATAAAAGGACTGGTTACACTTGACATGCTTGATGCAGTTTGAAACGTAAATAATATCTGTTCCATAGTCTGCATTGCATGTCAGTGATGTGGAGTTATTGTAATGAACTTGTAGTTGATGAGAAAAATATAGTGTTAAAACACAAGTAGTTAATTCTATAATTTAAATCAGATTGGTACAGTGGTGTTGGAAAAGGCCTTGCCTTCAGGCTAAAGTTTTATGGGAGCAGCTTATTCTGCATTTTTACAATCTCAAATTTTAAATAATTTTTCTATGGTGCTTCAAAGATCAATTCTTGTAATTTAATCAATAAATACTGTAGGAACTTGTACATTTACGGTTTGAGGACTTGTTTTCTTTGCAGAAATATATTAAAACAGCTGTACATTATCAAAATGTTAATGTTCTTTTCTCTCGAACTTTAATTGACAGTGGTCCATACCAATAACAAACATAAGTTTTACCATTTGACTGCAAATAAATCTGTAAAAATGCTGCACTGTTAATAGTGCCAGAGAAAATTTTTATGTGGGTTTTCTCCCAGTGTTTAGGGATGAAATGAATTGGTGTGTATTTCTAAGTCCCTTAAGTTACTGGGACATGGCTATGATCACATTCCAAGTACAATTAAGGAATGCTTCCAATTAATAGCCTAGCTTTTCTGACTTGATTCTTACTGAAAGTAACTGAAGTTTATGCGTGCCCTAAGGATCCTTAATCCTGACTGAGTTAGTTCATATTTTGTTAATTTTAGGTTGGTTGTGAAAAGCTTTAGGTAAGACAAGTGGTTGCATAAGCTAAATTGTCCAATCTCTGCTTTATGCTTTATTGTCCCTTTCATCTGCAATAGTTTCTGTAGTTCAATTGTCTTAAGAAGTTCATAATATTTCTGGAATAAAAACAAAAAATGCTGGAAATACTCGGGTCAGGCAGCATCTGTGGAGCGAGAGAGAGTTATCGTTTTAGGTTGATGACCTATGGATCTATATGAGTATACATTGATTTCTTTTCATTAGCGTTGAGCATGTCAATTACTTCCAAATGCAGAAAAATATATAACTACTGCTTCATTGATATAGCAGAAAAAAAACACCCCAATGCTTCACAGAAGCACAAGGAAAAAATTGATGCTAAGCCAAGAAAATTTCTTTTAGGAGGGGTGATCAAAAGCTTGATCAAAGAGATGGGCGTTCAGGACGTTATTAAAGAAGGAAAGAAATGTGTGGAGCTGTAGGACTTTATGGAGGGAATTTCAGAGTATGGCGTCCATGCGCTTGAAGATTAAGCCACAAATGGGTGGTTGAAGGGAGAGTGAATATACAAGAAGCCAGAATCTTATGATTTGGGGGGATGGTCGAGCGTTGATGGAGGGGACAGAGATGGGACATGATCATGAGGGATTATGAAGGATTTATAAAGATATTTATAAGCCATCTTGGTTTGAGATGATTGTTTGAATCCATAGTAATTTAGCTTTTTTGGGCCCAAGTTTCAGCCTCAGTTGCTCCTGATTTTTTGGAGCAACTGGTGTAGAACGGAGTATCTTAGAAATTCAAATTTTCGGCATTTAGTTGGCTCCAGTTCTAGTCAGTTAGAACAGTTTCACTTTGGAACAGAATTTTTTTTTCAAAAGGGGGCGTGTCCGGCACTTGCGCCTGTTTTCAAAGTTTCGGCAGTGAAAACTTACTCCAAACTAACTTAGAATGGAGTAAGTGAAGATTTTTGTACGCTGGAAAAAACCTTGTCTACACTTTAGAAAATCAGGCATAGGTTACAAATCAGGCGTGGGGGGGGGGGGGGGGGGGGGGGTTTAAAGGGAAGTTTACAAACATTAAACACTTCAGTTTTCCAAATAAAGAGCCATCATCAATAATAAATGATAAAAACATCAATAAATCAACCAATAAATCAATCAAAAAAATTAATAAGAAATAATAAAAAAAAAATCAATAAATAAAACATTTTCTACTTACTGACTGCAGCACCGGGAGCCCTCCAACAGCGTGCTGGGATGCCCCCCGCCCCCCCCAGTGTGTCTCTGTCAGTGTCTCTATCTGTCTGTCTGTGTGTGTCTCTCACTCCTGTCTGTCTGTGTGTGTCTCTCACTCTGTCTGTCAGTGTCTGTGTTTCTGACAGCGAGGGGAGGGGGGGTAGGGGGGTAGGGGGAGAGAAGGGAAGGGTGGGGGAGGAGGAGGAGGAGGAGGAGGAGGAGGAGGGGGAGGATGGAAGGAGAGGGGAAGTGGAAAGGGGGGGTGGGGGAGAGAAGGGGAGGGGAAAAGGAGGAGATGGGTGGGGGGGGACGAGGCTGAACGGACCAAGACTTCGGGCAAGGCCCGTCCCCAGCACCAGATTTACAGGGAGCGCGGGTCGGGTCCTGTCCGGGGGGGTGGGGGCGGGGGGGCGCGCGCGGTCGGGAGCACGGGTGGGGGAGGAGGGAGGTCGGGTTGGTTCGGGTGGAGGGGGAGGGAGGGAGCACTGGTCGGTTCATGTCGGGGGCGGGGGAGGAGGGAGGGAGGTCAGGTTGGGTCGGGTCCAGTCTGGGAGGGAGCGCGGGTCGGGTCGGGGGGTGGTGGGAGGGAGGTCGGATTGGTTCGGGGAGGGAGGGAGGGGGAGAGGGAGGTCAGGTGGGGGGGTCAGGTCTGGTCCGGGGGCGGGGAAAAGCGGGAGTCGAGTCGGGTCGGGAGGGGAGGAAGCAGGAGCTGGGCGTGGGAGGCAGCCTTATGCACGCAGCCCCAGTGAGGCCATTCGGCCAGGGCTAGGGAGCTGCGTGCTTTGGGCCCCTCCCACACAGTTTTGGGCGCCTGGAACAACTGCACATGTGCGCCCACTGTAGCGCGCATGTGCAGAGGTCCCGGCACTGTTTTCAGCGCAGGGACCTAGCTCCGCCCCCTACAGCTCGTACTGCGCCGCGCCAGGCTCAAGAGGACCAGCAGGGAGCCGGAGAATCTGAAATTTTTTTTAGGTGCACTTTGTGGCGCGAAAAACGGGTGTCCAGGTCGGGGCTGCGCCATTCTAGGCGCGGCCGAAACTTGGGCCCTTTGTTTCTGTCCATGACTGTTACAAATTCAGTGAGTTCCTGACTTTTACCCTCCAACTCCAAAATCATTCAAAACTATGCAATCTGTATCCTGACTTGCACAAAACCTTGCTCCCCCCTCACCCCAATTCTTGCTGACCCCCCCACTACTCTCTCCTCAATGCAACACATTTTAAATCCTTATTATGAACTACAAATCTCTCCAGTATCATGCCCCACCCTGCCTCTGCAAACTTCTCTAGCCTTGCAATAACTCCTGTGCCCTTAGGTCCTCTAACTTTGCTCTTTGATGCATCCTCTCTGTCTCCGCAATACTATTGATATCAGAATCTTCAGTCTCGTCTTTAACTTTATGGAATTTCCTCCCAAAAATGTAATGGCTTTCTCAAAGACCATCTTTGACCAAGCTTTTGGTCACTTCTTCTAACTCTCTCCTTCAAAGGCCCAGTGTCTGCTTCTCTTCTTCTGTGTGAAGTGCCTTGAAATGTTTTTTCTCTGTTAAAGATGGTATATAAATGTAAGAGACAGTTAGATGGTGTGATGGGTGGACCATATATTTTAATGGAAGGATTAACTAAATCTGTACCAAAAAAGTATAACAAAGGGTATTTATTTAGCATAACATTAAAATAAATTCTGAAATCATGACTTCCTCTCCATCCAACCCACTGTTAACATTCTAAAAGATAGTGATGATGAAATTGAAGTAATACTTTTGCTAAAGTGAACATTAACTTGATATCCATTTTAACAATATACCAATATCCTAGAGAATTTTGAAATTGGTGTTGAAGTGGTGTTTGATAAGTTAAATCAGCTTTAGACCAACAAATTCCCTGGGCCAGAACCAAAGAATAACAGAATGAATTTTGTGAGCTACTGGTTATTTTCATAAAGGAATCATTGGACACTGGTGAAATTTTGCGCTCTCCCGCTCGTGTGCACTCTCCCGCTCACAGCAAATGTACCAGGCAACTGCAGGCTCATTAGCCTAATGTCAATAATGGGGGTTATTCTAAGGGGTAAACTGGGGGAATGCATATATCGTGCTAACTTAAAACAGTCAGCATGCATTTAAAAGGGGAAGATTTTGTCAGACAAACTTTCTAATTTGTTTGAGGACATACAGATAAAAAGATGGAACTTGTTATGGTGTGATTTATGTGGATTTTCAGAAAGTTTTGACAAAGTTCCATGTGAAACTGTAATTAAACAAGAAGTTGTAGTAATCCAAGGTAGAACATAGGGTTAAATAAGAAGCTGTCTTAGAATGAGAAACTCAACTGGTGAGAAATGTAATAGACTGGGGGAAGGTGTTGAGTGGAGTCTTTTGGGGATCAGTGTTTTGGGACCCTCGTCGATTTTTTTTAATCGAACTTGATGAGCAAAATATAGAAGCCAAAACGACAAGTAATAGTAACAGATGATGCAGCAAAAGAAGCAAAGGATTTAAATTGGTTGTATAATTGGACAGACATGGTAACTTTAACATTAATAAATGTAAAGTTCTAAACATTGTATACTTGTGGTGTAACTTTTGTCTGTGAATGAAATTGAATTGCCAAAGAGGCACTCTGAAAGAGACCTTGGAGTGATGGTGTACTCTTAACATTTTTAGTTTGGACAATGTGCCTAAGGAATTGATGGATTGTATCTCTCCCATCTTTTCTTTTGTTCTCTGGTTTCTACTTTCCCCTGGTAAGTTCCACAGTAGGTCCACAGTCAAAAAATCTGAGTAGCAGCCATGACTTTTCAATAGCTACATATGCACATTCTTGAGTTGCTGTTGGTGTTAAATTTGACCGCAGAATAAATGGAGTGAATACCAGAGTAATATAGGCATCAGTTCAAATGAATGTGTTTGCATAACACTAAAATGGGTATTGCATTAGCTTTTGAATCCTGCATTATTGTATTGGAGTTGAAAGGTGGTAAAATATTGCTGACATCTCCTCCCTCATGCTTAATTTGCATTCCCCAATACAGTGGATTCTCTTTCTCCTCCCCACCCCCCCACAAGCTTAGAGACAGCACAAAAAGCTGAGGCTTAAATTTATTTTAAGAAATTACTGCGTCAAAAGTGGTAGTGGCAATATTGGCCCAGAAATTCCGATCGCGATCTTCCCGTGGGTCCGCTCGAACTTCTGATCCTGAGGCCTTCACTCACTGCGCATCAGAGCGCATGCACGTTGGGACGTCCGTATGCTGGAGCTGGAGTCACATGGCTCTGGGCAGCCAATCAAGGTACAGTATTTTCTCATTCTTAATTATGGGAACTCCGTAAGTTGGAGTTCCCATTATTATGAATGAGAAACCCCCCAAGCACACACAATGCTAATAAAAAAAACAATAGAAAAATACACTACATATTTAAGATTCATTTAAATTAAAGTTCTTTATAGAAAAAAATATTTTCCCGACTTCTTTTAAGTTTTATTAATTATGCCTTAAAATAAACTTACCGTAGTGGGGCAGGTTTTTAAACAATAAAATATGTTTTCATATGTGTTTATTTAATTTAATTTTATGTATGTTTTTTTAAACATTTGCGCCTATAAAAGTAGGCTATATGCCTGCTTTTTCAGGCACAAGATTTTTGAGGACATTTGCTGGGCAAGATATGCGTAAATATTGCAAATCTTGCCCTGCAAGTGTCCTCGCTCCCGATATGCGCCGCGAGATCTGTCAAGCCAGAAACTTGACGGATCGGAAAAGCCGGTATTCAGTGCATGCGCGTTGTGCGCTGAAAACCGGCTTTTCCGATGCCTTCCGGGTCCGTAGAAACTTCGTTCGGACCCAGGACGTCTGAATTTCAGGCTCGTTATTAAACTCTGTGCCCTAGATAAGGGGGGGAAAATAAACCAGGATTCCCTTTTCAGATCATCGAGAGCTCTACTGCACCATAGATTTGTCATGTGATCTGATGATTGCACACATGGTAAACTAAAATTCTCAATGCTGTTGGATTTCTGGAATCCTTATTGGCTCCAAGCAGTTTTGTTTAGTTATTAAAAACCTTAATGGCAGTGAGTTTGTTTGGACTATCTAAGTACCTGCAGCAGTAGTTTGACACGAAGCAACAGAAAGGCCACAGTCAGCTTGACTGCACATTTTGTTTGAGAAGGCTTCCATTTATTTTTAGCTATCCATCAAATCATGAAGCTGGACAGACAATTTTATATGGTTCTGTGTCTTGGCTTTTGCTTTCCTCTGTTTTACTGCCTTTTCTATATTTCTTACACTTCCCTACCCCAACTCATAAATTACAATTTCTTAAACTGATTTTTAACCTGGAAATAGATATTTTTGAAATGTTCAAATACACCAACACTCTCCGGTCCCTTTCCAGGTGTATCTCTGGCAATTCAATTTCATTCATTAGCCAATAAAAGGTTATCAGATTTGTAGTTGTACAGTATCATCATCGCTGTTCCTCTTGGTATACCACATTTAGAGGCTGAGCAGTGTTTAATTGCCATAACATGAAGATTAGTACATGTTCATGAAACCTTTCAAAATTAAAATCCTAAAATTCCAGGAACTGACTTCATGTCTGAGTTCAGTTTATGTAATCCATCAAATTTCTATAGTGTGACATCTGAACCTCCCAGGTGTTCCTTTTGTGGAAAATATTTAAACTCAAGTCATCAGTTCCCTTTTTTATAGTTGGAAGGAAGATGATTGAAGGGGTTTCAGTCTTGTCTTGGGGTGGGAAAAATTATACAAAATTATTTTGAGTCCAGGCAACATTTATAATTTGAACATGAGTTCTCAAGTTGCTATGGTTGTCTGTTGAAAAATGTTTTCAGTAGTGATGGTGGATGAGAAGAAACATGGATAGGAATGACCACTTGATCTCTGTGTGTCAGGATTTGGGGAGGGTAAAATATGAGTAAAGCTTAGTGCAATGGGCATTGTCTACAGTGCATACTTCTAATTACTTGTATTTGATACTAAACTGAAAAGTTCTTAAATGGAATCATGTTAGTTGTTTTCCAGTTTTGTTCCTCTTTTTTGTGCACCAACTACTTTACCTCCCCCCAAAAAACTGCAGATGCTGGAAATTTGAAACAAAGGTAGAAAATGCTGGAAACACTTAGCAGGTCAGACAGTATCTGTGGAGAGAACAAAGGACCCTGCTTCCCTGTTGATGAAGGGCCCACACTCGAAATGTTAACTCTTCTGTTCTTTCCACAGATGCTGCATGCCCTGATATGTGTTTACAGTATTTTCTGCTTTTGTTACTTCAATTCTGCCTTATCCATAGAAAAATTGAGAATAGACTGCTGAATCTTGGGTACAATTTTGGCCTTCCAACCAAGAGGGTGAACAGGCAACCTGCAGCCAGGACTGGGAATTCATGAGCCACCCACAAAAAGGTTATTGCTCTTTTGATTTCCCTTTTTTTTTGAAGAGTAATGAAGAATGCCCAGACTCTTTTCGGTAGCACATCTGAGATCATAAACTCTTATTAGTTGTGAGAACAGACCACACTGATGAACCATGCTTTTTAAATTACTTGAAGAGAAGTGCTTCATTTTGTAACTGAATCTAAATTAAAATAGTTTCTGAGGTTAGTGTTTAGTTGCATATTGGTCCGTTTATGAAAAATCTTGATCCACGCGTGCCATTTCTTGATTGACTAGTTTAATCTTTATTGGAATTCTATTGTACCAGACTATACATGGTAACTTGCCTGCAATTGCTTACAAGTATATGTACGCATTTACAAAACTCAATGTCTATTCCTGTGAGACCACCTATAAAAACCGTTCAGCTGCAATCAGCTCTTGCAGAAACTTGATTTCTGGAGCAGGTAGCAAGTGAGCGACCCTCACTGCTTACATGCTAATGTAATCTTTAACTAGATCTTCAATACCATGTCTAAAATTGCTTTTTAGATTAACATTTAATTATTAACGGCATTCTCCGTAAGGCCTGCAGGTCATGAGTAGATTGCAGTTGCTCAGTATGCATTAAGTAAAGCCAATTGAGACATTTACCAAGAGAGGATGAGGCAGATGGGGAAGGTCGTTTGTGTGGCATGGTGTCGACATGGCATAGTTTTAGTGCTTTCAGCAAGGTACAGAGTAACTTCGCTATACAGAAATATAAAAAATTCAGAAGACACTAACCTTTCTGCTGCTTCACATTCTTCTGATTTTTCTTCCAGGAAAGATAAGCTTGCATAATGCTACACCTACACTATTTGGAGGTCAAGTTGGACTTGAAAATAGTTGAGAACCGACGTGTGAAATTGGTGCCAGTTTAAATGAGATTCATCTCTGGTAATTTCATGCCAATGCCAATCAGAAGTATGCTAATATAACTTGATACTGTACTCATGGACAAACTTGCCTTCCCCTGTACTGTTTTGTGCATGTTGCTTGACTCCAATGCTCTGCTGAAAATATACAGATATCTACAATAATTGTCTTGGGATGTATTTCTATGCCACAGGTGCTATATAAATGGAAGTTGTTGTAATCACTGAAGGAAGAATGCAAAAGCTAGTTTGGAAATATACATGTCAAACAACTGACCAAAGAGTGACACAGTGCCTCATCATATTGGTGGTCAGTTGGGATCCATTTCCACAAATTTCTCATACTAGTCATGTTGAGAGTGTGGAACATAAGCCAGACTTTTCTTCTGTGACAAATAATTGGTGACTTTTCAGCTTTGTTGTGCAGCTTTTAGCAACAGTATTGAGCTTTTGTAGAGTTTTTGGAACAGTTCATCTCCTCACCACCCTAGCTGAAAAATCGCATGAAAATCCAAGAGAAAGGAAGATTTTATTTAATACAATACAAAAAGGGCACACAATACATCAAAGGAACTTACTGACTCTCACTCACCCACTCTCAAATCTACCATAAAGTAAGCTGCTTATTTAAAAAAAAAATAAACACTCACTGAAAAATATCAACCAAAAGTTAGCATACTGTGAATTCAGGCTCCGATACAGGCAGCAATGGTTCTGCTTTGTGTGGGGGGAAGCTGAGGATTTTAAGTGGCCTTTGGATTGTGTTGAGTTCGCTGCAATACAGAATGATGCAAGTTTAATTCTTACAATTGTGGGATCTCAGAATTCTATCCATTAAAATTGCACCTCCCCAGACTGGTAACTGTAGAAAGGTACATTACCCATATTATCTTGTCGTTCGGCAAAAGGGGGCAATGGGTAGAAAATATGTTTTGAAAAAGGGAATCGAAATGTATTGGTCCACCATCTGTGGAACCAATTGAGCCACCAAATCTTTTGAAAACCATTTGATTGCAGTAGCATGTCTGCACTTTGATGTAGTATCTGGACTCTAATTTCTTTGATTTTTAAAATGTTTTTGAATTGCTGTTTGAAGGTTTTTATTCTGTTACCATCGGCTTCTTGAACTGTGTCCCACACAAGAGATTAGTGTGCAAAATTAAAGCACATGGTATTGGGGGTAATGTATTGAAGTGGATAGAGAACTGGTTGGCAGACAGGAAGCCAAGAGTAGGAATAAACGGGTCCTTTTCAGAATGGCAGGCAGTGACTAGTGGGATACTGCAAAGTTCAGTGCTGGGACCCCAGCTATTTACAATATACATTAATGATTTAGACGAAGGAATTGAATGTAATATCTCCAAGTTTGCAGATGACACTAAGCTGGGTGGCAGTGTGAGCTGTGAGGAGGATGCTAAGAGGCTGCAGGGTGACTTGGACAGGTTAGGTGAGTGGGGAAAATGCATGGCAGATGCAGTATAATGTAGATAAATGTGAGGTTATCCACTTTGGTGGCAAAAACAGGAAGGCAGAATATTATCTGAATGGTGACAGATTAGGAAAAGGGGAGGTGCAACGAGACCTGGATGTCATGGTACATCAGTCATTGAAACTTGGCATGCAGGTACAGTAGGCGGTGAAGGGGGCAAGTGGCATGTTGGCCTTCATAGTGAGAGGATTTGAGTATAGGAGCAGGGAGGTCTTACTGCAGTTGTACAGGGCCTTGGTGAGGCCACACCTTGAATATTGTGTACGGTTTTGGTCTCCTAATCTGAGGAAGGAAATTCTTGCTACTGAGGCAGTGAAGGTTCACCAGACTGATTCCCGGGATGGCAGGGCTGACATATGAAGAAAGACTGAATCAACTAGGCTTGCAGTCACTGGAATTTAGAAAAATGAAAGGGGATCTCATAAAAACATATAAAATTCTGACGGGATTGGACAGGTTAGATGCAGGAAGAATGTTCCCGATGTTGGGGAAGCCCAGAACCAGGGGTCACAGTCTAAGGATAAGGGGTAAGCCATTTAGGACCGAGATGAGGAGAAACTTCTTCACTCAGAATTGTGAACCTGCGGAATTCTCTACCACAGAAAATTGTTGAAGCCAGTTCGTTAGATATATTCAAAAGGGAGTTAGATATGGTCTTATGGCTAAAGGGATCAAGGGGTATGGGGAGAAAGCAGGAATGGGGTACTGAAGTTGCATGATATTGAATGGTGGTGCAGGCTCGAAAGGTCGAATGGCCTACTTCTGCACCTATTTTCTATGTTTCTATGTGTCACAGTATAGATGCTCTTTTGCTAATTCAGTTTGGATCACGGGAGAGTGACATTCATGTATCAACTCTGCATTTACATTGCCAGAACAAAATCCCCTTATCCTATTGGCAAAATAATTTTTGCTGTTAGGTTTAGTGGAACAGGTTTAGCGATGTAACCATGGGGTTCGGACACATGACTTTGTTTGTCCCGTGATCTGCACGACAGAAGCAGTAAATGTGGGTTAGTCCTATTGTGTGCTTTTTCACCAGACTGATTCCCAGGTTGGCAGGACTGACATATGAAGAAAGACTGGATCGACTAGGCTTACATTCACTGGAATTTAGAAGAATGAGAGCGGATCGCATAAAAACATATAAAATTCTGACACAGCCATTCAAATTTTACCATAACGCAGTCGTGGATATTTTAGCAGTGATCAGTTATCAGTGTCCTTTTGTAGAGTTTTTGTAGAGTTAGGCTTGTAGTATGGATCTGAAAAACGCCATCATTGCTGAGGCATTCTCATTACATAACCCATTGCTGAGATATCCTTGACTGCATTTTCTTTCACTTTCATTTTCACTTACTCTTACCATTGCTGTCTAAAAGTTAGTTTAAAGCTATTATTTACAGTTTAAAGTATTTTGAATTTCAAAAAATACTACTACTGCTTGAAGTTTACATCTAAAGTGGCTTCCAAAATGATTCTAGGTTTAAAAAAAAAGAAAGTTTCGACATGTGTGCCTTGTGCTCCCACCTGCAGGCATGCATCTGTCACCACCAGCTTTCAACTATGTTACTGATGTAAAACAATCTTTAGAAGAATTAGTCATTGACTTGTAGCCTGAAATTTACAAGCTGTTACAACTGCTCAATGATCTCAACAGTTTGTAACTTTCTAAAATTAACTAGATTTACCTACTTGCACACTGGCCTTAACAATCAACATCACAGATTATTTGGTGGTTATCACATTGCTGTTTGTGGGAGCTTGCTGTGTGCAAATTGGCTGCCACGTTTCCTACACTTCAAAAAATACTTCATTGGCTGTAAAGTGCTTGGGACGTCTGGGTGGTCGTGAAAGGCGCTATGTACATGCAAGTCTTTATTTTTGTTTTTCTTTGAATGTATATGCTGGATTGGCAGCTCCAAGCAAGCTTCAGCTCCAAGCCTACCTGTGAGCAATACAGTACCACAGAAGATCCTATCCATTTGCTTAACCACTCCCATAGCGGGGCCGTCCATTGCCAGAGGAATTTAAAACTACCAGATTTTGTTAGATGGGCAGCCAGAAAGACCATCTTTTTTTCCCACTGGGCCTTCACCCAGGTGCGAACTCTGGCCGCTCTTGGAAAGATGTTTGCCTTTATACCAACTCTGCGAATTAGATGAAGAAATTGGTGTGACAGGACGGCCTGTAAAAATTTAAGCCTTTCCAATTAGTGTTCCATGCTGCTTTCTGGATAGTGTTTGTAAATCAGCTTTGAGTTTCTCCAGTGTTATTACAATAGTTGATTTTGTCATTTGCTAAGATGTCTTGATTACATATGAAAATGAACTGAAATAGAAGTACTCGTTAGGCTACTAATGCAGATGGGATGCTTCTTCAATTTGTTAACATTTAGCAACAAAGTATTCAACTATTAAGTAATTGATGTTGCTTATAGAAATAATAAAAAGGATTAAATCTGGAAATGCCTAAATTGGCATGAAATAGTCCATGTAATTTGGTTTTGTAGTGTCCCTGCACCTTACTACAAACTCACACGAGGCATGGATATATCAGACAACGGTCACTTTGTGATCTTCACCTTTATTGCCAGGACCAAGGAGCGTGGACCCTGGGTGGGACCTCCCCTTTTATACCTGGAAACCCAGGTGAGGCGTGTCTCCCACAAGTTCACCCCCTGTGGTCAGGGTGTGCATTTCTAGGGTACAGGTACAGTGTACATGAGTTACAGTTACATGACTGCATGACTGTGTCATTGCAAGATGGTTAAATACATGACATCACCCCTTCCTCCCCCCACCCCCCCCCTCCTAAGTCTTTTTGTTTGAGGTTAAGTTTGTCAGGTGATCGACGCTCTCTCGTGGAGCGCCGCAGTTGTGGCTCTGGTGGCTGAGCCTCGGCACGCGTCTCTGTCGCTTGAGGTGATTCCGGCCTGTCCGGCCTGGCCGCAGGGACTGTCCATGCTGAGGACTGTTTTTGTTGCTCGTCCGCTGGCAGTCCATCCTGTGGATGCCATCTCATGCTCTTCTTCAGGTTCCTCCGTGTCTATGCTGAACGTTTTCTTTACTTGGTCCAAGTGTTTGCGGCATATCTGCCCATTGTTTAGTCGAACCACCATGACTCTCTTTCCTTCTTTGCCAATTACGGTGCCCTCACGCCACTTGGGTCCCAAAGCATGGTTAAGAACAAATACCGGGTCATCTATTTCTAGACACCTCCCCCTTTAGTTTCGATCATGGAGCTCGGTTTGGGACTGGCGCTGCCCTCAATAATGTCTGCCACGGCTGGGTGAATGAGGGACAGCTGCGTCTTTAGCGTGCGTATCATGAGGGCGGAACCTGTAGGCCAGCAGGAGGCGCGATAGGCGGTACTGAAGGGAGGGTCCTTGGATGCGTAGCATGCCCTGTTTTATGACTTGGACCGCCCGCACCGCCTGGCCATTGGAAGCCAGCTTGAACGGTGCTGTCCGGATGTGCTTGATACCATTGCCTGATATAAACTCCTGGAATTCATGGCTGGTGAAACACGGGCCATTGAATTCAGCGACTGGGCAAGTCTAAGGATAAGGGGTCAGCCATTTAGGACCGAGATGAGGAGAAACTTCTTCATCCAGAGAGTGGTGAACCTGTGGAATTCTCTACCACAGAAAGTTGTTGAGCCCAATTCACTAAATGTATTCAAAAAGGAGTTCGATGTAGTCCTTACTACTAGGGGGATCAAGGGGTATGGAGAGAAAGCAGGAATGGGGTACTGAAGTTGCGTGTTCAGCCATGAACTCATTGAATGGCAGTGCAGGCTCGAAGGACCGAATGGCCTACTCCTGCACCTATTTTCTATGTTTCTATGTAATGATGACGGCCGACTCCAACCGGTGGCTTACGCCTCCAGGTCGCTCTCCCAGGCAGAGTGTGGATACGGCATGGTTGAGAAGGAAGCACTCGCGTGTGTTTACGGTGTAAAAAAGATGCACCAGTACCTTTTTGGTACATAGTTCGAGCTAGAGGCGGACCACAAGCCGTTAACATCCTTGTTGTCCGACAGCAAGGCTGTCGACGCCAATGTGTCAGCTCGCATACAGCGCTGGGCCCTCACGCTGGCTGCGTATGACTACACCATACGGCACCGGCCAGGCACCGAAAATTGCGCTGACACGCTCAGCAGACTCCCACTGGCCACCACCGAGGGGGAGTCGGAGCAGAGCGCTGAGATAGTCATGGCCGTTGAGACTTTTGACACTGCGGGCTCCACCATCACAGCCCGCCAGATCAAACTCTGAACCAACAGGGACCCCCTCCTATCCATGATAAAGAAATGTGTCCTGACTGGGGATTGGGCGCCCGCACACAGGGCGTGCCCCGAGGAAGTCAGACCGTTTCAGAGACGGATAGACGAGCTCTCCATCCAAGCCGACTGCCTGCTATGGGGCAGCCGGGTAGTCATGCCCTGGTCTGACATCCGGAGTGATGCGTATCACTACTTTCGTGCCCTTGAACGTTCCGACAATAAGATATCCTTAATAACTGGTAAATTGTGTTAGGGAAATTGATGCGATTAAAGGCTGATAAATCCCCGAGTCCTGATAGTCTACATCCCAGAGTACTTAAGGAAGTGGCCCTAGAAATAGTGGATGCATTGGTGATCATTTTCCAACAATCTGTCGACTCTGGATCAGTTAATATGGACTCGAGGGTAGCTAATGCAACGCCACTTTTTAAAAAAGGAGGGAAAAGCAGGTAATTATAGACCCGTTAGCCGATATCAGTAGTGGGAAAAATGTTGGAATCAATCATTAAGAATGAAATAGCAGCCCATTTGGAAAGCAGTGACAGGATCGGACCGAGTCAGCATGGATTTATGAAAGGGAAATCGTGCTTGACGAATCTTCTGGAATTTTTTGAGGATGTAACTAGTAGAGTGGACAATGGAGAACCAGTGGATATGGTGTATTTAGACTTTCAAAAGGCTTTTGACAAGGTCCCGCACAAGAAATTGGTGTACAAAATCAAAGTGCATGGTATTGGGGTAATGTACTGAAGTGGATAGAGAACTGGTTGGCAGACAGGAAGCAGAGAGTCGGGATAAACGGGTCCTGTTTAGAATGGCAGGCAGTTACTAGTGAGGTGCCGCAGGGCTCAGTGCTGGGACCCCAGCTCTTTACAATATACATTAACGATTTGGATGAAGGAATAGAGTGTAATATCTCCAAGTTTGCGGATGACACTAAACTGGGTGGAGGTGTGAGCTGTGAGGAGGATGCTAAGAGGCTGCAGGGTGACTTGGACTGATTAGGTGAGTGGGCAAATACATGGCAGATGCAGTATAATGTGGATAAATGTGAAGTTATCCATTTTCGGGGCAAAAACACAAAGGCAGAATATTATCTGAATGGCGGCAGACTAGAAAAAGGGGAGGTGCAACGAGACCTGGGTGTCATGGTTCATCAGTCACTGAAAGTGGGCATGCAGGTAGAGCAGGCGGTAAAGAAGGCAAATGGTATGTTGGCCTTCATAGCTAGGGGATTTGAATATAGGAGCAGGGAGGTCTCACTGCAGTTGTACAGGGCCTTAGTGAGGCCTCACCTGGAATATTGTGTTCCGTTTTGGTCGTCTAGTCTGAGGAAGGATGTTCTTGCTATTGTGGGAGTGCAGCAAAGGTTCACCAGACTGATTCCAGGGATGGCTGGGCTGTCATATGAGGTGAGACTGGATCAACTGGGCCTTTATTCACTGACGTTTAGAAGGATGAGAGAGAATCTCATAGAAAGATATAAGATTCTGCCGGGACTGGACAGGTTCGATGCAGGAAGAATGTTCTCAATGTTGGGGAAGTCCAGAACCAGGGGACATAGTCTTAGGATAAGGGTTGGGCCATTTAGGACTGAGATGAGGAGAAACTTCTTCACTCAGTGTTGACCTGTGGAATTCCCTGCCGCAGATAGTTGTTGATGCCAGTTCATTGGATATATTCAAGAGGGAGTTAGAGATGTCCCTTACGGTTAAGGGGATCAAGGGGTATGGAGAGAAAGCAGGAACGGGGTACTGAAGAAATGATCAGCCATGATCTTATTGAATGGCGGTGCAGGCTCGAAGGGCCGAATGGCCTACTCCTGCACCTATTTTCTATGTTTCTATGACACCAGTTTGAAACAGTGACCCGAATTTTTGCAGGACCTGTGAGCATGAACTTCGCTCCACGGATTAAATGGCGTGCACATATCCCCCCCCCCCCCCCCCATTTCCAATTCATCTCAGCTCGCCAACTCCTCCCCAAAAGCGCGGGGCCATTTCCCGGGATGATCCAGAGTGGCAGCCGGTTCTGTAATCCATTATGTGTTACCACCAATTTTGCACTGCCCAGCACTGGGATGACCTCTTTGGTGTACGTCCGTAGCTGCGTGTCAATGCGTTCCAGTTCGGGCCTGCTAACTGTGTGTGGCCATAGTCTTTCAAATTGTTGGGCGCTCATGAGTAACTGGCTAGCTCCCGTATCCAGCTCTATGTGCACCCGGATGCCATTCAGTAAGACTTTCATCATCATGGGTGGCGTTTTAGTGCATGAGCTGTGGACTTCTGCATCTATGCAGGCCTCATCCTGCATTGCAGACCCCTCGTCTGGTTCCTCTGTCTCGCAGATTAGCCTCGCTACTGCTTTTTTGCACATCCTGGCCAAGTGTCCACTGACATTACAAATCCTACAGGTATATCTCTGGAACCTGCAGCTTCTCGCAGTGTGTCTACTCCCATACCTCCATGTTTCTGACATGGGTTGTGTTTGAAGCGCCTTGATTTTCACACTGAGATATATTCCTACGACAGGGTTCTACAGTTTAGCGTGCTGATATGTACATACACTGCTAATGTAGTTGGTAAGTTAGTGTTATTCATTCATTCCATAGGATTGAGATTGCTGTTAACAAAAGGACTATTACCAGGCATTCCTCTCTGCCCATTTGGCTGTTTCTAAACACTCTGATGGTGGGTGTTAATTGTTCCATTGCGGGATGCATTGTTTCTCGAGATGGAGTGAATTGCCAATCCCCTTTCCATTGTCCTTGTTGCGGGTCCACCCTAGAGCCTGTTGCTGCCTGGGCGGTTTCGAAATGCACTCGTCTGCCTGCGAGGTCCCGAGCTGCGTTCACCATGTTAACTCCCTGGTCCGTCGCCACGTTTGCATCAGGGCTGCGCGCGTAAATTAGCTTGGTCTCCTCGTCCCCTGCCATAAAGGTCTGAACTATCAACGCCGCCCCTTCTAAAGTCAAGTCCTTAGTCTTTATGAGCTTCCTGAAAATGCAGGCATGCTTAATGCCCTCGATGAAAAAGTCCCTTAACACCTCGTCCCTGCAGACAGCGGAGAACTTGGAGACTGGATAAGCACCGCAGTTCTGCCACGAAGTCCGAGACGTTTTGTCCCTCCCGACGCCGGTGAGAGTAGAACCGGTGCCGGGCCATGTGTACGCTACTCGCCGGGTTGAGATGCTCACTGATCAGCTGGCTGAGCTCTTCAAAAGACTTATCAGCCGGCTTTTGGGGTGCGAGCAGGTCTTTCATCAGCGCATACGTCTGTGGTCTGCAGCTGGTCAATAGATGCGCCCTCCGCTTGTCAGCTGCTGTCTCTTCCAGCCAGTCCTTTGTGACAAAGCTCTGCTGGAGTCTTTCCACGAAGTTGTCCCAGTCCTCACCCACACAGTAACATTCCTCTGTGCCACCGGTGGCCATTCTCGTGGTTCGGTAATTCCCGTTTCTCGTCGCCAAATGTAGTGTCCCTGCACCTTACTACAAACTCACACGAGGCATGGATATATCAGACACGGTCACTCTGTGACCTTCACCTTTATTGCCAGGACCAAGGAGTGTGGACCCTGGGTGGGACCTCCCCTTTTATACCTGGAAACCCAGGTGAGGAATGTCTCCTGCAAGTTCACCCCCTGTGGTCAGGGTGTGCATTTCTAGGGTACAGGTACAGTGTACATGAATTACAGTTACATGGCTATGTCAATTGCAAGATGGTTAAATACATGACGGGTTTGAAGTCAGAATTCTTAATAGGACAAGAGTTTTAAGGGTCTTAAAGTTTTACGGCATCACGCATGACTAATGACAAGAGTCGGTCATAAAATCTGCCATTTACCATCTTTTGCAATGCATGAAGCATCACTCTGGAATTCAATACAAGTCACTGATACATATAGAAAGTTTGAATTCTCTTCAAACTTTGAAGTCAGCAAGTTTAATTTTCTCTGACATGGTGCAGAAAAGGTGCATGCAAGCCATGAAACGGTTGTTATAAAGGCAGCGGGATCACTAGGAACATCGCAGTCCTGATTTTAACTGCCCCCCCCCCCCAGCTCCTTTTTTTGCCAGATGGGGAAATTAATTAATATCAGGTCTGGTGTGCAACATTTTACGATTGCCTTGCTAAACCCATCCCTGCAAATAGAAATCTCCAAGTTGATCAATTCTGGTAGGCACATAGTGGCCTGAATTGCAAAACTGTGTTTTTGACGTTTTAGTGATGATGAAAGGTCAGCCTTCATTCCGCATCCTTCACACTAATGAGCAGGCTAATTAACCAATCCATTATGTGGTGGACAATTCCTCTTAACGATATTTTTGATGTCATCATGTGGTAACATCAGGCTCTGCTGACTCATGTGCTACTGCCCATTCCCATATGTATAATAGACCGTCATGCAACAGAGTGGCAGTTTGTTTTGACAAGGTCCCACATGGCTGACTGGTCAGAAAAGTAAAAGCCCATGGGATCCAAAGAAAAGTGACAAGTTGGATCCAAAATTGGCTCAGTGTCAGAAAGCAAAGGATAATGGTCGACGGTTATTTTTGTGACTGGAAAGCTGTTTCCAGTAGGGTTCCGCAGGGCTCAGTATTAGATCCCTTGCTTTTTGTGGTATACATCAGAAATTTAGACTTGTATGTAGGGGGCATAATTTAAGAAGTTTGCAGATAATATGAAAATTAGCCATGTGGTTGATGAAGAAAGCTGTAGTCTACAGGAAGATATCAATGGACTGGTCAGGTAGGCAGAAAAGTGGCAGATGGAATTCAATCCAGAGAAGTGTGAGGTAATGCATTTGGGGAGGGCTAACGAGACTAGGGGACTCCACAATAAATGTTAGGATACTGAAGTGTAGAGGAACAAAGAGACCTTGGAGTGCATGTCCGCATGTCCTGAAGGTAGCAGGACAGGTAGATGTGATTAAGAAAGCTACGGGATACTTTCCTTTATTAGCCGAGGCATAGAATGCAAGAGCAGGGAGATTATGCTTGCAATGTCTAAAGCACAAGTTAGGCCATGGCGGAGTACTGCGCACCGTTCTGGTCACCACATTACAGGAAAGATGTGATTGCACTAGAGGGGGTACAAAAGATATTTATAAGAATGTTGCCAGGACTGGAGAATTTTAGCTAGGAGGAAAGATTGGATAGGCTGTGGTTGTTTTCCTTGTAATGGAGGTGGCTGAGGGGAGATTTGATTGAGATGTATAAAATTATGAGGGACCAATTTCCCCTAGCAGAGAGGTCAATAACCAGGGGGCATAGATTTAAAGTAATTCTTAGAAGGATTAGAAGGGAGTTGAGAACTTTTTTCACCGAGGGTGATGGGGGGTCTAGAATTCACTGCCTGAAAGGATGGTAGAGGCGGAAATGCTCATCACATTCAACAAATACTTGGATATGCACTTGAAGTGCCATAATCTACAACGCTACGGACCAAGAGCTGGAAAGTGGGATTAGGCTGTATTGCTTTTTTTCGGCCAGCACAGACACGATGGGTCGAATGGCCTCCTTTTGTGCTGCAGATTTCTATGATTCAATGATTATTGCACATCCCTAATTGCCCTCAAAGGTGGTAATGAGCAGCCGCCTTGAACTCCTGCAGTCAGTGAGATGAAAGTACTCCCACAATACTAGTGGCTTGATATAACTGAGTGGCTTGCTCGGCCATTTCAGAGGGCAGTTAAGAGTCAACGACATTGCTGTGGGTCTGGAGTCGCATATAGGCCAGACCGGGCAGATTTCCTTCCCTGAAGGACATTTGGAGGAGTAGAAAGTGCCAAAAAGAGTAAAGACCAAGGTGTGATTTGGTGATGAGTCACCACCTATGAGCCAAGTTTCAGTCAAAGCCAGGCTATCTATGCTTATAGCCACAATGAGTCATGGACGGCAAGGGTTTCTTCATGATGAATGCACAATTTGCTTCAATATATGAATGCTCTACCAATGGACTGAAGGAAGTAGTTATTTTGAATTAATCTTCACTGTAATGTTCTACCAAAACTTTTGGACAGAAGACAAAAGCAGGCAAGGAGAGTCTGTTTTTAAAAGAAAATCACTGATGCAGGTGAGTTAAGCTGTCAACTGCCATGGTAGTTTGAGTTAGAATAGAGGTGGTTTGAATTGAAATTGAGCTGATTTGAGTAGAAACAAAGTGAAAATTGTTCAGAATAGCCTGCTTTGTTGAGAAGTGGACTAATCACTTAAGCAGGCTCCATTGCCGTTGACGATCATTTGAGTCTTCATTTAATGTTTTTTTTTAATTGTCGGCTCGTGTTAGCTAGTTCTACTTTGTTCTGTTTGACACACCTGCACTGACTGTTGGTATTTACTGTCTCGATCAAAATTCTGCACAACATAATAGTTGTACCTGTCAAAGTCTTTAGTACCAACCAAATGCACTCTCTATTTGTGACTAGGCCTAGAATTCACACATCATAGAATCATACACCACAGAAGGAGGCCATTTGTCACATCATATATGTGTTGGCTGTTTGAAAGAGCTATCCAATTAGTCCCACTCCCCTACTCTTTTCCCTTAGCCCTTCAAATTTCTCCTCTTCAAGTATATATCTAATTCCATTTTGAAATTTACTATTGAATCTGCTTCCATACCTTTTCAAGTAGTGCATTCCAGATCATCATCTAACTCGCCGTGTTTATTAAAAAAAAATTGTCCTCATTTCCCTACTGGATTTTTACTTATTTTAAATTTGTGTCCTCTGGTTACTGATCCTCCTGTCAGTGGGAACAGTTTCTCCCCATTTACTCTATCAAAACCCCTCATATTTTGAAACAATTCTTATCAAATCTTTCCTTAACTTTTGCTGTTCTAAGGAGAACAATCAAAGCTTCTCTAGTCTCACCACATAACTAAAGTCCACACCCAAGTACATTCTGGTAAATCTCCACTTTATCTCCTCCAAGGCCTTGACATCATTCCTGAACTGTGGTGCCCTGAATTGGCACAGTACTTTAGTTGAGACCGAATCAGTGATTTATAAAGGTTTACTATCCTTCCTTTCTTTTGTACCCGGCCTCTATTTATAAAGCTAAGGATCCTGTATGCTTTTTAACAGCTTTATCAACTTCTCCTGCCACCTTTAAAGATTTGTGTATGTGAACCCCCAGGTCTCTCTGTTCCTGCACCCCTTTAAAATGGTACAATTTGGTTTATATTGTCTGTCCTCATTCTTACTGCCAAAATGCACTTCACACTTCTCTGCATTAAATTTCATCTGCCATGTGCCTGCCCATTTCACCAATCTGTCTATGTCCTTCTGAAGTCTGCTGTTATCCTCCTCACTGTTTGCTACATTTTTAAGCATTGTGTCATTTTCAAACTTTGAAATAATGCCCCCATACCTTGGTCCATCATAGGCGGTCCCTCAAACGAGGATTGCTTGCTTCCACATGAATTCACAGATGTTTCAATGAGGTACCTGATATTCCAGTCCTGAACTCCAGTTGAAGGGGTGGAAGATGCCTGTGCGTGGATTTCTTTTTTAACGTGTGGTGACTGTTGCACACCAGCCATCGCACAGGCTTGACAGAGCTAGGCCTTTATCCAGTGGCAAGGGTAAACCAGGACGACTGGAGACCTCTGCTGCACGGACCTAGTGTGCGCGCACATCGCAGTGTGGGCTGGCCTGTGCTGCCCCTGGGCCCTCTGCTCTTCTGGGCCCCGTACTTTCATTTGCCGCACCTCCGCCACGATCTCTCGCTGCTCCTCTGCCACAAACATTCGCCGCACCTCCACTATGATCTCTTGCCGCTCCTCCGCCGCGATCGTTCGCCGCTCCTCCACCACGATCGCTCGCTGTGCCTGGGCCCCGCCGATGTTCCTGCCCACGCTCCAAACGGCGACCTGGGTTTTGATGACGTCGCCCACCTCAAAATTGTCGCACACTTGGAGCAGCTCGCACTGCAAGTTGTGGTGGTATGCTCCAGCTCTTTTATAACCCGATCTGCGGAGGTGTTCTCTCGCAGTTCGGGGGGGCCACGATGTTCTAGGCCCGTCGCTCCAGCTCGTTTATAGCCCGACCTGCGGAGGAGGTATTCTCTCGCAGGTCAGGGGGCCACGTCACCTTGGTCCAGATCATTGATGTGTATCAAAAAGAGCAGTGGTCCCAATACCACCTCTGGGGGACAACATTGGCTGCTCCCCTCCAGTCTGAAACAAACTGTTCAGCACTACTCTGCTTTCTGTCTCTTAGCCAATTTCATAACCACATTGTCACTTCCCCTTTAATCCCATGGACTTCAATCTTGACAGCAGAAGGGAATTAAGGTGCAAAGAAAAAAGCTGTAAATGCTGGAAATCTGAAAGAAAATATGGTTGAAATACTCAGCATGTCCATCAGCATTTGAAAAGAGAAAAGGAAAGTTCATGCTTTGGGTGTACACTCTTTGTGACTAAGTGTTCATCTAACCAGGTGTTATAGTTGCTGGTAACAACAAAGCATAATGCCCCCACTTACCACATTTGGGAGGGGAGCAAAGCTGAAATTGGAAAGCAAAAATGTAGAAAGTGAATTTGAAGGACAGAGGAAACGAGGGCTAGAAAGTAGTCAACAAGGCTGTACTAAATGGTATATACAGGTAGAGCATCGGGTCCGAGGCCATTCCGGATTTCGGAGCGTCTTTCCGACGTCCCAAATCTGGAAATGCCTGGGCCGAGGTGAAGGGGGGGGGGGGTTCAGTCAAGCGGGGGAGAGATCCGGGCGGCGACTGAGCGGACAGGGGGCGGCGGTGGGTCCGGATTTTGGAACATATTCCGGACAAATATCGCCAGATCAGCCCGTTGTCCGGATTCTGGAACATTTTGAATTTCGGAACTTCGGATTTTGGACGCTCAACCTGTACTTCAATGCAAAGAGTATAGAAAATAAGGCCGATGAGCTGAGAGCACAGGTAGACACTTGGGAGTATGATGATATAGCTATTACAGAGACATGGCTAAAAGAAGGGCAGGTATGGCAGCTCAACATTCCTGGTTACAGGATCTTCAGACGGGATAGGGAGGGGGGGTTGCGGTATTGATTAAAGAAATTATTCCAACTGTGAGGAGGGATGATATGTTAATGGGATCATCAAACGTGGCCATATGGGTCGAACTGAAAAACAAAAAAGGGATGATCACACTGCTGGGAGTGTACTATAGACCCCCAAACCGTGAGAGGGAGATAAAGAGCAAATATGTAGGCAAATTTGAGAAGTGTAAAAGCTATAGGGCAGTAATAGTAGGGGATTTGAACTATCCTAATATTAACTAGGTAAAAATTAGTACGAAGGATATAGAGGGTGCGGAACTCCTATAAAATTTTTTTTTAAAAATGCATTCAAGAGAACTTTTTAAGCCAGTTTGTAGCAAGCCCAACACTGGAGGAGGCAGTTCTAGATTCAGTTTTAGGGAATGAAGCTGGGCAGGTGGAAGGGGTGTAAGTGGGAGATAGTGACCATAATTCAGTTAGATTTAAGATAGTTATGGAAAAGGACAATGATGGACCAGGAATAAAAGTTCTAAATTGGGGAAACGCCAACTTTGCTAAACTGAGAGGTAATTTGACCGTAATGGACTGGAAACAGCCACTTGAAGGTAAATTGGTGTCAGAGCAGTGGGAGGCATTCAAGGAGGAGATCCGGGTGGTTCTGGCCAAATAGGTGCCCTTAAAGAAAAAGGGTGGGACTAACAAATCTAGAGCCCCTTGGATGTCGAGGGACATACAGGGTAGGATAAAGGAAAAAAAGGGAGGCTTATGACAGATACCGAGGGCTAAATACTGCAGAATCTTGAAGAGTACAGAAAGTCCAGGGGTGAAATTAAAAAGGATATTAGGAAAGCAGAGAGAGAGCATGAAAAATTCTTGGCAAGGGAAACCCAAAGATGCAGTGGTTCTGAGAGGGAGGGGAAGGGAAGGGGTGAGAGCAGAAGTGCCAGAAATGGGACAGACACTGTCTAGGACCATGTCAAACACAGTAGAGGGGAATCCTTGGTTGAGGAAAAAGGAAGACCTATCGGAAGCACTAGTATGGGAGGTAGCATTGTCAGAACATGTGATGGAGACTGAGAAAACTGGAAGAATGGAATAGTCTTTACAGGAAGCTGGGTGGGACGAAGTGTAGCCCAGGTAGCTGTGGGAGTCAGTGGGCTTATAGTGGATGTTTTTCGAGAGCTTATCCCCAGAAATGGAGACGGATAAGTCGAGGAAGGGAAGAATCCGAGATGGACCACGTGAATGTGCGGGAAGGGTATAAATTGGAAGCAAAGTGAATGAAATGTTCTAGTTCTGGGCGAGAGCAGGAAATGGCACCAATACAGTCATCAATGTAATGGTAAAAGAGGTGAGGGAGGGGACCTGAGTAGGACTGGAACAGAGAATGTTCCACATATCCCACAAAAAGGCAGGCGTAGCAAGGGCCCACGCGGGTTCCCATAACATCTTTTAATTTGGAGGAAGTGAGTGGAGTCAAACGAGAAGTGGTTCAATGTGAGAACAAGTTCAGTCAGGTGGAGGAGGAGGGTGGTGGAGGATGGGGATTCTTTGGGCTTCTGTTCAAGGAAGAAACTGAGTGCCCTCAGACTGCCCTAGTGAGAGATGGAGGTGTCGAGGGATTGGACGCCCCTAGTGAAAAGGAGACAGTTGAGGCCTGGAAACTTGGAGGGGCATCGGAAGAGTCTCGAATGTAGGTGGGAAGAGACTGGACAAGGGGAGAAAAAATAGTTAAGCTAGGAAGAAATCAGTTTTGTGGGGCAAAATCAGGCTGAAACGATGGGTCTACCAGGGTAGCCCAGTTTGTGGATCTTTGGAAGGAGGTAGAAGCAGGCTGTGCGGCGTTGGGGGACTGAGGTTGACAGCCATGGAGTGAAGATCTCCAGAGCAGATGAGATTAGTGACAGTCTTTGAAACAATGGCTTGATGTTTGCCAGTGGGGTCATGGTCCTTTACAACCTGCTTTCCAGATTAGGGAATGGCATTAACTGCTTTACAGATATTGTTAACAGCCTTTTGTTGAGTAATAATTGGATTGGTAGCTGTTGGCTAAAATGCAGAGTGAGAATCAAGATTGTTAGCAGCTGTCCTGCATTATTGTGAAACTCTTTGAGTAATGATTTTAGAGATGTATCCTTGTCAAGGCTGGGATTAGTTGCAGTGCAAGTGTTGGCTGCAACCACATTAAAAGTTGCCTTTAGCAGAGGATGGAGGAAAAGGTAACTAATGGCAGTTGGTATTTTTTAGATTTCCATATATCTTTAAGCTACCCACAGAAATCCCATGCCACTACTTGCGGTGAGTCGGAGGAAACTTTATGCATAGTACAATATATCATTACCTCCACTGATTTACGGTGACTAAGTCACATGGCTTTTTTGTTAGAATACTATAGGAGTGTTCATATTTTCAGGCTTCAGTTCTATGATTTAGATTTGCAATAGAAACTACAAATCAGTAGCCTTGATTGCTATTAAGCATTCATTTTAACAATGTGGTTAATTTAACTCTTCATTTTCGCTAATCCTGAGGATACAGAGCAAGATGGTAGGGAAGATGTGCAGTAGGTTGCAGGAATTGCGTGAAGCAGTAAAAGGGAACAGGAGATAATTAATTCTGTTAATTCCCCAGAAGTATAGAAAAGGGCTTCCCTAGGAGTAATTTACAGAATCCAGTATAGCAGACAGGAGAGATTGGGGTAGCTGGAATTGGGATGCAGACATGATGCCTGAAACTGTAAAGCAGGTGGAGTTATGTCCAGTCTGTCCTGACTGAGCTACGGCGGACAGACTTTTTGAATTCCTTCCATCACACTAGCGATTGTCGCAGACTTACTGGCTCCTGATCCTGTTCTTGAAATTAGATAATGGAAGTGTGAACCAGAAAGATAGATATGGTCAGAAAGAATGAAAAACAAATGCAGATTTTTATACATTTATAAAAATTGTCCCAAAGAATACAATGGAAGATCAAGTTGTCTTTATAATAGAAAGACACTGGATCAGATATTTTACAGTGACTAATTTCAGCCCTGGTAATACTGCTTGCATTTGTCTCAGCTGTATCCTAGATTTTAGACTTGAAAATATAGAAAATTCCAGTTCCTGGGCAAGCTTTGTTACAAAACCTGAACAGTGTAATGCAAACTAATTGTGTTGACTTTTAAGAATGATTAAGCTGTGTTGTCTCTTTGAATAAAATTTTCATGTTACATTTTTTTGAACTTCAAAAAATGTAGCAGTATAATTAGATTATAGATTTTGCACTTCCAAATGTCTCTGAAGAGAGCATTTTCAGCTGTGTAACATTGGGGTGAAGTTTTAGTTCTTTCAAGTCTGGTGATTGAACAGTTTGAGATGATGAATTAACCGTATAACATAAAAAGTATAAAAAGTATTTTGGCACATGATTGAGGTGTTCTGGCTTAAGTGTAGTTTTTGAGTCCAAGAATTTCTTTTTCACACTAGTGATCAACATGTGTAATTGACTCCCAGAGTAGTGGAGGCAAGACCAATGGAATCAATTAGATGCAGCAATAGTGGGACTACAGGATATTCTGGAATTAAGATGGGCCGAATAGCCTTCATTGACAATAACTACACATACTAGAGGACTGAGTGAGCTTGTGTATGAGGGAAGAGAAGGAGTCTGAGGGGGTAATGAGAAGATGAGTGGGGATGAGTGCGTATCTGAGAAGGAATTGTGATTGTGTGTGTGATATATGAAAAAGAGAAAGGAATGAGCAAGAAAGATACATTGTGAGAGAAAGAAAGGATAGCATATGAATGAGAGCAGGATTGGGTGTGTGCATGAGAGGAGGGGATGTGTGTTTGTGCGCACATGCGTGGGAAGGAGAGGCACGAGTGTGGGTGCATATCATAGAATCATAGAAATTTACAGCACGGAAGGAGGCCAATGCGGCTCATCAAGCCCGCTCTGCCATCCAATATGATCATGGCTGAACTTCTACATCAGCTCCGCTTTCCCACCCTGTCCCCATGTGCCTTGATTCCCTTAGTGCCACAACCCTACGATCCTCCCAGATATCGACGCTCTTCATATTCTGGCATCTTGAGCATCCCTGATTTTAATCGCTTTACCATTGATTGTTGTGCCTTTGACTTCCAAGGCCCTAAGCTCTTGAATTCCCTCCTTAAACCTCTACACCTCTCTATCTCCCCTTCCTGCTTTTTAAGATGCTCCTTGAAACCTACCTCTCTGACCAAGCTGATATCTCCTTGTGTGGCTTGGTGTCAAATTTTATTTGATAAAGCTCCTGTGAAGTGCCTTGTGACGTTTTTACTATCATAGAACTTTACACCATTTCGGCCCATCGTGTCTGCGCCGGCCGACCAAGAGCTATCGAGCCTAATTCCACTTCAGCTCTTGATCTGTAACCCCGTACGTTACGACACTAAGTGCACATCCAAGTATCTTTTAAATGTGGTAAGGGTTTCTGCTTCTAAAACCCTTTCAGGCAGTGAGTTCAGACCCCCACCATCTTCTGGGTGAAGAAATTTCCCCTCTTATCTCCACTAAACCTCCCCCCAATTACTTTAAATCTGTGCCACCTGGTTGTTGACCCCTCTGCCAAGGGAAACAGGTCCTTCCTATCCACTCTATCCAGGCCCCTTATCATTTTATACATCTCAATCAGGTCTCCCCTCAGCCTCCTCTGTTCCAAAGAAAACAGATCCAGCATGTCCAATCTTTCCTCATAGCCAAAATTCTCCAATCCAGACAACATTCTTGTAGATCTCCTCTGCACCTTTCCAGTGCAATCACATCTTTCCTGTAATATGATGACCAGAACTGCACTTAGTACTCCATCTGTGGCCTAACCAGTGTTTAATACAGTTCAAGCATAACCACCTTGCTCTTGTATTCCATGCCTTGACTAATAAAGGCACGTATTCCATATGGCTTCTTAACCACCTTATCTACCTGGCCTGCTACCTTTAGGGATCTGTGGACTTGCACTCCAAAGTCCCTTTGTTCCTCTACACTTTTCAGTGTCATACCATTTAATGTGTATTCCCTTGCCTTGTTAGACCTCCCCAAATGCATTACCTCACACTTATCCAGATTGAATTTAATTTGCCGCTGTTCTGCCCACCTTACCAGTACATTGATATCTTCCTGCACTCTGCAGCTTTTTTCTTCTTTATCAACTACACAACCTATTTTAGTGTCATCTGAAAACTTCTTAGTCATACCCCCAACATTTAAGTCCAAGTCATTGATGTATACCACAAAAAGCAAGGGACGCAGCACTGAGCCCTGCGGAACCCCACTAGATACAGCCTTCCAGTCACCAAAAACACCCATCAACCATTACCCTTTGCTTCCTGTCTCCGAGCTATAGAAACTTAGACATAGAAAATAGGTGCAGGAGTAGGCCTTTCGGCCCTTCGAACCTGCACCACCGTTCAATAAGATCATGTCTGATCATTCACCTCGGTACCCCTTTCCTGCTTTATCTCCATACCCCTTGATCCCTTTAGCCGTAAGAGCCATATCTAACTCCCTCTTGAATATATTCAATGAATATAGCCAATTTTGGATCCAACTAGCCACTTTGCCCTGGATCCCATGGGCTGTTACTTTCGTGACCAGTCTGCCATGTGGGACCTTCTCTTGCTAAAATCTATACACACTACATGATACGCACTGCCCTCATCGATCCTCCTGGTTAGCTCCTTGAAAAATTCAATCAAGTCAGTCAGACACGACCTTCCCTTAACAAATCCATGCTGACGGTCATTGATTGATCCATGTCTTTCCAAATGAAGATTTATCCGGTCCCTCGGAATTATTTCCAATCATTTTCCCACCATCGAAGTTAGGCTGACCGGCCTATAATTATTCAGTCTATCTCTTTCTCCCTTTTTAAACGTACAACATTAGCAGTCCTCTGGCACCACACCTGTAGTCAGAGAGGATTGGAAAATGATGGTCAGAGCCTATGCTATTTCCTCTTTTGCTTCTCTTAACAGCTTGGGATACATTTCATTCGGGCCTGGGGATTTATTCACTTTCAAAGCTGCTAAGCCCCTTAATACTTCCTCTCACTATGTTTATTTCACATTCCTCCCTCATTGCAAAGTCTGCATTGCCCCTCCCTTTTGTGAAAATATATGCAAATTATTCATTAAGTATCCTACCCACGTCTTCGGGCTCCACACATGAGAGAGAGGAGATTATGGAAGATAAGGTGATTGGTGCATGCATGCGCATGTGCGAGAGGAGTGGAGTAAGCATGAGAGAAGAAGATACATGAGAGTGAGGACTGCTCACGTGAGAACAAGAGGGAAAGTGTGGGGGATTAAGATTAGTGTATTTGCATGAGAGAGGATTGCGTAGAAGCAAGTAGTGTAATATATTAGACATGCTCTTTTTCACATGCACATAGCCCTTCGTAAATGTGGGACGAGTGAGTGCATTCACAAGAAATAGATGGGAGTATGGAAGGGTAAGGAGCATTTGAGAGAGGAGGGTGTGCGAGAGCTACCGAGTGCAAAAGTGCACGCATTAAATCAGAGGGTGCGCAACAGAGAGAGAGAGAGAGAGAGAGAGAGAGAAAGAGAGGGAGGGTGTGTGTTAAGGACACGAGTGTGCAAGGAAGGTGCTCGCTCAAGAGGGGGAGAGGTTGTGCATGTTAGAGGGGAGGATGTATAAGAGGAAGGAGGAGGGTGTGTGAGAACATGATCGATGGAGGGGGGAGCATGTGTGCAGGGATGGGTGTTTGAGAGAGTAGAGCCTGTGTGAGGCAAGAGAGGGCAGCATATGCATGTAGTGGACAGGGTGGGGAAGCATGCACATCGAAACATAGAAAATAGGTGCAGGAGTAGGCCATTCGGCCCTTTGAATGGCGGTGCAGGCTCGATGAGTTCATGGCTGAACATGCAACTTCAGTACCCCATTCCTGCTTTCTCGCCATACCCCTTGATCCCCCTAGTAGTAAGGTCTACATCTAACTCCTTTTTGAATATATTTAGTGAATTGGCCTCAACAACTTTCTGTGGTAGAGAATTCCACAGGTTCACCACTCTGGATGAAGAAGTTTCTCCTCAACTCGGTCCTAAATGGCTTACCCCTTATCCTTAGACTGTGACACCTGGTTCTGGACTTCCCCAACATTGGGAACATTCTTCCTGCATCTAACCTGTCTAATCCCGTCAGAATTTTAAACATTTCTACGAGATCCCCTCTCATTCTTCTGAACTCCAGTGAATAAAAGCCCAGTTGATCCAGTCTTTCTTGATATGTCAGTCCCGCCGTCCTGGGAATCAGTCTGGTGAACCTTCGCTGCAATCCCTCAATAGCAAGAATGTCCTTCCTCAAGTTAGGAGACCAAAACTGTACACAATACTCCAGGTGTGGCCTCACCAAGGCTCTGTACAACTGTAGTAACACCTCCCTGCCCCTGTACTCAAATCCCCTTGCTATGAAGGCCAACATGCCATTTGCTTTCTTAACCGCCTACTGTATCTGCATGCCAACCTTTAATGACTGATGTACCATGACACCCAGGTCTCGTTGGACCTCCCCTTTTCCTAATCTGTCACCATTCAGATAATAGTCTGTCTCTCTGTTTCTACCACCAAAGTGGATAACCTCACATTTATCCACATTATACTTCATCTGCCATGCATTTGCCCACTCACCTAACCTATCCAAGTCACTCTGCAGCCTCATAGCATCCTCCTCGCAGCTCACACTACCACCCAAATTAGTGTCATCCGCAAATTTGGAGATACTACATTTAATCCCCTCGTCTAAATCATTAATGTACAGTGTAAACAGCTGGGACCCCAGCACAGAACCTTGCGGTACCCCACTATTCACTGCCTGCCATTCTGAAAAGTACCCATTTACTCCTACTCTTTGCTTCCTGTCTGCCAACCAGTTCTCAATCCACGTCAGCACACTACCTCCAATCCCATGTGCTTTAACTTTGCACATTAATCTCTGGGACCTTGTGTGGGACCTTGTCGAAAGCCTTCTGAAAGTCCAAATACACCACATCAACTGGTTCTCCCTTGTCCACTCTACTGGAATTTTTGAGGATGTTTCCAGAAGATTTGTCAAGCATGATTTCCCTTTCACAAATCCATGCTGACTTGGACCTATCATGTCACCTCTTTCCAAATGTGCTGCTATGACATCCTTAATAATTGATTCCATCATTTTACCCACTCCCGATGTCAGGCTGACCGGTCTATAATTCCCTGTTTTCTCTCCCTCCTTTTTTAAAAAAGTGGGGTTACATTGGCTACCCTCCATTCCATAGGAACTGATCCAGAGTCTGTGGAATGTTGGAAAATGACTGTCAATGCATCCGCTATTTCCAAGGCCACCTCCTTAAGTACATGTGGAAGAAAGGTTCATAAAAATGTGTGCAAGACATGGCGGAGTAGATGCGTGAGGGGAGGGAGAGCGCATGGTAGAATTCTTTATTTAAATGGTGAGTGACACAGTTAATTCAGAAACTAGGGTCCTGAATGTAAGGAAAGGTAACTTTGATGGTTTGAGGCATGAATTGGCTAGAATAGACTGGCAAATGATACTTAAAGGGTTGACGGTGGATAAGCAATGGCAAACATTTAAAGATCACATGGATGAACTTCAGCAATTGTACATCCCTGTCTGGAGTAAAAATAAAACGGGAAAGGTGGCTCAACCATGGCTAACAAGGGAAATTAAGGATAGTGTTAAATCCAAGGAAGAGGCATATAAATTGGCCAGAAAAAGCAACAAACCGGAGGACTGGGAGAAATTTAGAATTCAGCAGAGGAGGACAAAGGGTTTACTTAAGAGGGGGAAAAGAAGAGTACGAGAAGAAGCTTGCCGGGAACATAAAAACTGACTGCAAAAGCTTCTATAGATATGTGAAGAGAAAAAGATTAGTGAAGACAAACGTAGGTCCCTTGCAGTCGGATTCAGGTGAATTTATAATGAGGAACAAAGAAATGGCAGACCAATTGGAACAAATACTTGTGTCACGAAGGAAGACGCAAATAACCTTCCAGAAGTAGTAGGGGACCGAGGGTCGAGTGAGAAGGAAGAACTGAAGGCTATCCTTATTAGGCGGGAAATTGTGTTAGGGAAATTGATGGGATTGAAGGCCGATAAATCCCTGGGGCCTGATAGTCTGCATCCCAGAATATTTAAGGAAGTGGCCCTAGAAATAGTGGATGCATTGGTGATCATTTTCCAACAGTCTATCGACTCTGGATCAGTTCCTATGGGCTAATGTAACACCACTTTTTAAAAAGGGAGGGAGAGAGAAAGCTGGTAATTATAGACCGGTTAGCCTGGCATCAGTAGTGGGGAAAATGTTGGAATCAATTATTAAGGATGGAATAGCAGCGCACTTGGAAAGCAGTGACCGGATCGGTCCAAGTCAGCATGGATTTATGAAGGGGAAATCATACTTGACAAATCTTCTGGAATTTTTTGAGGATGTAACTAGTAGAGTGGACAAGGGAGAACCAGTGGATGTGGTGTATTTGGACTTTCAAAAGGCTTTTGACAAGGTCCCCCACACACGAGATTGGTGTGCAAAATCAAAGCACATGGTATTGGGGGTTAATGTACTGACGTGGATAGAGAACTGGTTGGCAGACAGGAAGCAGAAAGTCGGGATAAACTGGTCCTTTTCAGAATGGCAGGCAGTGACTAATGGAGTGCCGCAGGGCTCAGTGCTGGGACCCCAGCTCTTTGCAATATACATCAATGATTTGGATGAAGGAATTGAGTGTAATATCTCCAAGTTTGCAGATGACACTAAACTGGGTGGTGCTGTGAGGGGGACGCTAGGAGGCTGCAGGGTGACTTGGACAGGTTAGATGAGTGGGCAGATGCAGTATAATGTGGATAAATGTGAGGTTATCCACTTTGAAGGGGGCAAAAACGCGAAGACAGAATATTATCTTAATGGCGGTAGATTAGGAAAAGGGGAGGTGCAACAAGACCTGAGTGTAATGGTTCATCAGTCTTTGAAAGTTGCCATACAGGTACAGCAGGCGGTGAAGAAGACAAATGGTATGTTGGCCTTCATAGCTAGGGGATTTGAGTATAGGAGCAGAGAGGTCTTACTGCAGTTGTACAGGGCCTTGGTGAGGCTTCACCTGGAATATTGTGTTCAGTTCTGGTCTCCTAATCTGAGGAAGGACGTTCTTGCTATTGTGGGAGTGCAGCGAAGGTTCACCAGACTGATTCCTGGGATGGCAGGACTGACATATGAGGAGAGACTGGATCAACTGGGCCTTTATTCACTGGAGTTTAGAAGGATGAGAGGGGATCTCATAGAAACATACAAGATTCTGACGGGACTGGATAGGTTAGATGCGGGTTTAATGTTCCCGATGTTGGGGAAGTCCAGAACCAGGGGACACAGTCTTAGGATAAGGGGTAGGCCATTTAGGACTGAGATGAGGAGAAACCTCTTCACTCAGAGTTGTTAACCTGTAGATTTCCCTGGTGCAGAGAGTTGATGCCAGTTCATTGAATATATTCAAGAGGGAGTTAGATGACCCTTACGACTAAGGGGATCAAGGGGTATGGAGAGAAAGCAGGAAAGGGATACTGAGGGAATGATCAGCCATGCTCTTATTGAATGGTGGTGCAGGCTCAAAGGGCTGAATGGCCTACTCCTGCACTTATTTTCTATGATATAATATAGGAAACTCAGCAGCCAAAATTGTGCAAGGTGTAGTTGTAGTTGTGGTAAATGTTTTGGCGTTGTCCAAATAGCATTTTCCCTGTGTCATAAAATGTAATGGTTTAAACAAAATCGTTGAAGTACTTTTTAAGATCCTCATCACCACCTTTTTGTCTTGTGACACAAGCCAACTTTCAATCAGTTGAGCAGTTGATGTGCCGCCAGGATATTTTTGGCTGACCTAAAAGGATGCAAGAGTGGTTCAGGGTGACTTGGCCTCCCAATTCCCTACAGTGAAGCTCTGTACTTTCCCTTGAAAACACAGCCACTATTCAGCATCTGGAATTTTTTTTAATACTGCAGATTATTTCTCAAAGCTGCAATCACAGTCACAATAATCTTTAAATGGTTTAAATGGGACAGTCTGCATCAAGAATATAAAGTGCAATGATTGTATTTGTATTAATGGTGTTGCCCGCATATGAGCGGGGTAAAACAGAATTTAAAGCCCATGTAAAACTGAAGGTATGCATTACAAATAACTGACACTACAATGTGATTATTAGACAAATGCTGTGAATTGCCTGAGCTTTGCTCTCTTGAGTCGTCTGCACCTCCGTAAGATAAGTGAGCAAATAATTTATTTTCCCGTTCATCTCTCGAGGTCCAAATTTTACGTTTTCAATGATTGGCAGATTTGCATTCAGGCACACACCATATTGATTGCAAAAGTTTCATGACGACTTGTAGCTGGGTCATAGGGAGATTCTACATGTATGCTAAAAATTTCCAAAAACTTACTCGGCTGTCAAGCACTCCTTATCTAAATCCTTGGATATGGCAGAATATTGACAGCTGCTGAGGAGTAATTGCAATGTACAGACCTTGATGCAGAAGTTCTTTGAGATAAGGACTGTGCTATCAATGCTTTGTCAGTAAAACCTACAGTGGATTATATTAGACTGTCTGATGTACACCCTTTGTTTATTGAAATTATGCAGACCTTGGGGCTTATCCCTTTCTCCCACTTTTCCGTATCAATTTACTTCCATCCCCGGTCGGCATTAACTTCTGTTGGCGTATGGTTGAGCATGCTGGTCACCTTTAGTACCTGGCCAGTAATCATTTGCAAGCCTCGATAATCTACTTTGGCAGCCCATTTGTTCAAAGCTGGGACTGAACTGCCCTCACCTGATGTCCACACATATACATTAAATTACACTTTAAACAGGATTCTAGATAGAAACTGAGGCTTGAAACCCGAGTTGTGTTTTTTTCCCCACATTCCTAACTGGATCCCTGAAGCCAATTTTAGTGTCCCGATCAGTACTTTAGGTGAGATCAGCATAAATATGATTTGGAATCTTCCTGGAGGGTAAGATTCAGCCAATTGAGCCATTGCAGAGTCTGCAGCAATAAGTTTTTCACTTGTCCTGAGGTTGTGAAAGGCGCTATATAAATGCAAGTCTTTTTGAAGCTGTAATAATTAGAACATTAGAAGTAATTTTTCTACTGTCTAAGATTAATAGTATAATAATCTCGCACTTTTGATGCCTTCATCTTTCTATTCTCTACTTTTTTTTCTATCTAATCCATTCTAACTCTTATAATTTTTTTAAAAAGCTCTTAACCTTTTTTTGGTTTTCCGTCAGTTTCCACCATCTATTTTGGAGGTGGGAGAAACTTCCAGAAAATTGGTCTTTGGCTGAAATCCGACTCCAAAATTTTTTTTCAGCCAATGGAGTGCCAAGGTTGACCAGGTGCATAAAAACAAATTGAAACAAGAGAGGCTGCAATGAGCCAAGTAAGCTTGGCAGCAACCCCAGAGCTTGATGGCAAAGGATATCTTGTTAATATATTGGGTTTGAGATTGGGTTGGGAGAGTTACAGATCAAGGGAGGAGAAATAAATTGACCACAGTAAACTAGCTGAACTGTTGAGAAGTATTCAAAGAAGTATTTGGTACAGTACCAAACCAGTACATACTCCTTAAAGGCAAAGGTTACATTTGTGTAGTTAAGCAACCATGGTCAACAAATGAATTAAAAGAAAAAAAGTAGAAATCCAGTGGACTGGGATCTTTTAAAAAGCAACAAAGGGATGCAAAGCAAAGGTGCAAAAAGGGATGCTGAAAAACACTTGCAAAGGATATCAGAACCAACAGCAAAACATTTGATAAATATATTGAGAATAGGAAATAGGCCCATAGAAGATGGATGCAGACAAAACTACAAAGAATAATAAGGAAATGACAGACTTGTTAAATGAGTACTTTGTATCTGAAGGATGAGGACAAAATATCAGCGGTACAAGGGAACCTTAAAATAAGTCAAGGGGTGGAACTTAATGGATTTAATATAAGTTTTAAAAATGGTAATGGAGAAAATAATTGAACTTGAGGACATAGATCTCCAGAACTTGATGGTTTTCACACCAAGGTATTAAAAAAAAATAGGTGAGGAAATTGTAGATGTATGAGTCATACTTTTCCAAAGCTCTCTAGATTATGAGGAATCTTACCTTTTGATTGGAAAATTGCAAATATAACTCCATTATTTAAGAAGAGATGGTGGGAGAAAAAGTAGGTCGCTACAGAGCTTTGAGTTTAATATCACTTATGGGGAAGTTATTAGAATATTCTCACCAGAGACAGTGTGATGGGACCCTTGAATAAAAATTAGCTGATCAAAGAGAGTCAGCATGGTTTTGTGAAAGATAAATCTAGTCTAACAAATCCACCAGCATAAGAACATAGGATAAGAATTGGGAGCAGGAATAGGACATGTGGCACATCAGGCCCGCTTCGCCATTCAATATGATCATGGCTGAATTTCTACATCAATTCCACTTTCCCGCCCTTTCTCCATGTCCCTTGATTCCCTTAGTGCCATGACCCTCCGAGATATCTGCACTCTTCCAATTCTGGCATATTGAGCATTCCTGATTTTAATCGCTCCACCATTGATTGTTGTCCTTTTGACTGCCAAGGCCTTAAGCTCTTGAATTCCCTCCCTAAACCTCTATGCCTTTCTAAATCTCCTTCCTCCTTTTTAAGACGCTCCTTGAAACCTACCTCTCTGACCAAGCTTTTGGTGATTTATCCTAATATCTTTGTGTGGCTTGGTATCAAATTTTGTTTGATAAAGCTCCTGTGAAGTACCTTGTGATGTTTTTACTATATGAAAGGTGCTATATAAATACAAGTTGTTGGTGCCCAAAAATATATCGATCTCAGTCTTGAATATACTCATCGACTGGGTAGAGAATACCAAAGATTCACAACCCTCTGAGTGAAGAAATTTCTCCTCATCTCTTAAACGGTTGACCCCTTATCCAGAGACTCTGACCCCTAGTTATAGACTCTCCAGCCAGAGGAAACAGCCAACATCTACTCTATCAAGCCCTCTAAAGAGTTTTATATATTCCAACAAAATCACCTCTCATTCATCTAAACTCCAGTGAATATAGGCCCATTCTACTCTCTCTCTTCCAGGGACAGCCCTCTCATCCCTCCACCACCACAAATTATGGCTGTAGTGTATACTGTTTACAGGATGCACTGCACTGTTGCTGAGGCTTCTTTGGTAGCATCTCCCAAATACATGATTTCCACCACCTAGAAAGACAAGTGCACAGGTGGATGGGAACACCACCATCTCCAAGTAACACGCTACCCTGCTGTGGGCATACATCATTGTTCCTTCATCATCGCTGGGTCAGAATCCTAGAACTCCGTCCCTAACAGCTTTGCAGAAGTACCTTATCCTCAAGGATTGTAGCGGTTCAAGAAGAAAGCCTACCACCTTCTCAAGGGCAACTAGGTATGGCAATAATTGCCGACTTTGCTAATGATGCCTATATCCCTAGAATGAATAATAAAATATATTTTTTAAGCTGTTTGAATTTTTTGATGAAGACACGAACATGGTGTCTACGGATGTTGTCCACATGGATCTCCTGAAGGCATTTGATGAGGTTCCACACCAGATTATTAGCAAAAATGAGAGCGCACGGAATTGATGGTAACCGTGTGACAAAGGTCATTTACTGAATGGCGGTAGTGATCTATGCTAGAGCCTCAGCTTTTCACCATATATCTTAACGGCTTGGATAAAGGAATAGAGAGTTGTATATCCAAGTTTGTAGATGACACTAAGGCACACAGAGGCACAGTAGGATGTGTAGATAGAAGCAGGAAGTTGCAATGGGACATAATCACTAATTAGTTGGCAAAACTATGGCAGATCGAGTTTAGTATGGGGAAGTGTGAGGTCGTCCACTTTGGATCTGAGAAAGACAAATCAGGATATTGTCTTAATGGTGAGTGACCTGATGTGGAGGGGAAAAGGGATTTAGATGTATCTACATAAATCACTACCAAATCTTTGGTATCAGCCTGAATAGGCAGACTGAACCTCGGTTTAACATCTCATCTGAAGGGTGGCATTTCAGACAATATAGCACTCCCTCAGTAGTACACTGAAGTTTCACCCTAGTAAGCCCTGGTACAGAAACAAGAGTTCTGCCAACTTAGTCAAATTGGCACAGTTGCTACAGTCACTAATTCTTCCAGTGATGTTGGCATCAGTCATTGTTTAAACAAAAATATTTCAGGAGAGAAAATCAACAAGAACAGATTGGGAATTCTATTATTTGATCTTTAAAAAAGAGGTATAGATGGTCAAAAATACCAAAAATGGTCAAATTATAGCTAAATTGATAAAATTTAACAGTAGTAAAAGAATCAGCCATGTCTCTCGAGTGTTATAATATGATGGATTGCTAATCTTTGACCCGTTTAGTGTTCTTCAATCTACCTGCTTTTCAGCATTTCTAATAGTTATCATTAGCAAAGAGTAGCAAATATGTCAAGCTGGCTGATGCATGCCAGGAAACAGAATCTTCCCCTTGTATCTGTTTGAAGATGTGTTCTGGTTCTCTGTCCACCAGGCTAATATGATCTAAAAGCTTTTAGACCAGCTCTCTTCTCCATGTTTCTTCGTGTTTGGAAATGTTCTTTTGAGGCCTTGTCTACTATGCTGCATGTTAAAGTTCACCTGAAATAAGCCAATCGTTTTGATCATTTAACAATGCATTTCTGCTAAGTGAATATGTCTAAGTAGAATTTACTAGAACAATATATTCGCTATAGAATTTACTAGTGGTCAGCTACTAATAATTTAAGATCTCAATTATTTTTGTGCACATGTTGCCACTCATCAATGTAAGTGGTCCACATTGATGCTTCTAGCACAAAAACAGACTCCCAACTTGAATAAAATCTCTCTTAAAATTAATACTATACATTGAACCATGGAAGGCTTTCAAGGGAGTTATCAAATATCAGGTTTTCGTTCAGCTCTTGTATTTTGTCCTTGAAATTGCTGTTACATTTCAGGACCTTAACATTGCAACAGAATTTATCTCCAGTTGCAAAATTTCTCTCCCACTTCTTTCAATGTTTTTCTAAAAATGGGGGAAAAAATAGCCGAGGGGAGAAATTGAATTTTGAATTTCTTGGTTAAATTTGCATTCTCTTGCTGCAGAATTTGATTATGCTTGCTGTAGAAATGTGCTGCAATATTCTAGGTGGCCTAATAACTTTTCAGGTGTTTCCAGAACCCTAACTTTGCTTCTCAATAGGAAAATGTCCTCCTTGTATGCCTCATTAATTAATTTAATCTTTCTGCATCATTTGCTTTTAATCTGTGCAATCTCAGCACAACTGGTCACTGTTTCATTTTAAGATTAGAGTGTACATTATTTTTTGATAAAAAAGCAGTTTTCTTTCTTTTGTATGGTAGTAGCAAAGCAAATCAAATGTCAGTATCTAAGTTGGATATCCAGGCTAAAGCTTCCGATGTAACAGCGTAGATATCTTGTAGGCTGCCTGCTAATTTCCTCGGAGGACAGTGTTCAATGATGTGCTCTCAGGTCAAATTAGGAGCTCCACAGTCACATGATGTGGATGCTTTAATCTTCTGTGGCGGTTGATGATTGTCCACTGCGAGGAAGATTTGATCCTTCAGGTTGTACTGTGGAGTCCTCTATAAGGAATCCATTCCATATGTCGCAATTCTTCCAAGCATTTTGCCATCTGTCATCAAGGCTGAGGGGAGATCACTGAAGGGCTTCAGTGACGGTCCAAAAATAGCCTTCTAGATTTGAGACGGGTTGGTGGTAGGATGTTCAATTTGGGCTGGATCGGCATATGTTGCTGGTGTCACGGTTGTATTCTCTGGTGACTGCATATTCACGCCGTAGGTGTGGTGGTGCGATGTTTGCAAGCACGGGCAACCAAACAGTTAATTGAAGGTTCAGATGATCTCTAATCTATTCAGATTATGTTCTGATGAATTTCATCTGAACGGTAATTGATTTATTATACATGCTTGTATAATAGATTTTATATTTGCCAGTTATTTTTATTGTAGGGAAATTTGCATTTAAGATTTTTGTAGCTAATCATAGTTGTGAACATGATCTTTTGTTCCCTGGCTTTTGAGATTCTAGACTTTTACAGATGTGCAGCTCTGGACTGCTTGAGAAGTGCCAAAAGGGTTATTGACTTCAGCATTTATTTTTTGCCTTGTACTTTCTATGGCCCTAAGTTTCCACATGATTTGCTCCTGATTTTTAGGAGCAACTGGTGTAGAACGGAGTATCTTAGAAATCGGAATTCTCGACATTTAGTTTGCTCCAGTTCTAGTCAGTTAGAACAGTTTCACTTTGGAACAGAATTTTTTTTTCAAAAGGGGGCGTGTCCGGCCACTTAGGCCTAATTTCAAAGTTTCGTGAGTGAAAACTTACTCCAAACTAACTTAGAATGGAGAAAGTGAAGATTTTTGTACGCTCGAAAAAACCTTGTCTACACTTTAGAAAATCAGGCGTAGGTTACAAATTAGGCGTAGGGAACGAGGGGGGGGGGAAAGGGAAGTCATTAAATTCTACAATCAATCCTTAGTTATACTTATACAAATATTATACAAATAAATCCAACCTGAATAAAAATTTATAAGCAAAGAAAAGATTAAATAAACCATGTTCCTACCTGTGTGAAATAGCATCAGCCTTCGAGCTGCTGTGCTTCAGGCAGGCCTTTCATGTTGGAGACAGGCAGGGGTGTGGCGTCAGTGTCTCGACGGCACGGCAGCAAGCTTCGAGCTGAGCTGCAGTGCTTGAGGCAGGCCTTCATTCTCTTCGTGGCTGGCCGCGAAGAAGCAGCACCGGACGGACCTGAGGCCATTTGGCCATGAGATATCAGCAGCGTCTGGCTGGCCGGCAGCCGAAGAATCAACGCAGGACACACGCAGCTCATTAAGGTTCTTGAGGCCATTCGACCACGATTTAGGGGCGGCATCAGTGGCTGGTCGGAAGCCAAAGAATCAGCAGCGGATGGACGTGAGGCCATTCGGCCATAGGATGTCAGTGGCTGGCCGGCAGGCGAAGAATCAACACCTGACACACGCAGTTCTTTATGGTGCTTGAGGCCATTCGGCCACGCTTTAGGGGCGGCGTCAGTGGCTCAACGGCAGCCGAAGATACAGCAGCAGCTTTCGAGCTGTGAGGGGGACTGAGGCCATTTGGACGGGGAGAGGAAGCCACATCGACAGTTTTATATTTAAATTTGCAGAATGGGTGCTGCATTGTCAACACCACGTATTATTGCAAAGTTGAATTGGCACTCTTATTTCTCCAAACACGCAGTCCTTAATTTGCATGCACCAATGCAGCACCGGTTCTGCAAGTTTAGCAGTGAAAAGCTGAACTCACTGATTTCAGCAGGTGATTTATTCAGCAGTGCTCTAAAAGCACTCCCTCACAGAAATATCAAAAAAAATTAAATTACAAGCCTTTGCAGGGGTCCAAGAAACAAATCTTCACTTTTTTTAAATGGCCGAGTGCCAATGTTTGTGTGAGACTGCGCGTGCGCGCACGCTCCAACGCACGCGCAGGGTTGCCGGCACCACGAAGGCTAATTTAAATTGTACCCGCCCCCTGCTACTTAGAAAATCGGCGCAAGTGTTAGGCTCCGCCCCCTGCTGCGAAGAGCGCGCTGCGCCAAGCAGACATCGAGCTTCAAGGAGTTCGAGAATATCGGACATTTTTTTAGGCGCAGTTTTCGGCGCGAAAAACAGGCGCCCAGCTCGGAGATGCGCCGTTTAAACCGCGGGACGAAACTTGGGGCCTATGAGAGGGTATTTTTCTTTGATATTTTTCATGGTCTGCAAAGTGGGGGATGTTAGTGCTGGAAATTGAACAAAGTCAAGAATAGTTTTCACCCTAGAGGTGTGGATGTGTGTTAATTTACTGCAATTATTTCTCCCACATATCCCCACTCACACCTTTTCTATAAAATATTTGGGAACTGTAGCGATAAGAATACTATAGATCTTGGTTATTTGTTTACAAACTCAACTGGGGATTCAAGTCAGCAAAACTAGATGCTGATCTCAGTTGTTGTTGAAACTCGAGCTTTCTTAGTACAGTATGGGTAGAGTTCTGGATTCAATTTATTGGATACCCAAATGTTATTCAATCTGTTAACATAAGTTAGTGTCACTAGCATTTGGATTACTTTTAGGCTCTCTGAAATTATAGAATAAATATCTGCTTCAGCTTAAACAGTACAGGGACAGAAATGCCAATCTTCGTTGTTACCTGTACCTGCAACTGATGTTTAAAATGTTAGCTTGACCAAATTAATTTTTCACAATTCAAACTGTTGAGATTTATTTTCTGTGGTTGCATATGACATGAAAAGCAACATAATTTATCTGATAAATTATCCTATTAATTAAAGAATACAGTCTGTACATCCGTGTTCCAGCTTCTGAAGAGGATGAATTTTTAGCAATGTCAATGCATTATCATTCTGTAATCTATAGTAGACTTGAATTTTACTTTGTAAATTTGAAAGGGTATAACACAGTTTGCTTGCAGTACAGAGAGTGTGCTATATTGTTGGAAGTGATATCTTTCAAATGAGACATTAAACCGAAGCCCCGACTGCCATCTCCGGTGGATGTAAAGAATCCCATAACACTGTCAGAGGCTCAAGTAAGGTCTCCTCTGCCACCGCCACCAGAAACCAACCACGTGGTTATTTATTTCATTGCTGTTTGTAGGACAGGTTGGCTGCTGCTTTTCCTACATTACAACAGTGAATACAATTCAAAAGCACTTCATTGGCTGTGAAGCACTTTGGGACGTCCTGAGATCGCAATAGTTATGATATAAATGCAAGGTCTGTCTTTTCCTTTTTACCCTCCTTCCCTCCCAGTAGCTATCAAAGCTGCAATTACCCAGAAAAATAGATACAGAAGGAATCCAAAGGAAAGAAAGACCTTGCATTTATATAGCGTCTTTCACATTCTCTGGCAGCCCCAAAGAGCTTCACAGTCAAATGGAGGGAGAAGCACAATATTGTTAACCTGGTGTGCGATTTGTTTTTCAGCTCACCACAAGTAGAAAGTAATTCTTTCCAGGCTAGTTGGCGAGCAGAATTTTATAGTCCTGGCATTGATGCATTGAGAAATGAATTCCTTTTAAGCCTCTGAACGGTGTGATTTCACTCAAGTGTCCAAAACTCTCTTTGTAGGAAGTGGAGTGTGATTTGGATCAGTCTTCAGAGAAAAACCCTCTTCATATCTATTCTTGACTGAGGGATAGTCATGTTTACAGAAGTAGAAGAAAGATTGTACATGTACACCAGGAGCTCTATATCTCAAAATCACCTGTTATTTGAAACATCAAGCTGAAAATGTGAGAGAACTAGCCTCCAGCACTTTTGATCGCTGTGGTGTATCTTCTGTGACCTCTGATGCAATTGCAAACCAGGTTGATCCAGGTCCAACATCTCATGCAGTTTGCAGCTTTTGTATTGCTAAAATGGCGCTGTGACAAATATGTTCTATTTATACATTTGGAGAAGGGATTGATGGCGAAAGCGAAAAATTTCTCTATATAATGAAAGTAAATCAGAAGTTACTTCGCCCACGAAGCATTTGCATACCCAGTAGCTATTTTTCTGCAGAGCACTGACAGCCTTGTGAGCTGATGGACTTGGCATGGGAGGCAGTGGAATGTTGATTGTTGTGAGGGGGACAGACAGAGAGAGACATTATCCTTTAGCTATAATTCATTTAATTCATTGAAACATTGTCCAATTAAACAGAACTTTCCGTGTTTTAGTTCAACTACAAAGTAATTTAATTTGAGATGTGTAAGCAGTATGTTCCTTTTGCGCGCCTGGTGCAGTCATCTAAGCTCAGCTGAATTCCCAAAGGAAGATTCAGTGGACCTGTCCCATTAAGTTATAGGGCCCAAGTTTCCACACGATAAAAAACGGGCGTCCCTCCGAGCTGGGCGCCTGTTTTTCACGCCTAAAACGGCGCCTAAAAAAAAAAATCGCGATTATGGAGCGTTCTGCAGCTCCTTGTCTGCCTGGCGCGGCGCCCAGGGGGGCGGAGCCTACACTCGCACCGATTTTGTAAGTGGGAGGGGGCGGGTACTATTTAAATTAGTTTTTTTCCTGCTGGCAACGCTGCGCGCGCGCGTTGGAGCGTTCGCGCATGCTCAGTGTGAAAAAAACATTGGCACTCGGCCATTTTTGTAGTTCTTTGTAGCTGTTTAATTTTTGAACATTTTTTTTAATAAAAGCACATTAACATCAGCACTTGCAGCCTTCTCACTGTCTCCTTCCCCCCCCCCCCCCCCCCCCCCCCCCCCCCCCCCCCCCCGGCGGGAAGAACGGGCGCCTCCTCTTTTCCCCCCCCCCGGCAGAACAGGCGCCTTCGCCCCCCCCCCCCCCCCCCCCCGCGGGAAAGAACGGGCACCTCCTCTCCCCTCTCCCCCCCCCCCCCCCCCCCCCCCCCGCGGGAAAGAACGGGCGCCTCAGGCTGACTGCAGCATTCTCCGTGCCTTCACACAGGTAGGAAGATAATTTATTTAATCTTTTCTTTGCTTATAAATGTTTATTCAGGTTGGATTTATTTGTATAATATTTGTAGAAGTATAAATAAGGATTTATTGTAGAATTTAATGACTTCCCTCCCCCCTCCCTCCCACCTCGTTCTGGACGCCTAATTTGTAACCTGCGCCTGATTTTTTAATGTGTAGAACAGGTTTTTTCAGTTCTACAAAAATCTTCACTTGCTCCATTCTAAGTTAGTTTGGAGTACGTTTTCACTGTGGAAACTTTGAAATCAGGCGTCAGTGGCCTTTTGAAGAAAAAATTCTGTTCCAAAGTAGAACTGTTCTACCTGAATAGAACTGCAGAAAAAAAAATGTGGAGAATTGCGATTTCTAAGATAGTCCGTTCTCCACCAGTTGCTCCTAAAAAATCAGGTGCAAATCATGTGGAAACTTGGGCCCATAGTGTTAGAAGACCACTTTGTGTGTATAAGTGTTTGTGGGATACTGTCAAAAGCATATCCTGCACAAAACATCCTTTAAAGGAATATTTAATATTTTAAGCAGAACAGGTGGCGGGAGATTTGGTAGTCACCATGCCATGCAGTGCATGAAATATTTGATTGAATTGGGTCCAGTTAAAAGTGCCCATATTTTTAATATGGTGAAACTAAGGTTGATTAATTTTAAGTCAGATCTGACCTTGAAATGATGGGATTAATGGAATAAACAATTTGAGAACCAAGCAGATCTTTCCTTCTGAGCATGCATCTTAGATATTCATTTGTTGTATTCCCAAGAGAAATGAGGGCAGCCACTTCTTGCTTCCTTCAGATTTATCTGTCCAGTCTCGACTAAGTAGTTAACGTACAGCCAAGTTTGTCCTTTTTGAAAGGTAGATTAAGTTAAATTGGTTCACGTTGATCTGAATTAGTTCACATTTGACCTGTCAACAAAAATAATGTGTGTGCCTGATTGCAGTCAGCAAGCAAGACTGCTGAGCAGGTGCCACGATTGGGGTTAGTACATCTGACGAAGACTGAAATATTACAATAATTGAAAGTGCAGTGATTCCTTTTCTACCACTAGACAGTTTCCATTTCATTTTGATGAGGACGGTGATTATAATAACGGTGCTTCTTTCAAACCCCATCCCTGTACCTGAGAAACATTTTTTTTGTACCCGATTTTAATTAGTGTAAGCTGCACTAACATAGCCAAACACACCACATTTTAGTGGAGGAATTGGGGTGAGGAGATGGCAAAAGAGTAGTGTAGAACCAATTTACTTTGTATTCCTGAAATAGTAAATGAAAATATCCAACTTGTGAATTAAATTCTCGAAACGTATTCTAAATATCAGATCTCCATTTCATAGAAACATAGAAAATAGGTGCAGGAGTAGGCCATTCGGCCCTTTGAGCCTGCACCACCATTCAATGAGTTCATGGCTGAACATGCAACTTCAGTACCCCATTCCTGTTTTCTCTCCATACCCCTTGATCCCTTTTAGCCGTAAGGGCCATATCTAACTCCCTCTTGAATATATCCAATGAACTGGCATCAACAACTCTCTGCAGCAGGGAATTCCACAGGTTAACAACTCTGAGTGAAGAAGTTTTTCCTCATCTCAGTCCTAAATGGCCTACCCCTTATCCTAAGACTGTGTCCCCTGGTTCTGGACTTCTCCAACATCAGGAACATTCTTCCCACATCTAACCTGTCCAATCCCATCAGAATCTTACATGTTTCTATGAGATCCCCCTTCATCCTTCTAAACTCCAGTGTATAAAGGCCCAGTTGATCCAGTCTCTCCAATGTCAGTCCAGCCATCCCTGGAATCAGTCTGGTGAACCTTCGCTGTACTCCCTCAATGGCAAGAACGTCCTTCCTCAGATTAGGAGACCAAAACTGAACACACTATTCCAGGTGAGGTCTCATCAAGGCCCTGTACAACTGCAGTAAGACCTCCCTGCTCCTATACTCAAATCCCCTAGCTATGAAGGCCAACATACTGTGGTGTCCCTGCACCTTACTTCAAATTCACATGAGGCATGTACTGCAGACACAGTCACTACATGACCTTAACCTTTATTCCCCAGGACCAAGGAGTGCTGATCCTGGTTGGGACCTCCCCTTTTATACCTGGAAACCCAGGTGAGGAGTGTCTCCCGCAAGTTCACCCCCTGTGGTCAGGGTGTGCATTTCAAGGGTACAAGTACAGTGTGCATGAGTTACAGTTAAATAACTATTGTCATTGCAAGATTTTGAAATACATGACACATACCATTTGCCGCCTTCACCGCCTGCTCTAGCTGCATGCCAACTTTTAATGACTGATGAACCATGACATCCAGGTCTCGTTGCACCTCTCCTTTTCCTAATCTGCCACCATTCAGATAATATTCTGCCTTCGTGTTTTTGCCCCCAAAGTGGATAACCTCACATTTATCCACATTATACTGCATCTGCCATGCATTTGCCCACTCACCTTACCTGTCCAAGTCACCCTGCAGCCTCTTAGCGTCCTCCTCACAGCTCACACCTCCACCCAGTTTAGTGTCATCTGCAAACTTGGAGATATTACACTTAATTCCTTCATCTAAATCATTAATGTATATTGTAAAGAGCTGGGGTCCCAGCACTGAGCCCTGGGGCACTCCACTAGTCACTGCCTGCCGTTCTGAAAAGGACCCGTTTATCCTGAATCTCTGCCTCCTATCTGCCACCCAGTTCTCAATCCACGTCAGTACATTACCCCCAATACCATGTGCTTGATTTTGCACACCAATCTCTTGTGTGGGACATTGTCAAAAGCTTTTGAATGTCCAAATACACCACATCCACTGGTTCTTCCTTGTCCATTCTGCTAGTTACATCCTCAAAAAACTCCAGAAGATTCGTCAAGCATGATTTCCCTTTCATAAATCCATGCTGATTTGGACCGATCCTGTCACTGCTTTCCAAATGCGCTGCTATTTCATCCTTCATGATTGATTCCAACATTTTCCCCACTACTGATGTTAGGCTAACTGGTCTATACTTACCTGTTTTCTCTCTCCCTCCTTTTTTAAAAAAGTGGTGTTACATTAGCTACCCTCCAGTCCATAGGAATTGATCCAGAGTCGATAGACTGTTCGAAAATGATCACCAATGCATCCACTATTTCTAGGGCCACTTCCTTAAGTACTCTGGGATGCAGACTATCAGGCCCCGGGGACTTATCAGCCTTCAATCCCATCAATTTCCCTAACACAATTTCCTGACTAATAAGGATATCCTTCAGTTCCTCCTTCTCACTAGATTCCCTAGTACCTCCGGAAGGTTATTTGTGTCTTCCTTCGTGAAGACAGAACCAAAGTATTTGTTCAATTGGTCTGCCATTTCTTTGTTCCCCATTATATATTCACTGGAATCCGACTGCAAAGGTTAGTCTTCACTAATCTTTTTCTCTTCACATATCTATAGAAGCTTTTGCAGTCAATTTTTATGTTCCTGGCAAGTTTCCTCTCGTACTCTATTTTCCCCCTCTTAATTAAACCCTTAGTCCTCCTCTGCTGAATTCTAAGTATATTGAGAGAAATATGTAACTCATGGAGGAGAACTGAAAGAGTAATCTCGTCTAGGTGCAAGTTTTCCAGTTGCAAACTGATCTTGTCCCTGTGACTGATTAGTAATGAAGATTTATTTATTTTTAACAGTCAAGCGCAAAACCCTGATGGTATTTTGCGCTTGACTGTTCAGTGCTACATTTTCGTTTTAGCATATACTTCAAGTACTTTCCCTTAATACCAGCAGTCCATTTTGCAATAAATAATAGATATACAGTTTTCCAGTTACATCAAACTAATATTTTGCTGCAGGCTTCACACTTTCATCTTGGTCCTTTGATTAGATTGCTGCTTTGCATAGATTGCTGTTATATTCACTTCCAAGTATCCATTGTTTTCTATATAATACACTGGCCTAGTCTGCAAAGCACAATTACAATGTCTGTTTTGCACGGATCTGTATTTGTTGAGCAAAAGTGTCTGTGATAGCTGTTCTGGTTTTCCAGATCCTGGGTACTGTTGGAAAAGCAATCCCTCCCAGGCATTCCTACTTTTTGTTTCTTTTTTCCTGATGCACTGCAGAGTTGTGCTTGGAGCTGGTGTACTTGGTCATCACTTTTGTCCCTTCCGGGTGAAGCCGCTTCCTCAATTTGTAGATGTAGATCGAATAAATCTCCTTCCTCTATCTTCACCACTTTGTTCCCTCCATTGCTAATGCTTTATTCACAGCTTTCTTGATGCCTTTTGGGTGCTGCTTTCTTGGGCATTTCAAACTCTCTTTCAGATATGCTCTGTGTGATTTCAGTTTCGGAGTATAGTGTTTCCATTGTTGAATCCATGCTACAGTACAAATTTCTAATGGAAGTGATCAGGTAATACAAAAAATCAGCACTAAATTGGCAACTTCAATTTAGCTGCAAGTATGGCTGGTATGGAAAATGAAAATGTCAAATTAGTGCAGTAGGAATGCTTTACAGTAAGGCATATTATTGGGTCACAGTTCTTTTTGGCAGCTAGCCTGTCGTGTTGGGATTGTTGACATTGGGTGCAAAATGTGGGTGGGGAAATGTTATTCTCTAGCATTAACATCATCATCGTTCAGAAAAATGTTTACCTTCTCTTCTCTTTCTCCTTCCCCCCCCCCCCCCCCAAAAAAAAAACTTTCTATGCAATTTGTTGACATTGGTGAGGGAGGTGACCTGAAGTCACTTTGCATACAAAGAAGCTGAATTGGCACATTAAAATCAATTCCTGAACTTTCAATTAATTATCTCTACTTGAGTTCAATTCCCTTGAACATAATAGGAACAGGAGTAGGCCATTTGGCCCTTCGAGCCTGCTCCACCATTCAATAAGATCATGGCTGATCTGATGGACTCAGCTCCACTTCCCTGCCCGCTCCCCACATCCCTTTACTCCCTTATCGCTCAAAGATCTGTCTATCTCCGCCTTAAATATATTCAATGACCCAGCCTTCACAGTTCTCTGGGGCAGAGAAATCCATAGATTTACAGCCCTCGGAAGAAATTTCTCCTCATCTCGGTTTGAATGGGTGACCCCTTATTCTAAGACTATGTCCCCTAGTTTTAGTTTCCCCTATGAGTGGCAATATCCTCTCTCATCCAACTTGTCGAGCCCCCTCATTATCTTACATGTTTCAATAAGATCACCTCTCATTCTTATGAACTTCAATGTGTATAGGCCCAACTTGCTCAACCTAACCTCATAAAGTCAACCCCCTCATCTCCAGAGAAGGTTCACTAGGTTGATTCTGTACAGCCTCCAATGCAAGTATATCCTTAAATATGGAGACTAAATCTGTACGCAGTACTGCAGGTGTGGCCTCACCAATACCCTGTACAGTTATAGCAGGACTTCTCTTTATACTCTATACCCCTTGCAATAAAGGCCAACATTCCATTTGCCTTCCTGATTACTTGCTGCATACTAACATTTTGTGTTTCATGCAAAAGGACCCCCAGGTGTCTCTGTACTGCAGCACTTTGCAATTTTTCTCCATTTAAATTATAATTTGCTTTTCTATCATTTCTGCCAAATGATAGAAAAGCAACTTCCCCACTCACTTAGCCTGTCTATATCCCTTTGCAGATTTTTTTGTGTCCTTACAATTTGCTTTTCCACCCATCTTTGTATCATCAGCAAACTTGGCTACATTACACTAGGTCCCTTCATCCAAGTCATTAATATAGATTGTAAATAGTTGAGTACCCAACACCGATCCCTGCGGCACCCCATTTATCCTGACTTTCTGTTTTCTGTTAGTTAACCAATTCTCTATCCATGCTAATATATTACCCCCAACCCCATGCTTTTATCTTATGCAGTACCCTCTTATGTGGCACCTTATTGAATGCCTTCTGGGAGTCCAAATACACCACATCCACTGGTTCCCCTTTATCCACCCTGCTCATTACATCCTCAAAGAACTCCAGCAAATTTGTCAAACATAATTTCCCTTTCATAAAACCATGCTTGATTGAATCATGCTTTTTCAAATGTCCCGCAACTGCTTCCTTAGTAATGGACTCCAGCATTTTCCCAATGAGACGTTAGGCTAACTGGTTTACAGTTTCCTGCTTTTTGTCTGCCTCCTTTTTTAAATAGGGGCGTTACATTTGCGGTTTTCCAATCTGCTGGGACCTTGCGATTGGTTCAGTAATATCTCCAAGCAAGTTTCCCGTGGCGGTGCTCAGTGATGTGCTTCAGGGTCTCATTAGGAGCTCCAAGTCGCATGATGGGGATGCTTTAATCTTCCATCTATGGAGAAGGTGGCAGCATCTACCATGACCAGTTCTGAGGCTTGCATTTATATCGTGCCTTTCACTACCTCCGGGAACCCTAAAGTACTTTACAGCCAATTAGGTACTTTTGAAGTGTATTTGCTGTTGTAATGTAGGAAACATGCATTACGTTAAACCAGCCTGTCCTCGCCGCACAGCACTTCCCCCCCCTCCCCCCCTCCCCACCCCAGTCATCAAGATCCACGGCGCAGCGCTGGACAACGTGGACCACTCTCGGGAGCCTCCTATAAACAAGAGCAGGCATTGACGACGAGATCCAATACCTGAGGAAAAGAGTGTTTGAAGACCAGGCCATCAAAACTGTCACCAAGCTCATGGTCTATAGGGCTGTAGTAATACCAGCCCTCCTGTATGGCTCAGAAACATGGACCATGTACAGCAGACACCTCAAGTTGATGGAGAAATATCACCAAGGCTGGGGCCTGTAGCAGAGCCGTCTTTAATTCCTTAAAGGCTTGGATGTCCGCGGCTTCTATTTCAAAAATGCCTTCCTTATTTGTGTAGGGTGTGAGATGCTTGGTCAGCAGGGCAACGTTAGGTATCCAGGATCTACAGTAATTAATCATTCCCAACCATTGTCGCATCTGTTTGGCGGTACTAGGGACCGGAAATTGGCAGATGGGTTCAACTCGGCTAGCCTCCAGGTCCCTGATAAAATAATCCCAAGAAATTTAACTTGGGACTGGCCAATCTTGACCTTCGATGGGGAGACTATATATCCCAGGGAGGACAAGTGATTCAGCAACTGGTTGGAATCCTCCTGATTGCTTGGCTCGTCTGCGCTGGCTACCAATAAATCGTCCACATATTGGATCAAGGTGAATCCTTTCGTCAGAATCAGAGACTGTAGTTGCTCCTGCAGACATCTTGAAAATAGTGTTGGAGAGTGAATGAATCCTTGAGGTAGCCTGGTCCATGTGTACTGCTGTCCTTGGTAGGTAAAGGCAAAGAGATACTGACTCGTCTGGACCAATGGCAAGGTGAAGATGGCGTGTTGAAGGTCCACCATTGCGAAGATCTTGGCGTTTGCCGGGATCAACGACAGTATTTGTGCTGGGTTGGGAAGCAGGGCGTGTAGGGGCTGGACGATGGCATTAATGGCTCGAAGGTCCTGGACCAAGCGGAACTGGTTTGGTTTGCCTGGCTTAGGGACTGCCAATATCGGTGTATTACACGAGGAGTGACATTGAACCAAAATCCCCTGTTCCACGAGGCCCTTGATCAATTTATGAATACTCGGTATTGCCTTTGGTTTCAGTGGGTACTGATGAATGGAGGGCAAATCCACATCACCTTGTACTAGGATCTCGATTGGGTCGATTGGAGTATAACCCACTTGGATGGAGTTTTCTGCCCACACGTGGGGGTCCACATAGTCAGGTACGTTGGCGCTGGTATGGTGGTGTAGTGTTGTCAGGACCTTCTTGGGGTCCCTGTGAAACTGGACCGTCCGGCCATGTCCCACAATCTGCAAGTCTGGACTAGTAGGGTCGGCCTCTTCTATGGCTTGACGTACCATGATTCCTAAATCTTTAGCATGGTGGGGAGGTAATACTTCACGAGTGACATGCGGTGCCACGGTCGGAGGCTGTCTCCACAGGGTCATACACATCAACAAAATTTGCTTTGCCCTCCAGACCGGTCACTGTGGCTCGCGGCTGGATCTCCCATTTCTCCCCCTCGTGATTCCGATAAAAGTCTGAGTTCCTGGTTAGTACCACTAGGGTCGTATGCCAAGGTCACATGATAAGGTGCTTGAGGCAAGTCTAGGGACCACCATTGAGGGGTCCGAGTGGTGTAACATTGCCGTTTGAAAGTTCCGGGTCTTACAATAATACCTTCGTCTCCGCATTCTAGGTGGAGCTGGAATTTACAGAGAAGGTCCCTAGCCATCAAGTTGCAGTCCAGATTGGTTGTAATGACAAATCGATGATCCACAGATTCTTCCTTATAAACTACTTTAACTGGTTCTGACACACGGAATGTAGAGACTTGTCCCAGGAACCCCGACAGTCCCTGAGTCTCGCTAGAGGTAGGGAGTTTAAGCTTCGACTGTACAGAGGACATGGAGGCTCCTGTATCTATTAGAAAGGGTTGCCACTCATTTTGAATCTTTAATGATATCATCGGCTCCTCGTCCGATGAGGGTCCCTATACAATCAAGCTACGTAGTCAATACTGATGTTGGGGTTGCGGTTGGGCGAAGGGGTTTGTCTGGGAGAAGTTAATGTAGGATCCCCGTCCTCTTCCCCCTTGCCATCCTCCTCTCCCTCTCTGTTGTCCTCTTCCTGGTCGGCGGGAGGGGCACTCTCTGCTCCAGTGTCCCTCTTGTCCACAGTTAAAGCATGCTCCCTGATTCAGTCTGCCTCCCTTTGCCATGCCTGGTCAGGGACAATAGGGCGGTCCATAATTTACAGGGCCTGGATCATTTGGATGTTCAATATAGCCACAGCCCTGATTGTCCATCCAGCCCGGCATACAATACTGGTATCATGTCGAGTCTGGTTTTGGTCCCGCAGCCTGGGGGAACTCCTCCTTCTTAGTTACAAATTCGGTTTTGACTCTAGTTGGGGGGCGCATTATCTCCTTCTCCATTTCTTTCTTGCCAATAATACTTCACTGCTCTTTCCATTTGGGCCTTACTATTATCTGCCCAATTCATATTATTGGTCCGGATGGCGTGAGCGATCGAATGAGGCAAGCACTGGAGCAGAATAGTGCAGAATTGAGGTGAATTTCGTCCTGCCCGGAAGGCATTATCTCCCGACTGGCCTCCATAAATTTCAACGAATCTTTCCAGGAATTCATCTGCATTCTCATCTCGCTTAGGCTTTGTCTCTAAAACATTTGCCATGCTAATAGGCTTCTGTAGGGTAGCATCCAGCGCAACGAAAATGGCCCCTTGACGGGCTTCATCATTGTTATGCTGCGCTTGTAAGGCTGCATGGTCGGCAACATTTAAATGAGTCAGGAACCGGGCGTGCTCAATTGGGCTCAGGGTTTGATGGACAAGGGACCATAGATCCCTAGATGGCTATCGTGGTGCGGAGAAAGTCCACGAACTTGACAGGTTCCCTTTTCCGGTCCGGCATTCCGGTCAATATGGCCATAATCTCGTTGGGCTTCCAAGGCATGTATACTTGAATCGTCGGGTTAGCGACAGCTGCGGCAGGATCAGGGTTCGGTATGTCTCTTACCGGGAACTGTCGTAGGGGTCTTTTTTGCTGGTTGGCACAATCAGTGTCACTCAGATTCCGTGTCTGATAGGGAAGGGGAGCCCAAATCGGAGTCACTTGAGCTCTCAGAATCGGGGTGACGGGCTGAGCCCTGGAAGGCGCGCGACTGTAGCGATGATTTTCGTCTAGCTCCATGTTTCGGCGTCTCCCTAGCGGCCGGAGTGAGGGACTTCTTATCCTTCTGTTTCATTTACGACCTGGTCCGATTAGCGACTGGGTCCACAAAAGTCGGAGGGGTCCAGGTAGGATCTGACTGCAAGATCGGATCTAAATTAACAAAGGGTGCGGAGGGAGTCGAAACGCTAGGTTAGAGACCTGCCAGTGTAAAGGGTTGTTGGGGGACAGGGACAAGTCCGGGCGAGGTAGTCGAGACTGATACTAATACAAGGTGTGTAGCTGGCAGAGGGAAGACTGTAGGGACCGTCTGGGGACTCACTGGTGTTACGTTTGATGGTGTATCAACGGGCACCGGTGGCGGCGAGGGTGGTGGTAGAGCTGAGGGCAGAACGTGATCTCAGGCTTGGAGATTTATGGCTGGTGGAACATTGCCTGTAGCCGTCAGAATGGCCGGGTATATTCGATTATACGATGGAGGTTCAATGGGACCGTGGGGCACCGGAGCAGTGGGACGTTGCGTGAGCGGCCACTCTTCTATCTCATCGTCCGCCTCAGTCAATGCAAGGCCAACCATCTGACTACATAGTCTATCAATACCCTTTTCAGAGGTCCGAGTGGAACTCTTGGTACGTTTTTCGTGCGCGCACTCTTTCTTTAATACATCTAGGGGTTTAACATGTCCTTCCATTTAATGGGAATCCTAACTTAGTGCCGTTTTCCTGCCAACTTGACAGAAGTGCTTCATCTTTTAGTTTTTGACAATATTGTCTCTATGTGGCTTTTATCCCTTTTTCCTCGTCCCTTTTTCCAAATTAATTCCTGTGCCCTTTTTGCCACCCCTACACTCTTAGTGCCTCCTAGGGGCCATTGATCATCTCCTAATAATTTGTTCAAGGCTCCAGATAACTGTCTAAATTGCTCAGCCTTCTCGGGGAAATCTTTGTATAACTTCTGTAGTGGGCTGCCCGCATCCGTAGTACTGTCTAAGTGATTGCCCATTCTCGCGTCGCCCCGCGGTAAAAAGGTAGTTTATCTTATCCAGAGCCTAGGCGGGCCAAGTGATATACAAGGTCGACACCGTACCTGGCATAAGTACAAGTTAACTTTACGCAATCCCTTTCGCGTCGCCCCGCGGTAATCGTATCCTGGTTAGTCTGTTTAAGTCCAATCAGCGCCTAGATGGGCCAAGTGATATACAAGGTCGAGGTCGTACCTGACTTGGACACTTATTTTCTAAGTTTAAAAGGTATTCGCCAGATTGACTTGGATCTCGTTCAGATGCTACCTGAGAACTAGCGAGTGGCAAAACTTTCTTCAGACTTTTGGACTGGAGGAAACCGAGGTGGTATTTAAAGAATACTTACTCCAGTGGCCATTTTCCTCCCGTCTTGTCCGAGGCTAGTCCGGCTCTTAGTTCGCAAGTTCCCGGCGGTCGTCCGTTGAGATCCCACTTCTGACACCAAATGTTGATACGGATTCTTTTCCCTCAATCTGTTTCAGCAAATACACTGACTCGAACACTTTAAAGTTTAGTTCAGACTAACTTTATTCAGGCTTCATCGATGAAGTGTCTTGCTCTGATAAAGGGGCACCGACTCCATGAGTCTGTCAAATCCACCAGAGCAAGCAAAAATCATTACAAAAACATTACAGTTATACAGTTTTTGATCGGTACAACCCCTTTTCATTGTCCTATCACATCAACTACCGTGGCATAGATACAAGCTAAACCAGTCATTTACACAGTAAAGCAAGCAATTCTCTAATCATGAATGAAGATTAAGTCATCTCCAGCTTATCTTTGTTTTGCAGGCAAGGAAGGCACAGTTCTGCTTCTCTGGGTATTCCTACAGTTTGGCCCCTACATCTGTTGCTACATTCCCATTATGATCAGACGGTTCCTCAAGGTTGTTTTACAAGAACAAGTCACTCATTGTTCTCCCCTATAGTGAGATCTGAAGAATCAGCAATAACCATGAGCAGCCATTTTAGAAAGAGTTAATACATTTGAAATTAATACGGATAATACATATAAAGTTGGTAACTACATTGATACAGATTCTCAAAGATGGGCAACGGAAACGTTACAAGTCACTCTCAAAGCCTCCCTGATAAAGTGCAACATCCCCACTGACACAAAGACCGCCCTAAGTGGAGGAAGTGTATCCGGGAGGGAGCTGAGCTCCTCGAGTCACATCGCCGAGAGCATGCAGAAATCAAGCGCAGGCAGTGGAAAGAGCGTGCGGCAAACTCGTCCCATCCACCCCTTCCCTCAACGACTATTTGTCTCACCTGTGACAGAGACTGTGGTTCTTGTATTGGACTGTACAGCCACCTAAGAACTCATGTTAAGAGTGGAAGCAAGTCTTCCTCGATTCCGAGGGACTGCCTATGATGATGATGTAGGAAACACGGCAGCCAATTTGTGCACAGCAAACTCCCACAAACAGCAATGTGACAATGACCAGATTATCTGCTTTTAGTGACGTTGGTTGAGGGATAAATATTGGCCAGGATACCGAGGAGAATTCACCTACTCTTCCTCCAATAGTGTTGTGGGATCTTTTACATCCACCTGAGAGAACAGACGTTTCATCCAAAAGACAGCATAGCCCTCCATACTGCACTGAAGTACCACTTAAATTTTGTGTTCAAATCTCTGGATCATAAATTCTCTTATGCCTTTACACCCACTGCATAAATGGTCTGCTTACTGGAATTGGTGCATTGCAATCTATAGACAAACATTTATTTGAATAGGAAATTTGTAACAATCTACAATTGGCACTTTTAAACAAAGGTTGTTTTTTTTTCTTGCCGTGCTCAATTATTTTTTTTCCAGCAGAAAACATTTTTGTTCCAAAAATTTGTCACTCTGTACCCTGTATTTACTTCATAAAATGTGCACAGATCAATGATTCAGGAAGGATTGCTATATTTATGATCTAAGGAACAAAGCTGTGGTTTAGTACTAACCTTTTTGCAATTTATTTACCAGCTCCAAGGAAGCAACTGGAATAATGCCATGAGGCAGTTTTGTTTGGTGTAGTATTATTGATTGACCTCCTGAGTGTTTTTGCAGCCTAACCTTGACCTGACCTCTGTACCAAGTCTTTATTACCTCCATAGCTAGAATTTGTTAATTGTAACTGGCTTAACCTATGCTGTAACTTCAGTGATGTTTGCCTATGTTCTTGTGTATATAGACTTTCAAAAGGCATTTGCTGAAGTACCACATATTAGGCTTGTTGGCAAAATTGAAGCCCATGGGCTAAAAGGGGCAGTATCAGCATGGATTCAGAATTGCCTTAGGGTGAAAAAATAAAGTTGTGGTGAATGGCTATTTTTCAGACTGGAGTGTGGTATACAGTAGAGTTTCTCAGGATTCAGGAGCAATGTTGTTTTCAATGGCCAGGCGTTTGCGGTCAGCTGGCCCGAAGAAAGCTGCTCACAAAGATCTTGTGATTTATGTGGGGAGAAGTTTGCTTTTTTGGACGTGCAAGTGAGATCAGTGTAGTATAGTGGGAATCCCTAATGCGTTGCTGATGTGATGTCAAAAGCTTTACGGAGAAAATTGACATTCCACAAAATGAAAATTAGTTTTTAAGGGCCATAATGTTTTTTTGGCAGTAATACTGTTAAAACCCCAGTTACACCTAATCCGACAAGGTTTAATTCTTAATGGGGTACTTAATGGTGATATTACTGCGGAAAAGCCCAAGTTTTCGTCAGTTTCACTGATTTCACTGATTGCTGGCTATTGTGGGGTGAGTCCACAACGCAGCCCATGTCTGAGCAGTGAATGACTGCTGGAACTTCAGGATTTCTGTGTTTAGATGTGTATGCACTACATCCTGAAGTTGCAGTCAGTTTTAAAGGGGTAATATTAGCAAATTCTGTTAGTTCGCTGTTATTACCCACCACAAATTCCAGGCCAATGACTTGGACTTGAGGGGTGTGGGGGGGTGGGGGTGGTGGCGGAGGGAATGGGAATAAGTACGAAAATTATGTAATTTGCAGATGAAACAAAACTTGGAAGTGTAGTAAAGAGTGAGGAAGATAGTAATAGACTTCAAGAGGACATAGGCTGGGGGAATGGGCAGACACACGGCAGATGAAATTCACGCAGAAAAGTGTGAAGACGATGCACTTTGATAGGAAATATGCGGAGAGGCAATACATGCTCGGTGCAAGAAGAGAGACCTGGGGATGCACACATTTTTGAAGGTGGTCGGACAGGTTAACAAAGCAGTTAATAAAGCATATGGGATCCTGGGCTTTATAAATAGAGGCATAAAGTACAAAAGGCAGGAAGTTATGCTAAACCTATATAAAACACTAGTATTGTGTCCATTTCTGGTCACTCTTTAGGAAGGATGTGAAGGTTTTGGAGAGGGTACAGATTTATTGGAATGGTTCCAGGGATGAGGAACGAACATTACGTTGATAAGACTAGAGAAGCTAGGGTTGTTCCCCTCCGAGCAGAGAAGGCTAAGAGGAGATTTGATAGAGGTGTTTAAAATCATCAAGGGTTTAAATAGAGTAAATAAAGATATACTGTTTCCAATGGCTGAAGGGTCAATGACCTGAGGGCAGATTTAAGGTAACTGGCAAAAGAACCAGAGATGACATGAGGAAAATCTTTTTTTACCCAACGAGGGATTAGGATTTGGAATGCATTGTCTGATAGGGTGTTGGATACAATAGTAGTCTTCAAAAGGGAACTGAATAGGCCGAATGGCCGCCTTCTGTGCTGCACTGTTCTGATTCTTTTGTGTAGGTGAAATAATGCAAAGCCTTGAGGTGGTTTCACTCCTTTCCCACCAATACCTTATTTATAGCAACAAATAGGAGCGGCTCAATTCCCATCAGGCACTGTAAAGTCTGCAACAAATGATGGAATTTTGATTTTGCTTTTCAACACAATAAACTGGCAACTGCAAAGTAAGTCAAAGTAAATGGTTGTGAAAATGGCAACTGGCTTTCTTTCCTCCATCTTCCCTGCTTCAAGCTCTGTTTTGACCAGCAGTGCCACAGTAGTGATTTTTGAGATACAGATTGGACCTCTCTGGTCTGGCACGCTTGAGACCTGACCGGTGCTGGAACAGAGAATTTGCTGAACCGCAGGAGGTCACGCCAAGCCCAGGTTTACCGGTACCTGATTACAGCGCCCGGGCTCCTGAATGCCTCCACCACACCCCGGCTGCAAAACCAGGGCCTCGCAAAACCAGGGCCTCGCTCTCGCTCTCTCTGTGCTGGTTTGCTGCTCTTTTTTTTTAAGGTTGTGTCTTTCTCTTCCCGCCTCCCCCCCAACACCCACTCCTCTGCTGCCGGACCCGCATCCGCCGCTGCTGCTGCACCCGCCGCCGCCAGACCCGCACCTGCCAGACCCGTCGTCTTCCCCCCGCACCGCCGCTCACGCTCCAGGCAAGGGACTGATGCTGAACCACTGGATGGTTCCGGATCAGAGAATCCTGGACTGGAGAGGTACAACCTATACTATTTTTGGGTGAAACCCTCACTCCTAGTCTGCACTGTGTTGAGTTTCTGGGTCTGTGCCAATTAACCTTTTCACTCCTAAGTTCCAAATGATTTAACTTGACCCGTATTGGTGACAGTAATATTTTATTCAGTGAAAGTGAGACATGATGCATTAAAGCACCTGAGCAGTAGTTAAACAAGGTGCAATCAAGGTTTATATTACCCACTATGTCCTGGATAGAAGAAGTGATCTCCACAGGTCACGGCCTTCACTTGTAGCAGGAAAGTGTTGATAGTAGTCAGCTAGAAGTGATGTCCTTGGCTATTGCTATCTCCTCCCAGTGAAATTGGCTCCCCACCTGTGTAAATAGGTACAGTTACATCGGGCCCAAGTTTCCACACGATAAAAAATGGGCGCCCCTGTGAGCTGGGCGCCCGTTTTTCGCGCCTAAAACGGCGCCGGAAAAAAAACGCGCGATTCTGGAGCGCTCTGCAGCTCCTTGTCTGTTTGGCGCGGCGCTCAGGGGGGCGGAGCCTACACTCGCGCCGATTTTGTAAGTGGGAGGAGGCGGGTACCATTTAAATTAGCTTTTTTCCAGCCGGCAACGCTGCGCGTTGGAGCGTTCGCGCACGCGCAGTGTGAAGGAAACATTGGCACTCGCCCATTTTTGTAGTTCTTTGTAGCTGTTTAATTTTTGAAATTTTTTTAATAAAAGCACATTGCCATCAGCACTGAGGCTTCTTGCAGTCTTCTCACTGTCTCCTCCTTCCCCCCCCCCCCCCCCAAGCGGGAACAAACGGGCGCCTCCCCCCCCCGCCCCCCGCGGGAACGAACGGGCGCCTCCCCCCCCGCGGGAATGAACGGGCGCCTCAACTTGTGAGGCTGACTGCAGCATTCTCCCTGGCTGAAGCACTTTCACACAGGTAGGAAGATGGTTTATTTAATCTTTTCTTTGCTTATAAATGTTTATTCAGGTTGGATTTATTTGTATAATATTTGTAGAAGTATAAATAAGGATTTATTGTAGAATTTAATGACTTCCCTTTCCCCCCCACCTCGTTCTGGATGCCTAATTTATAACCTGCGCCTGATTTTTTAATGTGTAGAACAAGTTTTTTCAGTTCTACAAAAATCTTCACTTGCTCCATTCTGAGTACGTTTTCACTGTGGAAACTTTGAAATCAGGCGTCAGTGGCCGGACACGCCCCCTTTTGAAGAAAAAATTCTGTTCCAAAGTAGAACTGTTCTACCTGACTAGAAATGCAGGAAAAAAATGTGGAGAATTGCGATTTCTAAGATAGTCCGTTCTCCACCAGTTGCTCCTAAAAATCAGGTGCAAATCATGTGGAAACTTGGGCCCATCGAGTGTACAGCACAGAAACGGGCCATTCGGCTCAACTGATCTATGCCAGCATTTGTTATAAGGCACTACTGCCATTTAAGATGTGTACTTGTGCTGGACCTAGTACCTGTATCTCAGCAGCCTAATGGGGATATTGTGGTCTAGCCAATGAAAACTTGCAATTTTTGTCCTAGTCTTTTGGACAGAACAAAAATCTACAGAATCCTTCAGAGTTATGCCATCAAACACACCAAATCCACCAGCTTGTTACTCTGGCTCAGCAGTACAACTGGTGCCAGGTGATACTGGGGACGTAGTATGTTTAAATATTTATATTGAGCACACTTGGACTGATTTTCGGACCAATTTGTCTATGGCAGTAAGAATTCTCAAAATTAATTTGGACATTCATAACTTAATTTCTGATGAGTATGGGTCCACAGCACAAAACTGCACAGAATTAGCACTAAGCTAACGGTCCTGCTCAGAAGACATCAGTGATAGTGGGAAATGGAGAAATTTCTACTGCCATTTGAAGTTGTAGCTAAGGCTCATTTTTTGGGCAGAATAGAGGAAGCTTAATTCTGTATCTTCTGTAGAAGGCTTTGCTGATAGGATTAGATGAAGTAGGATGGGAGGAGGCTCATGTGGAACATAAACTCTGGCATACACCAGTTGGGCCGAATGGCCTGTTTATATTAATTCTATGTAATTCTATTGCGATACCTGACTTGTTACAGAGCTGGGAAGGCTAAATGCTGACCAGCATAAAAATTAGATAAATGTTCCTGGCACTATCATCTGTCACCTTGATGAGAAGAATAAAAATGACCAGAAATTATATATGGGGCAATTTAATTTCTATAAACGGGCTTCCAGTGCATTTAGAATTTTTTTGAATTATTCTACTCAAGCAAATAAACTGAAGTCCAAGATCAAGAGGAAGTTTGATAACTAGTTTGATTTGTACCTCTACAGGAAAAAAAGTGTCAAGAATGATGCTGATTCCTTTCTCTCCTTCCAGTCTCCAAAATAGTGATTAAAAGCCATGTTGAGAATGTGGATTAATTCCTAGTAATGTCAACTGCCACCCCATGAACACGATATATATAAAAAAAAATCTCCAAACCAACCAGACCTGTTTATATAAATGGAGCTTTTAACTTTTGTGAAGGAAGCTGAGATTGGCAGATAAGACCCTGGGATTCCCAGCCTTTGTATTCCAAATTTAATTAGAGTTGGTAAAAGCTTGCCAGTGTGAGACAGACAAACTTAAATTTAAACTGAACAAGTCTTGATTTGATCTGCTACGGCAGATGGCTGCCTTTTTTTCCCTCACTAAAAGGTTAGTTTCTTTTCTCCGCTGCAATAGGATCTCTCTAACCGCGTTTGAAGGCAGTGTTTTAAAATTTGCCATGAGTTTCAATGTTAAAATCTATGGGTGTTTCTATCAATTCCATACTAAACTAAGTATCCTATTAAATGAAACCACAAAACACTGGGGACCCAAGTTTCGAGCCGCGCCTAGAACGACGCAGCCCCGACCTGGACGCCCTTTTTTGCGCCACAAAGTGCGCCTAAAAAATACTTGCCTATTCTCCGGCTCCCTGCAGGTCCTCTGGAGCTGGGCGCGGCGCAGCACGAGCTGTGGGGGGTGGCGCCAGGTCCTGCGCTGAAAACAATGCCGGGACCTCTGCACATGCGAACTACAGTGGGTGTGCATGTGCAGTAGCTCCAGGCGCCCAAAACTGGCCCCAAGTTTCCACATGATTTGCTCCTGATTTTTAGGAGCAACTGGTGGAGAACGGAGTATCTTAGAAATCGCAATTCTCCACATTTAAGTTTTCTGCAGTTCTAGTCATGTAGAACAGTTTCACTTTTGAACAGAATTTTTTTTTCAAAAGGGGGCGTGTCCGGCCACTGACGCCTGATTTGAAAGTTTCCACAGTGAAAACGTACTCCAAACTAACTTATAATGGAGCAAGTGAAGATTTTTGTAGGCCTGAAAAAACCTTGTCTACACATTTAAAAAATCAGGCGCAGGTTACAAATTAGGCGTCCGGAATGAGGTTGGTGGGGGGGGGGAAAGTCATTACATTCTACAATAAATCCTTAGTTATACTTATACAAATATTATACAAATAATTCCAACCTGAATAAAAATTTATAAGCAAAGAAAAGATTAAATAAATCATGTTCCTACCTGTGTGAAAGTGCTTCAGGCAGGGAGAAGGCTGCAGGAAGCCTCAAGTTGAGGCAGCCGTTCCCGACGGCGGCAGGGAGGAGGCAGCCGTTCCCGACGGCGGGGTGGGGGGGGGAGGAGGCAGTGAGGGCCCGACCGACGGCAGCGGGGGGAGGTAGGGAGGAGGCAGCCGTTCCCGATGGCGGGGGCGGGGGGGGGGGGGGAAGAGGAGGCAGTGAGGGCCCGACCGACGGTAGCGGGGTGGAGGCAGTGAGAAGGCTGCAGGAAGCCTCATAAGTTGAGGCAGCCATTCCCGACGGCGGGGGGGGAGGTCGGGCCCGTCGGGAAACGGCTGCCTCAACTTCTGAGGCTTCCTGCAGCCTTCTCACTGCTGCAAGAAGCCTCAGTGCTGATCATGGAAGGGCAATGTGGTTTTATTAAAAAATGTTAAAAATTGAACAGCTACAAAGAACTACAAAAATGGCCGAGTGCCAATGTTTCCTTCACACTGCGCGTGCGCGAACGCTCCAACGCGCACGCGCAGGGTTGCCAGCACGAAAAAAACTCATTTAAATGGTACCCGCCCCCTCCTACTTACAAAATCGGCGCGAGTGGTAGGCTCCGCCCCCTGGGCGCCGCGCCAAGCTGACATCGAGCTGCAAAGCGCTCGAGAATAGCGCGTTTTTTTTTCAGGCGCCGTTCTCGCCGCGAAAAACGGGCGCCCAGCTCAGAGGGGCGCCTGTTTTGCCGCGTGTAGAAACTTGGGGCCACTGTGTGGGAGGGGCCCAAAGCATGCAGCCCCTAGCCCTGGCCGAATGGCCTCACTGGGGCTGCATGTCTAAGGCTCACCTCCCACGCCCAGCTCCTGCTTCCTCTCGACCCCTGCCTCCCCCCTCCCAGCCCTGCTTACCTGCCCCCCGGACCCAACCCGCGCTCCCCGACCCGAACAGACTCCCACTCTCTTTTCCGCCCCCCCCCCCCCCCCCCCCGGACCTGACCTGACCCCGACCCAACCACCCCCCCCCCCCCCCCCCCCCAGCACGACCCGACCCGACACCCTGCCACCTGCCACCTACCATCTACCTTTTTAAATCAAGTCTTGGGCCCGGCCCGTTCAGCCTCACTCCCTTCTCCCTCTCCCCTTCTCTCCCTCCCCTCCCCTCCCTTCTCTCCCTTCCCTCCCTCCTCCCCCTTCCCTCCCTCTCCTTCTCTCCCTTCCCTCTCTCCCCTTCTCTCCCTTCTCTCCCCTCCTCTCCCTTCTCTCCCCTCCTCTCCCTTCTCTCCCCTCCTCTCCCTTCTCTCCCCCTCCTCCTCCCTCCCCCCCTCCCCTCTCCCCTCTCCCCCTCTCCCCCTCTCCCTCCCTCCCTTCTCTCCCTCTCCCTCCCTCTCCCTCTACCCCTCCCTCCCTCCCTCGACACACTGGGGGGGTGGGGTGTCCCAGCACGGTATTGGAGGGCTCCTGGTGCTGCAGTCAGTAAGTAGAAAATGTTTTATTTGATTTTTTTAAATTTATTTTTTATTAATTTTTTTTGATTGATTTATTGGTTGATTTATTGATGTTTTTATCATTTATTATTGATGATGGCGCTTTATTTGTAAAACTGAAGTGTTTAACATTTGTAAACTTCCCTTTTAAACCCCCCACAATTCCCTATGCCTGATTTGTAACCCACGCCTGGTTTTCCAAGTGTAGGCAAGGTTTTTCTGAGCATACTAAAATCTACACTTACTCCATTCTAAGTTAGTTTGGAGTAAGTTTTCACTGCATAAACTTTGAAAACGGGCGTAAGTGGCCGGACACGCCCCCTTTTGAAAATAAAATCTGTTCCAAACAGAAACTATTCTAACTGACTAGAACTAGAGCAAACTAAATGCCGAGAATTTCAATTTCTAAGATACTCCATTCTAAACCAGTTGCTCCAAAAAAACAGGAGCAACTCAGGCCGAAACTTGGCCCCACGAACTGCTCAGCCGGTCAGGCAGCTTCGATGGAAAGAGGATGGTAGCCTACCATTGGTAGGATAGGGTTCAAGTTTCGACTAGAGTTGCTCCTATTTTTTTTGGAGCAACTAGTTTAGAATGGAGTATCTTAGAAATTGCAATTCTCGGCATTTAGTTTGCTCCAATTCTAGTCAGTTAGAATAGTTTCATTTTAGAACAGTTTTTTTTCAAAAGGGGGCGTTACCAGCCACTTACGCCTGTTTTGCAAGTTTAGGCAGCAAAAACTTACTCAAAACTAACTTAGAATGGAGTAAGTGTAGATTTTAGTATGCTCAGAAAAACCTTACCTACACTTTATAAATTAGGCACAAGGAACAAGAGCTAGGGGGTGGGGGTTGGGGGGGAAGGGAAGTTAGTGAAGTTCAGGGATTTTACAAGCATTAAACATTTCACTTTTACAAATAAAGAGCCATCATCAAAAATAAATGATAAATCAACCAATAAATCGATCAAAAAAAATAAAAAAATTAAAAAATAAAAAATAATTAAAAATCAAATCAATAAATAAAAAATTTTAAGTTTCTACTCGCCTACTGCAGCACCGGGAGCCCTCCAACAGCCTTCTGGGATGGGCCCCCCCCAGGAGATTGCGGCCGGGTGGGCTCTGCCGCTGCCGAGGACTTCGAGCGGGGCCCGCCCCCAGCAGATGCCGGACCGCTGTCCAGGACTTCGGGCGGGCCCTGCCGCTGACTAGGACGCCATTTCGGGCAGGTCCGGCCCCCAGCAGATGCTCACTGCCCAGGGCTTCAGGCGGGCCCCGCCGCCGTTACCAAGGACTTTGGATGGGGCCCACCCCCAGCAGACGCAGGATCGCCCAGGACTTCGGGTGGGCCCCGCCGCCGACGAGGACACCACTTCGGGCGGATCCCGCCCCCAGCAGATGCTCTCTGCCCAGGACTTTGGGCGGGGCCCGCACCGACCAGGACTTTGGGCGGGGCCCACCCCCAGCAGACGACGGATCGCCGACCAGGACTTCGGGCGGGCCCCGCCGCTGCCATCGCCGAGGACTTTAGGCAGGGCCCACCCCCAGCAGTCGTTGGACCGCCAACCAGGACTTCGGGTGGGTCCTGCCACCGCCGACGAGAAGTTCGGGTGGATGCTGGGCGGGCCGCCGCAGAAGAGGTAAAGGGCAGTCAGGCCACTCGACCCGGGATAGGGGCGACGTCCCTTCAGCCAGGGATAGGGTCGTCACCTGGAGACAGGATGCACTGGCCAGGAGCTACTGCGCATGCGCGCAGCCTCCACTGTGCACGCGCACAGCTGTCGGCACTGTTTTTGGCGCAGGGCTGTAGCTCCACCCCCAGCATTGCTATTTATTTTATCTTATTAAATATTCAATATAACAATTTACTGCAGGCTCTTCGAGTACTTTTCAGCTAAAAAAATTTAGTCTGGCGTTTGTAATTTCTCTTCCCATTCCTTGGGAATAAAAGCCCCATAAAATATATTTTGTGATTGAAATCGAATTTGCTTCAAAGCTGGCAGGGAGCTCATTATTCCAGAACTACGGAATGTTATTTAAATTGTATAAGGAACAATCATTCATTAGTTCAATGCTTGTGACAAAATCACAAACTTGAACCCTGTGACTGGCAAGTTGCAGGCATATAGATATACCCTGTACAGCATTCTGCATGAAACACGGTTTAAGTAATTTATGAATGCTGTTTAATGATAGATTTTTTACTTAAAACCTCAATTCATTTACAAAATGCTGTTATGGTCCAACAAAAAGTGGCTAAAATCTATTACAAAAGCAAAATACTGCAGCTGCTGGAAATCTGAAATAAAAACAGAAAATGCTTGAAATACTCAGCAGGTCAGGCACCATCTGTAGTGAGAGAAAGAGTTTGAGCAACCTGAAACATTAACTCTGTTCCAGCATTTTCAGTTTTTATTATAGCTAAAATCTAGTTTGCTATTTCGAGGAAAGTTTTGTTGTATTCATTCATAGACGGTCCCTTGAAATTGAGCAAGACTTGTTTCCACTCCAAAATTGAGTTCTTAGGTGACTGAACAGTCCAATATGGGAATTATAGTTTCTGTCACAGGTGGCACAAACAGTTGCTGAAGGAAAGGGTAGGTGGGGAGTCTGATTTGCCGCACGCCTGTGCTTGCTTTCTGCGTGCTCTCAGCTCAGCGCCCTCCCGGATGCTCTTCCTCTACTTGGGCGGTCTCTGGCCAGGGACTCCCAGGTGTCGGTGGGGATGTTGCATTTTATCAAGGAGGCTTTGAGGGTGTCCTTGAAACATTTCCTCTGTCCGCCTGGGGCTCGTTTGCCATGTAAGAGTTCCGAGTAGAGCGCTTGCTTTGGGAGTCTTGTGTCAGGCATGCGAATAATGTGGCCCGCCCAATGTTGTATAACATATGCATACATAATTGGATAGGTTAGATGCAGGAAGAATGTTCCCATTGTTGGGGAAGTCCAGAACCAGGGGTAAGCCATTTAGGACTGAGATGAGGAGAAACTTCTTCACTCAGAGAGTTGTTAACCTGTGGAATTCCCTACTGCAGAGTGTTGATGCCAGTTCGTTGGATATATTCAAGAGGCAGTTAGATATGGCCCTTACGGCTAGGGGGATCAAGGGGTATGGAGAGAAAGCATGAAAGGGGTACTGAGGTGAATGATCAGCCATGATCTTATTGAATGGTGGTGCAGGCTCGAAGGGCCGAATGGCCTACTCCTGCTCCTACTTTCTATGTTTCTATGGGCCCAAGTTTCCACGTGATTTGCGCCTGATTTTTAGGAGCAACTGGTGGAGAACGGACTATCTTAGAAATCGCAATTCTCCACATTTTTTTTTCTGCAGTTCTAGTCAGTTAGAACAGTTTCACTTTGGAACAGAATTTTTTCTTCAAAAGGGGGCGTGTCCGGCCACTGAAGCCTGATTTGAAAGTTTCCACAGTGAAAACGTACTCCAAACTAACTTAAAATGGAGCAAGTGAAGATTTTTGTAAAATTGAAAAAACCTTGTCTACACATTAAAAAATCAGGCGCAGGTTACAAATTAGGCGTCCAGAACGAGGTGGGGGGGGAGGGGGGGAAGGGAAGTCATTAAGTTCTATAATAAATCCTTATTTATACTTATAAATTTTTATTCAGGTTGGATTTATTTGTATAAGCAAAGAAAAGATTAAATAAACCATCTTCCTACCTGTGTGAAAGTGCTTCACCCAGGGAGAATGCTGCAGGAAGCCTCAAGTTGAGGCAGCCGTTCGTTCCCGCGGGGGGAAAGGAGGAAGCCGTTTGTTCCTGCGGGGGGGAAGCAGCCATTTGTTCCCGCGGGGGAGGGAGGAGGAAGCCGTTCGTTCCCGCGGGGTGGGGGGGGGGGAGGAGGGAAACGGCTGCCTCAACTTTCTGAGGCTTCCTGCAGCCTTCTCACTGCTGCAAGAAGCCTCAGTGCTGATGTGCTGATGGCAATGTGCTTTTATTTTAAAAATGTTCAAAAATTAAACCGCTACAAAGTACTACAAAAATGGCCGATTGCCAATGTTTCCTTCACACTGCGCGTGCGCGAACGCTCCAACGCGCATGCGCAGCGTTGCCGGCAGGAAAAAAAACTAATTTAAATGGTACCCGCCCCCTCCCACTTACAAAATCGGCGCGAGTGGTAGGCTCCGCCCCCTGGGCGCCGCGCCAAGCAGACATGGAGCTGCAGGGCGCTCCAAAATCGCGCGTTTTTTTTCCGAGCTGGGCGCCCGTTTTTTATCGTGTGGAAACTTGGGGCCCTATAAGAATTTGTTGGTTAAAGTGGCACGAAAAATCATGTGTAATGATGTAGGCTTTACAACTAGGCTATTCAACTGATGTATGATAAATTCACAGCAGTAATTTCCAGTATGGAACAGAATGCTTGGTTTGAGCAATGTTTTTGTACAATTAATACTCAGATTTGTAGATATCGGCCCTCCCAATTTTGATTTCTCAACTTCTAAGCAGCATTGGGCAAAATCCCATTCGTAGAATGGCAGCGTGCAACTCTGCTGCTTGCTGCAAACGTAAGTAAGGAGAGGACTTAATTTCCTGGGTAATTGTTGAGTGGTGAGCAGGACGGGAATTAAAAAGGATTTCATTGCTTTGTCGAGAATTCTTTTACATAGGCAGGATTAGCATATTTTTATTTGTGGGGAGCTGTGTACACAACTGCATGCTTGGGCCTTGTATGAAAGATTTGACAGTTGTGTTAATTGACCAGCTGGAGACACCTTATGGGTCCCATTAATTCAGCTTAATGAGTAACAAGGTAGGAGTGGGGCTCAGCGGTTTAATTGGGTTTAATCATGTGGTATGAAAGAACCAGTACTTAATTCCTATGTCTTTGTACCCTACATTTGTTCCCAATATTTAGTTAGAGGAAATTTTTGCTCATCTGGTACTATAAGCAGTCAGACAATTGGGGAAGGCAGAGCCGGGTGTCGTCAGCGTACATGTGGAAACTGATGACAAATTGCATTTATATAGCACCTTTTAACATAGCATAATGTCCCAATGTGCTTAACAAGAGAGTTATTAATGAATAAGGAGGAGAGAGAGGTAGGGAGTTGCAGTGGTTTAGGAAGGGAATTCAGAGCATAGGCCAAGGCAGCTGAAAGCACGGCCACTAATGGTGGAGCAATTAAAATCGGGAATGTGCAAGAGGCCAGAATTGGAGGAGCACAGAGATCTCGAAAGCTTATAGGGGTGGAGCTTAGATGGGGAGGGTCGAGGCCATGCATGGATTTAAAATTGATGAGAATTTTAAATTGAGGCGTTGTCTGACCGGGAGGCAATGTCGGACAGCAAGCTCAGGGATGATGGGTGAATGAGACTTGGTGCGAGCTAAGATACGGGCAGCAAAGTTTTGGATAAGCACAAGTTTATGTAGGGTGGAAGATGGGTGGGAGGCCAGCCAGAAGAACATTGGAATAGTCAAGTCTAGAGGTAACAAAGGCATGGATGAGGGTTTCAGAGCAGATGAGCTGAGGCAGGGTCGGAATGGAGTGGAAGTAGGCAGTCTTGATGATGGAGCGGATATGTGGTCAGAACTTCATCTGTGAGTTGAACACAGCACCAAGGTTGTGAACGGTCTGGCTCAGCGTCACACAGTTCCCGGGACGGAAATGATGGTCAGAGAGCAGAGTTTGTGACAGTGGCCAAAGAACATGGCTTCAGTCTTGCCAATATTCAGTTGGCAGAAATTTCTGCTTGTCCAATATTGGATATCTGACAAGCAGTGAAACAAATCAGAGACAGTGGAGGTGTCAAGAGAGGCAGTGGTGTGATCGAGCTGAGCCATGTTGTAAGGATAGTAGTTTTGAACTGGGTTCCGTAAATCCTTCAGATCTGTAGTGCTGAGGTCACCAACAAACACATTGGAAATTTTAGTGTGAATTTGAAATTTAGACTGAATCACTATTTGCATGCGTGTGCTGAATGCATTTAAACTGGCTCTAATGTTTTGTTTTTAATTGTAAACCATCAATGAGACAGAATGCCAAACTATAAATAAGCAGTAGCTCAGCAGCACTTTTGCTGATGTGCAAGTCAAAGCACACTCTGGCTGTTTAACTGTATTGTGTTTATTGCACATCGTGCTTTCAATCCATTAATTATCACTACAAATCCTGGCCTGCTTCTACTAGCTGCTTATTGCTATCACTAGATTTTTTTCTCTCCAACATACCATGCAGTAGTAATTTAAAAATCCTATTTCTGGAGATTGTGATTTCCTGCCTATGTAAGGCCCAGTTTTCCACAATGCAGAATGGCATAGAAAAGGCACTGTGGGAAATTTGCCTTCCACATATGAAAGAAAATACTTTCATTTTATATGGGGCCTTTCACGTTCTCCTGGACATTCCAACAACATTCACAACTAATGAAGTACTTTTGAAGTGTAGTCACTTGTTAATGTAGGCAAACTCAGTAGCTAATTTATACACCAAAGTTCCATAAACAGCTCGGTTATTTGCTTTAGTGATGTTAGTTGAGGGATAAATACACTTGGAGAATCCCCAGCTCTTCAAATAGTGCCATGGAATCTTTAACATTCACTTAAACCAACGCCCTGTCTTCCTTCTTAACTTGTCATCCGAAAGACGGCATCTCCAACAGTGCAGGACTCCCTCAGTATTGCACTGAGGTGTCGGCCTAGATTAAGTGCTCGGGCGTGTCGGCCTAGATTAAGTGCTCAAGTTTCTGGAGTGGGACTGGAAATCACAACCTTCTGAGTCCGAGGTGAGCATGCTACCATTGAGCCAAAGCTGACATCTATGTATCCGAGGATCCTGGTATCAAAATCTTTTGGAATTGGCAGGACTGCCTTTTGGGCTGGTTGCAGCATGCAACTCGTGTCTGTGACCTTCGATAATTTGTTTTTGTGTCCTGTGCATCATTTTGTTTGTAGCAGGGCAGGAGGGACTTGACCAAGTATGTTAATATATGCAGGGGTTCCCTACATAGTAATGTTTGAAAACTATTCTAGTGATATGCTAATTATGGAATAGGTAATTTTGAAAGTTTCTGGAATATGTCTAAACTGCATATTGTGCAGCAAAAATTTAAACTGCAAGTATTTTGCATCTTTAAGTAAAAAAGTCCTAAGGCGCTTCACAGGATAGATATTAGGCAAAATTTGACACCGAGCCACAGAGAGATAATAGGACAGGTGAGCAAAAGCTTGGTCAGAAGTAGGTTTTAAAGAGTGACTTAAAGGAGGAAAGAGGTTCAAGAGTTTAGAGTTTAGACACAGCTGCCAATGATGGAGTGATGAAAATCTGATGCACAAGAGGCCAGAATTGGAGGAGTACAGAGAGACGTTAATCTCTGAGGAGGGTACAGAGATAGGGAGAGGCGAGGCCATGAAGGAATTTGAACACGGATGAGAATTTTAAAATTGAGATGCTGCTTGGACCAGAAGCCAATGATGTCAGGGGTGTGTCTGTTCACTGACATACTTGCCATTTGCCTGGATAGGTGCAGCTGTGACAACATTTAAGAAACTCGACACCATCCAGGGCAGAGAAGTTTTCTTGATTGGTGCCCATCACCAGGATCAATATCCATCATCAGCATACTGTGGGTGCAGTTCATATGATCTATAGGATGCACTGCAGCAATTCAGGAAGGTTAATTTGATGATTAGGGACAAATAGAATGGATAGAAAGCTGGTTACAAAACAGGAGTTAAAGATAGTTACACACTGAGCCCAGATTTGCCCAGGAGTTGCTCCGTTTTTTTTGGAGCAGCTTGATTTTTCTGGAGTATCTTAAAAATCCCCATTCTACACATTTAATTTGCGCCAGTGTAAATGAGTTAGTTAGGATTTTATTTTAGTTTTGTTCAAAAGGGGACGTTATCAGCCACCTAGGCCTGTTTTGGCCATTTAAGCCAATTTGGACAGCTAATAGTTGCTCCAAACTAACTATGCCAGCGTATGTGGCCACTTGTGGCTGCACAGAAAACCTTGCGGAGAGTTAAGAAATCAGCACAGGTAGCCAGAGATGGAGGGGAAGGGAAGCACAGAGGACCTTGCAAAGCACTAAACACCTCAACAACATTCATGAAGCATAAAAATCAATAATAAAAAAATAAATAAATAAATAAAACTCAAGTCCTACCTTCATACTCGGCCCGGGAAGTCAGTGGGCCACCTGGTGCGAAAGGCCACTCGGCCGGGAATAGGTGCGGTGGTGGGAAGCCCGGGCGGGGAAGCAATGAACTGGCTACACACACAAGAAGCAGCATGCTGGTCTCGCAGAAGGAGGCTGCAGGAGGGAACTTAGATGTTGCGGGCTGGGATGATCCGAAGGCAATTCACACCGTTCCCTTCACCGAGGTTTGCTCTGCTTTTGCATTAGCTAGTCCACATTTTACCTTTACGTCTAGTGACAACATCAAGCACCTCCAGGCCAAGTATCACTCAATCAACCGACATAATTGTCCCAACAATGCACCTCAACTACATCTTCAAGCAGGTTTCATCGCAGTGCAAGTTTCCACGTCCCACGTTCGCAGTTCTGATAGTTTCTAAATGAGTCTGGCAGTTGGCTCTATTTAGGATAGATGAGCTCATTTTATGCTGTAAGCTCATCTCCACTGAGAATAGGACTGAAACTATCCGTGAGTCTTTCACTTGACTTTCTTCATAACTGACAGAGGCGAATCATCACTCGTTCTCCCGGAACGGAAGGCAGCGGCCGGCCTGTGCGGCAGGCCACTTGGCACGCGTTGGGTCCCACGCTGCAGGCACGCATCATCATCATGGGAGGAGCTACTGCGCATGCGTGAACGCTCTACTGCGCATGCGGATAGCTGCCGGCACTCTTAAGCGCAGGGCCCTAGCTCCGCCCCCCCCTCTGTGATTGCCACGCCAAGCACTAGGAAGGTCTACAGAGCGGGGAGAATACAGCGATATATTTTCGGCGCCATTTTGAGAGCAGAAAGTCGGCACACCTCAAGTAAGTGCACCGAAAAAAACGGAGGGCCAAATTTGGGCCCATATAGTGGCGGAAGGTGGATAGTGGTGATCCACAGGGATTGGTGCTGGGACCACTGTTCACCATTTACAACGATTATGACTTGGAACTACATGAACATTTTTAGATGACACCAAATTGGTGAGTATGGATGATATTGAGGAATACTGCGACAAATAAAAGACATTAACAGACTTGCAGAATGGCAAATGAACTTCAATATAGATAAGTGTGAGGTAGTACATTTTGGTAGGGAGTAACAAGGAGGCCGTCTTCTCTCAATCCCTCCACGGTCTGTAAATTGTCAGATTGCTTGTCATCCAGTACTGGATGAGCAGAAATTTTCTCCAATTAAATATTGGGAAGACCGAAGCCATTGTTTTTGGTCCCCGCCACCAACTGGGTTCCCGAGCCACCGGTTAGTGGGAAACTAGAGGATTAGGAAGATCTTAAGCAACAGCAAAGAATGACTAAAAAAGCAATAAAGAAAGGGAAGATAGATTACGAAGGTAAACTTGCGCAAAACATAAAAACAGATAGTAAAAGCTTTTACAGATATATAAAACGGAAAAGAGTGACTAAAGTAAATGTTGGTCCCTTAGAAGATGAAAAGGGGGATTTAATAATGGGAAATGTGGAAATGGCTGAGACCGTAAACAATTATTTTGCTTCCGTCTTCACAGTGGAAGACACCAAAACCATGCCAAAAATTGCTGGTCATAGGAATGTGGGAAGGGAGGACCTTGAGATGATCACTATCACTAGGGAGGTAGTGCTGGACAGACTAATGGGATTGAAGGTAGACAAGTCCCCTGGTCCTGATGAAATGCATCCCAGGGTATTAAAAGAGATGGCGGAAGTTATAGCAGATGCATTTGTTATAATCTACCAAAATTCTCTGGACTCTGGGGAGGTACCAGCGGATTGGAGAGCAGCTAATGTAACGCCTCTATTTAAAAAAAGGGGGCAGGCAAAAGGCAGGTAACTATAGGCCGGTTAGTTTAACATCTGTAGTGGGGAAAATGCTTGAAGCTATCATTAAGGAAGAAATAGCGCGACATCTAGATAGGAATAGTGCAATCAAGCAGACGCAGCATGGATTCATGAAAGGGAAATCATGTTTAACTAACTTACTGGAATTCTTTGAGGATATAACTAGCATGGTGGATAGAGGTATACCGATGGATGTGGTGTATTTAGATTTCCAAAAGGCATTCGATAAGGTGCCACACAAAAGGTTACTGCAGAAGATAAAGGTACGCGGAGTCAGAGGAAATGTATTAGCATGGATAGAGAATTGGCTGGCGAACAGAAAGCAGAGAGTCGGGATAAATGGGTCCTTTTCCGGTTGGAAATCAGTGGTTAGTGGTGTGCCACAGGGATCAGTGCTGGGACCACAACTGTTTACAATATACATAGATGACCTAGAGGAGGGGACAGAGTGTAGTGCAACAAAATTTGCAGATGACACTAAGATTAGTGGGAAAGCGGGTTGTGTAGAGGACTCCGAGAGGCTGCAAGGAGATTTGGATAGGTTAAGCGAATGGGCTAAGGTTTGGCAGATGGAATACAATGTCGGAAAGTGTGAGGTCATCCACCTTGGGGAAAAAAAAACAGTAAAAGGGAATATTATTTGAATGGGGAGAAATTACAACATGCTGTGGTGCAGAGGGACCTGGGGGTCCTTGTGCATGAAACTCTTTTTGGATCCTTGTGCATGAAACCCAAAAGGTTAGTTTGCAGGTGCAGCAGGTAATCAGGAAGGCAAATGGAATGTTGGCCTTCATTGCGAAAGGGATGGAGTACAAAAGCAGGGAGGTGTTGCTGCAACTGTATAAGGTATTGGTAAGGCCGCACCTGGAGTACTGCGTGCAGTTTTGGTCACCTTACTTAAGGAAGGATATACTAGCTTTGGAAGGGGTACAGAGACGATTCACTAGGCTGATTTGAGAAATGAGGGGGTTAACTTATGATGATAGATTGAGTAGACTGGGTCTTTACTCCTTGGAGTTCAGAAGGATGAGGGTGATCTTATAGAAACATTTAAAATCATGAAAGGAATAGACAAGATAGAGGCAGAGAGGTTGTTTCCATTGGTGGGGGAGACTAGAACTAGGGGGCACAGCCTCAAAATACGGAGGAGCCAATTTAAAACCGAGTTGAGAAAGAATTTCTTCTCCCAGAGGGTTGTGAATCTGTGGAATTCTCTGCCCAAGGAAGCAGTTGAGGCTGGCTCATTGAATGTTTTCAAGTCAAAGATAGATAGATTTTTAATCAATAAGGGAATTAAGGGTTACGGGGAGAGGGCGGGTAAGTGGAGCTGAGTCCACGACCAGATCAGCCATGATCTTATTGAATGGCGGAGCAGGCTCGAGGGGCTAGATGGCTTACTCCTGTTCCTAATTCTTATGTTCTTATGACTCCATCCCTCTCCGTAGCATCTGTCTGAGGCATAACCAGACTGTTCGCAACCTAGGTGTCATATTTGACTCTGAAATGAGCTTCCGGCCACACATCCGTTGCATAACTAAAACCACCTATTTCCACCTCCTTAACATCGCCCGTCTCTGTCCCTGCATCAGCCCATCTGCTGCTGAAACCCTCATCAATGCCTTTATTACCTCTAGACTGACTACTCCAACGCACTCCTAGCTGGCCTCCCACATTCTACCCTTCGTAAAGTTGAGGTCATCCAAAACTCGGCAGCCCGTGTCCTAACTCTCACTCACCATCACCCCTGTGCTCGCTGGCCTACATTGGCTTCCAGTTAAGCTGCGCCTCGATTTAAAAATTCTCATGCTGGTTTACAAATCCTGCCATGGCTTTGCCTCTCCCTGTGTCTGTAATCTCCTTCAGCCTCACAACCCTACATGATATCTGTGCTCCTCAAATTCTGCCCTCTTGAGCATCCCTGATTATAACTGCTCAACCACTGGTGTCTGTGCCTTCAGCTGCCTAGGCCCTAAGCTCTGGAACTCTTTCCCTAAACCTCTCTGCCTCTCTACCTCTTTCCTCCTTCAAGACGCTCCTTAGAACCTATCTCTTTGACCAGGCTTTTGATCACCTGCTGTAATTTCTTATCTGGTTTGGTGTAAATTTTTTTTTCATCTTGTAACACTCCTGTGAAGTGCCTTGGGATGTTTTATTACGTTAAAAGTGCCATATAAATGTTAGTTGTCTACTGCTTGGAAAATAAGGGGTCAAGTTTCGGCCTGAGTTCCTGTTTTTTTGGAGCAACTGGTTTAGAATGGAGTATCTTAGAAATTGCAATTCTCGGCATTTAGTTTGCTCCAGTTCTAGTCAGTTAGAACAGTTTCACTTTGGAACAGAATTTTTTTTTCAAAAAGGGGCGTATCCGGCCACTTGCACCTGTTTTCAAAGTTTAGGCAGTGAAAACGTACTCCAAACTAACTTAGAATGGAGTAAGTGCAGATTTTTGTACGCTCAGAAAAACCTTGTCTACAAATCAGGCGCAGGTTATAAATCAGGCGTAGGGAATGAGGGAGGGGAGGGGTGGGGGAGGGAAGTAATTAAATTCCACAAGCATTCAACAGTCTTACTTATACAAATAAAGAGCCATCCTGAATAAAAAATGATAAACAAAGCAAAGACAAAATATTCAATGTTCCTACCTGTGTGAAGTAGCAGCAGCCTTCGAGCTGCGGTGCTTCAGGCAGGCCTTCTATGTTGGAGACAGGGGTGGCGTCAGTGACTTGACGGCAGCCCAACAGCGGCAGCAAGAAGCCTTCGAGCTGTGGTGCTTCAGGCAGGCCTTCCTTCCATCTAGGAGACCGGGGCGGCGTCAGTGGCTCCACGGCAGCCGAAGAAACAGCAAGCTGCCTTCGAGCTGCGAAGGAGGCTGAGGCCATTTGGCCACACGATAGGGGCAGCGGCAGTGGCTCGACGGCAGCCGAAGAAACAGCAAATAAGCAGCCTTCAAATCAACACTTTTCTTCAAGTCCCTTTTTAAAAAAAAAATGGCCAAGTGCCAATGTTTATGCGCTACTGCGCGTCCGCACGCGCTCCAACGCGCACGCGCAAGGCTGCCGGCACGACGTTCTCATTTAAATTAGCCCTGCCCCCCACCACTTCTAGAATCGGCGCAACTCTCTTGCTCCGCCCCCCCCGCTGCTCTGTGCACACTGCGCCAAGCTCCAAAGGACCCGCAGGGAGCCAGAGAATCTGACGGTATTTTTTTGACACACTTTCGGGCGCGAAAAATGGACGTCCAGGTCGGGGCTGCACCGTTCTAGGCACGGCCCGAAACTTCACCCCTTTGAGTCTAAATGTGGTCAAGATGCAAAGGGATCTGGGGGTACAGATTCACAAATCATTAAAAGTAGCAATGCAGGTTAACAAAGCTACAAAAATAGCACTCGGGTTCAGTGCTTTAAAATTCTATTCCTCCAGAAGAGAGGTTATGTTAAACTTGGATAGAATCTTGGTTAGACCACACTTGGAGTATTGCACACAGTTCTAATCTCCATATTACAAAAAAATAGAGGCACTGGAAAATGTGTAAAAAAGATTTGCTACACGAATGATTCCAGAACTGAGAGGAGTACAACTATCAGGAAAGGCTGAACAGGTTGGGGCTATTTTCTCTAGAAAAACAGAGGTGCCCTGATAAGGTCTTTAAAATTATGAAGAGGTTTGATAGGGTAGACAGAGAAATAATGTTTTCGCTAGTGGGAGAGTCCAAAACTAGAGGCCATAAATATAAGATAGTTACTAATAAAATCCAATAAGAAATTCAGAAGAAACTTCTGAAAGCTAGAATGTGGAACTCACTACCACACAGAATGGTTGAGATGAATAGCATAGATGCATTTAAGGGAAAGCTAGATAGGTACACATGAGAGAAAGGGATAAAAGGATGTGATAGGGTGAGATAAAGTATGGTGGTCTACATGCTGCAAACTTTTGCACCCATGTGTTTGGCTGTTACCTGACATTTTTACTTGCAGCTGCCACTCTTGGATCATCCATGTCTCTGACTGTTCCTACACAATCCTATATAACATCACCATGGACATGGCCCATGTCTGCATTAAATTGAAGATTTAGCCCTCTGGTTACTGTTCTCATTTTCAGGAGCTGATCCTTTTTGTAAAAAAAAAACCTAGAGCAGCAGGCATATAAAACAATTACTGTAGAAATCCTGCTGGGTAATTGCTGACAATTCTATGAAATCTGTGGGCATAGAACTAGTTTGCCATGGGTGCAAAAGCTTGCAGCATGTAGACCAGGGCCCACAATTTGAGCAGCTTGGATGCATACTGTAAATATCTGGTGTTTTTTGGTAAGGAAGAATAAAGTGACTGTACTTGTATCTTTAACAAGTTTACTATTGTGAGGTAACTAGTATTAAAAATATGTCAGAGACCTGTATCTTTCAGTATCAATAAGGAGTGTGATATTTTTTGCTATGTCAGCAAATTGAAGAATTGCAGAACTTCCAAACTGTAAGAGTCTACTCTGTTGAGGTGCATAATATTCCTTGAAGATTCCTAGTGCCAGCTCAATAAAATATTATACCGGCAAGAAAGTATAGAGGAATGGTGGAAAAAGATTTTAGAATGGCTAAAGATACTCCGAAAAAGGCTATTGAATAATATAAAAGGAAATACAGGTTGAACCTCCCTTATCTGGGACTTCCTTATCCAGCACCACCCCTCGTCTGGCATGATTCCAGCGGCCGAGGACGCATGTGCAGAACGCAGCCGAACTCCACCCTGACTTTGGGGCCCGCCGGGGCCGTGCCGACACTTCGGGCCCCCTCCCCGACCTCGGGCTGATCCCCCTCATCCAGCAAAATCCCTTATTTGGCACAGGCCAGGTCCCGAGGGTACCGGATAAGGGAGGTTCAACCTGTAAAGTTTTTTTTTAAAAGCCAGTACATTAAAGTTTTAAGTAAGGGTGGAAATTGGTTTTACTCTGTGGGATTGTTTTTGCAATGAAATTCCACTGTTCTTTCCAGGTAAAATGAATTGCTTAACCAGGTGATATATCCACATGACCTCTTGTGAACTATCTGTGTGGTGTATGAGCTCCTATCTAATTTAGTGCGTATCTAGCTTGACTCTCTCCTACCAAGAGCTACATTTTATTTCTTGACTTTAAAGGAGTTGTAGGTCATAGGTTTGTAATTGTTGAAAGTTAAATTTCCATGGAGATATTTGAATTGTAAAATAAACACATCTTTGAAATGAATATGGTAATAACCTTTAAACCATACCTTGGGATCAGGTATAATGCTAAATATCTTGTCTGGCCTTTGACAATGATCAAAATATAATTTAGGGTGCAAGGACTCTGGATCGTAGACTCATCAACATTTTGGCAATTTACTTCCAGTCAAACTAATGGAGTATCCCCTTATTCTTTATCTTCCCCAGTTGATTTGCAGTATTTACTTAAGAAACCAAGTATTCTTCCCCAAAACCTTTTTGCTCAGTTATTATATGATCATGAAAGATTTTCTCTCCCTTCCCACTCCTTGCTCTTTATTTCACCTACTGAATTTGTGGATCTTGTTAAATATCATTGATGTAGCCCTGGGCCAGCGAGAAGGTTCCCATCATGCAGTCTCGATGACCAAGATCTTGAATGTTTTCTACCTGACTCCAAAAGAACAAAGGGAGAGGTTGGGATAACTTTTTTTATGCAGAGTGTTGTTAAGGACATTGAATGCCCAAATAGAAACATTGGTGGAAGCAGAAACCTTCATTGCTTTTTTTTTTAAAGTAAGTATTTGAAAATAATAAATAAAAAGGACAGAACACTGGGGCTAAGTGGAAAGCTCCAAGAGCAGCAGGGGTCAAACGGCTACCTCCAGTGCTGTAAAAATCTATGATCCTAGTTCTGGTGAATGTAATGGGGCAAATAACTGATGTTTGAGGAGGTGAGCAGTTGGGGAAATAGCAACCACAACATGGGTTCAATGTAAAATTAAAATAATTTAGAGTCAAAGATGGAAAAAGGCTGGGTTTGTTGAGGTAAGAAGGGATTTGGCCCAAAATAACAGGACAAAAGAGTATGGCAAACAGGACAATGGATCAGAAGTTTGTAATCTTCAACTGAGATGGATAGAGTACAAAATAGATATATTAATGTATGTCAATACAAGATAGTTCCAATAGGTAAACTGATTACAACTAAACAGAAATTTAAAAAGGAGGCACTTGATAAAACTAGGGCTAATAATATTAAGAAAATTACGAATATAGAAAGTTGTAAAGGAATGGTGGAAAGGGATTTTAAGAATAAGAACATATGAATTAGGAGCAGGACATGAGAATAAGCCATACTCCGCCATTCAGTAAGATCATGGCTGATCATAAATGGCTAAAGAGAATATGCAAAAGCATATTGAATAATGTAAAAGGAAATAGAAAAGTTTTTTAATAAGCATATAAAAAGTAATGGAATATTTAACGGGTAGGACTGTTCAGGGATGAAAGCAGAAATCTTATTAAGAAGGATGAAGGTATGACAGAAATATTAGGTCTTTCTTGGATGTTAGAAGTAAGAATACATAAGTACTAGAGGAGGATGTGGAGCTATGGGAAGGATGTTGGGAGGCTGCTGGGTGGCTTGGATGGGTTGGGCGGGTGGGTAGGTGCATGGCGGATGCAGTGTGGTGTGGGTGGATGTGAGGTTGTCCACTTTGGGGGCGGAAGCATGAGGGCAGAATATTTGAGTGGCGGCAGATTGGGGGCGGGGGAGGTGCGGCGAGGCCTGGGTGTCATGGTTCATCGGTCGTTGGGGGTTGGCATGCAGGTGGGTGCGGGCGGTGAAGAGGGCAAGTGGTATGTTGCCCTTCATAGCTGGGGGATTTGGGTGTAGGAGCGGGGAGGTCTTGCTGCGGTTGTACGGGGCCTCGGTGGGGCCTCACCTGGAGTGTTGTGTTCAGTTTTGGTCTCCTGGTCTGAGGAGGGACGTTCTTGCTGTTGGGGGGGGGGGGGGTGCAGCGAGGGTTCACCGGACTGATTCCTGGGATGGCTGGGCTGACGTGTGAGGGGATACTGGATCGACTGGGCCTTTATACACTGGAGTGCGGGGGGATGAGAGGGGATCTCATGGAGACAGGTGGGATTCTGGCGGGACTGGACAGGTTGGATGCGGGAGGATTGTTCCCGGTGTTGGGGAGGTCCGGGGCCGGGGGACGCAGTCTTGGGATGGGGGGTGGGCCGTTTGGGACTGAGGTGGGGAGAGGCTTATTCACTCAGAGTTGTTGGGCTGTGGAGTTCCCTGCCGCTGAGAGTTGTTGATGCCAGTTCATTGGATATATTCAAGAGGGAGTTAGATATGGCCCTTACGGCTAAGGGGAACAAGGGGTATTGAGAGAAAGCAGGAAAGGGGTACTGAGGGAATGATCAGCCATGATCTTATCGAATGGTGGTGCAGGCTCGAAGGGCCGAACGGCCTACTCCTGCACCTATTTTCTATGTTTCTATGTTCCTATTTAGAGAAAACTGTCATGAAGCCCTCGCGGCATGTACTCTAGGCGATTGAAAGAAATCAATGAGAGTGCAGAAGTTCTGAGCATATTTTTTCAAATCTCCTTAGATATGCAAGTTCTTTTGAGGTACACAAAGGTAAAACAAAAAGTTAACACCTCTGTTCAAGAAGGGCGAAAAAGATTAGCTATGGACCAGTTAGTCTAATGGCAGTTGTGGGCAAAATCTTGGAATCCATTATTCGGGGACAAATTAATGAACATTTAGAAATGCATGGAGTAATTGAGGACAGCCAATGTGAATCTGCCTGTCGCACATGCTTCTGTCCATAACAGCATTGGTAGTCACCACATCTCCTTGTGGAGATCAAGTCCTGACTTCATACTGAGGGCATCCTCAGTATGGCACTATTACCATGTAAGTGGAATAGATTAAGAACAGATCCATCAGCTCAAAACTGAGTATCCATGAGTTGCTGCTGGCCATCTGCAGCAGCAGAATTGTGTACCGCCACAATATGGAATCTCCTGGCCTGGAAGTTTCCTCATTGCTCCATCACCATTAAGCCAGATGATCAACCCTGGAAGTGTAGAATAACATGCTAGGAACAGCATCAAGCATACCTAAAAATGAGGTGCCAACCTGCTGAAGCTATCCCCTTCCTCCATCTGAGTGCAAAAGACAAGGCTGAAGTGTTTGCAATCATCTTCAGCCATAAGTGGCAAGTGAATGATCCTTCTCGACCTCCTCCTGAGGTTCCCCACCATTGCAGATGCAAGTCTTCAATGAATGTAATATCCCGAAACGGCTGAGTGCACTGGAAAAGGCCCTGACGACTTCCTGGCTGTAGTGCTCAAGACCTGTGCTCCAGAACTAGTTGCACCCTCAACAAAGTTGTTCCAGTACAACTACAACACTGACATCTACCCAACAATGTCCTGTTCACAAAAAGTAGGACAAACCTAACCTGGCCAATTATGGCCCTATTAGCTTACTTAAAATATCACTGAAGTTGACAAAAATATGGTTTGCTGGGGTAAGCACAAAGATCTGCATTTTGTGCTCTTAGATAAGCCTGTTTGCCTGCAGTCTGCGGTTTGCAGTCTGTTATGCACTTATTGATTACTCTAATATGGATGGTACTATCTTTGTCCTAGTTATTCCGCAATAACAAAGTGATATTCTCTATGCTCGTGTAAATAAACTGAATATAGTTATAGAATATTGTCAGACTCGAACACAAACTGCCAATAGTCCACACCACAATAGAATGTTCTGTAGTAAAATCCTAAATATGAGGATCTTAGTGTAATTAAGTAAAACGCCTCTTGTCTTTTGTTTTCCAATTCCTGGCCATTCCATATGCAGTAACATGAATGTTCCAATAAAGCCAAGTAATGCATTATTGTGTTCACACTGGGAAACATTGGCCCATATTTTCCTGTTGGCAGCGAAGGAATGGCATTTGGCATTCACCTTGCTGATGGGTGCCCACAAAGTTTTGACTGGCTTTTGAGCACAGACTTCCTGCCATCAGGGGTCTGTTTCAGCGTCATCTTGAGGGTATCTGTGGACAGAGCACGAAAGAGCGAGGCTCTTCAAACAATCACATTGAAGAATCCTCACTGAGACACGCAGAGTCCAAACCAGGAAGTATAAAGCAGGAAAGCCAGGGAGGTTGTTCAGCAGTAATTCTTACTTATTATACCAAATAAAAACTTACTTACTCCTAAGCACCAGCCCTAACTTTTTCAGATATCTTTAGTGCGGAACTAGCCTAAGTTCATTAGTGATTTCTGGTATAAAATCTGTCGACGACTGCAACAGCGCACCCTGTGGAGGAGCAGG